>NC_059437.1:48751718-49051718 GCF_021028975.2 Sphaerodactylus townsendi
CCTAGACACAGCCTGCGGGGTGACCTTGGGCCAGTCACAGTTCTTTCAGAACTCTCTCTGCCATAGAGAGGCAGGCAATGGCAAACCACCTCCCAAATCTCTTGCCTTGAAAATCCTACAGCATAAATGTCAAACTCGCAGCCCTCCAGATGTTATAGACGACAGTTCCCATTATCCCTTGCCAGCATGATGCTAGCAGGGGATGATGGGAACTGTAGTCCAAAACATCTGGAGGGCCATGAGTTTGACACCTGTGCCCTACAGGGTCGCCATAAGTCAGCTGCGACTTGCCCGCACTTTCCACCACATACAGTACACTGTACACGTTCATATGAAGAGTGGATGTTGCAAACAGATCTGGTAAAATTGAACTTTCCTTTTGATTCATACTTCACTGTATTCTTCCATTGGGATTTGGATATTCCGGGCAATTTTGGCTGTTCTAGAACGGTCCTGGATCTGCCCTAGACTTTTCATTAAATGACAGATTAGCATCAGCTTTCATGGACTAGCATCCTCTTCATCAGACGTTTGACACGTCTCAATCAGCACACAAAGAGAGAGGAAAATACAGCCTGGCTAAGCTAACTTAACGTCTATACTACAAGAGGAATCCATAGTCATGTCTGAGCCTTGATTGAATAGCATCAAGCGCCTCGATAATTCCATCCCAGCACTTTCTTGTTGAGGTCTTCTTCTAAGCTTGTATTGCTGAATAATGACAATAGCTATTCAGACAACCTCCACCTATTTTCAAGCTCATCTTCCTAACAATAAAGACCAGAAACTTATTATTTTGCCCTTCAAAAATGACAGATTCTCCCCCTGTTATCAGAATACTTGTGCAGAACCGTAACAGGTCCCTGTTCCAATTCAATAGCTTAATAACTCACAAAGGGAGGGAAAGAGCCAATAACCCTGCTAACACACACATTTGTTTTTCCCCCCCATTGCATTCTGGGAAAATTCCTCTACAGCGAGCCAGCCGTTTTCTACTATATCATTAATGTTAATTAAGCATCTTCATTTGAGGACTTTACTCCTTGGTGAACTTTAGCATCTCTGGTCTTGTCCTATAGCCTGCATTTCTTCTTCTTCAACATGAAAATGACAGGTACTTACAAGTACGTTCAGTTCAAAATTCTAAGAACTGCAGTTTGGTCAAAGGACGTTTCTCTTTTTCACTTCCACCCTCGCGTGTGTTAAAAACGCACACTCTTCTTGGTGGAAACAAAAGGCTTAAGACTGTGAAAGAGAGAGCGGGGTGTTTTTTTTATATAACATCAAATCTTTTAATTCTCTGACCCAGAAATCACAGACAATCTCATAAAAATCCAGGACAACCCCGACCCCCTGCGTGCGGCACAGATGCAAGAGCCACAGCCGCTGGAACTCCCAAATCTAGCTATTTAAAACCATTGTGATTAAAAGGAAACCTTTGGAGGCAAACTCTGTTGCATCTTGGTTTATTTTCTGCCACCACAAAGCCGCAGGGTTAACAACATAGCTTGATGCTTGCATATGGTGGCTGTTTCTCTGCAACACAGAGTCAGGCAACGATCTGTCTGTCTACGCCACTCTGAGAGCTAAACAGGGTACTCTCAGTGTCCATTAACATGAAGGACTCCAAACCCAAGGACATCTCTCGGCGTAAAACAACCCCTCAATAACTGATTTTTCCCCCTTGCCACTTCAGTTTCTATCTGAAGATGCTGATGCCTCACTCGCTGAGACCCCTTCCGCACATGCATAACAATGCACTTTCAATCCACTTCCAATGCACTTTGCAGCTGAATTTTACCGTGTGGAATAGCAAAATCCACTTGCAAACAATTGCGAAAGTGGATTGAAAGTATTCTGCATCTGCGGAAGGGGCCAGATCCTGCCACTCACTGGGGTATCAAGACTGTCAGGTTGCTACAACAAGACAAAGGAAGCTGAAAGTTTGTGGGTATGTAGTCCAGGATGGTTTGATTCTAAGGGGGAGAATCTGAAAATTGCACCGTTTCACACCGTAGCGCAGCCAATGAATCACCAAATAGATGTTGTCTTACATTACACAGAAAGCAGAAACTGATGCATACATTGCTAGCGACATCCCTCAGTTACTAGTAAAATGACATTTAAAAAACCCTAAATGGTAAAAACTCAGGTTACATGAATCGCCCAGTTCTGTGTTTCCCTGTCACTGTCACTGGGGATGCAAAAACATTCACGCTGGCCACAGAGCATCCATAAAGGAGTTTTATGCACACTTTCTGGTCAGCCATTATTTCCCCCACATCCTGATAAGATGCAGATAATTCTGGTTGGGAGGTCTCATGCTTTAAAGCACAGGTGTCAAACTCACGGTCCTCCAGATGCTATGGACTACAGTTCCCATCATCCTCTGCCAGCATAATGCTGTTTGCGAGTTTGACCCCTGTGCCTTAAAGGAAATTTTAGTTCCCACTTTTGATGGGTTCACACTTTCTGATTCAGCCCTCTACAGGGAGCTTGTAACCTGGCTTACCTGGATCCAGGCCACAGTAACACTGAGACTGGACTACTGCAATACATTCCATCTGGTCTGCCCTTGAAGTCAGCCTGAAGACTTCAGCTGGTGCAGAATGTAAGTTTGGTTATTATCAGTATCTAAGCAGAGCACGTATATTATACCCATTGAGAAGAAGAGGAGGAGTTTGGATTTATTCCCCAGCTTTCTCTCCTATAAGGAGACTCAAGGTGGCTTACAAGCTCCTTTCCCTTCCTTTCCCCACAACAAACACTTTGGCTCATTCCGCACACGCAGAATAATACACTTTCAAGCTGCTTTCAGGGCTCTTTGAAGCTGTGCGGAATGGCAAAAACAGTTGTGAAAGCAGCTTGAAAGTGCATTATTTTGCGTGTGCGGAATGAGCCTTTGTGAGGTAGGTGGGGCTGAGAAATTTCTAAGAGCACTGTGACTAGCCCACAGTCACACAGCAGGAATGTAGGAGTGCGGAAACACATCTGGTTCACCAGATAAGCCTCTGCCACTCAGGTGGAGAAGTGGGGAATCAAACCCTGTTCTCTAGATTAGAATCCACCTGCTCTTAACTACTACACCATGCTGGCTCTCACCAGTGTGTTGTAGTGGTTATCCTAGTACCTGAAAGAACCAAGTCCAAATCCTAAGAGCCAGCACGATGTAGTGGTTAAGAGCAGGTGCTCTCTAGTTTGGAGAACTGGATTTGATTCCCCACTCTGCCACTTGAGCTGTGGAGGCTTATCTGGTGAACCAGATTAGCTTGTGAACTCCAAAACACATGCCAGCTGGGTGACCTTGGGCTAGTCACAGTTTTTCGGAGCTCTCTCAGCCCCACCCACCTCACAGGGTGTTTGTTGTGAGGGGGGAAGGGCAAGGAGATTGTAAACCCCTTTGAGTCTCCTACAGGAGAGAAAGGGGGGATATTAATCTAACTCTTCTTCTCCCCCGTCTCTCCCCCCCGCCCAACTCTCTCTTATGAGGTTCAAGCCCATTAGCAGCTCCTGATTTTCCAAATTCCTCTGGAATACAATCCTTCCAGACTGTCTCGGGTATTCAATCCAATGAATAAATAAATAAATATTCCTTCTATTCGCTGGATGCCCCAGAGGTCTATCTTGAAATCCCTGGAAACGCCACATGAGCCGGTAATGAAACACTACAGAAGGGCAGCGCCGCAATATTACAAAACGTGCTCATTATTGCAACCACACTTCTTACGGCTCAGCATCTCAGCCATAAAAAGAGAGTGTGTTCCAGGGAATTTCAAAGAGCGAACAAATGTATCGTAGCACAGATGCACTCGAGTCCTTGGCCTCCGAGCCAGCTGAAGCAAATTCTCAATTAAGACGGATTTTTACATACAGAAGGAAACGTGTGAACAGTGAGTTCAAAGGCCTGGTTTGGAATATTTCCACAAACCCCAGAAAGCATAGTGATCACTGGCAACGCCTGCGTTTGGCGATAACAGAGATTACTTAGTGATGCAAAGCAATTTTAACATCTATTTTACTGTACAGCATTATAGTCAACCTTTCTTCCTAGTGAGAACTCACGGCAGCTTATGTGGTTCCTCTCCCTTTATCCTTCTCAAAATAACTCTAGGAGGGAGGCTGGGCTACGAGTGGGTGTCTGGCCCAAGGCCACCCAGGAAGTTTCCAAGGCAGAGGAAAGATTTAAACCTGGGCCTTCAAGGTCCGATTCTACACCACAATCACAACACCACACAGGTTCTATGGAGACTAAGACTACTGTCAGATTTGTTAAGCTTCCGCCCATCTTACTACATTTACTGAAGAATTCTAGTCCTGTGTATTGTCAAAGGCTTTCAGGGCCTTCATCAACTGGTTGTTGTGGGTTTTCCAGACTGTGTAGCCACAGTCTGGCAGATTTTGCTCCTAATGTTTCGTCTGCATCTATGGCTGGCATCTTCAGAGGTATGTCACAGGAAGGCCCTTTCCACACGGCCCAAGAAACGTAGGTGAAGGGTGGGATGAAGCCCGTGTTGGGCAGGAACTTTGCACGGTTCCCACCCCTCATACTGGTCTAACCCTCCCCCGCTATTGGCTGCAGGGTGGTTTTTTTTTGAGAATCACATTTTCAGTAATTCTTTTATTTTAACACAGCTCACAGTCGCGGCCGAGCAAACAGCTGCGGTAGTGAGCCACGTTCTGGGCCCGCAATCAAACCAGAGAATCACACACTCGGCTCCCGCCTGTGCAGCCACGCAGGGGGAACGGGCGGGGAGGCAGGGACCCAAAATGGCATGTGCCTCTGTGTGAAGGCATATGCCCCATTTGCATGGCTGGCTGTCCACAGGACAGCAAGCCATGTGAAGGGCCCAAGGCAAGAACGAGTTCATGTAACCCATCTCTCAGCTGGGTTTATTGGCCTGGGCAGAAAGGGCCCAAGAGGTGTTTCTCTTTGTGACAGGCCTCTGAAGGTGCCAGCCATAGATGCTGCCAAAACATTAGGAGCAAAAACTACCAGACCACGGCCACACATCCTGCAAAACCCACCAAAGTCAATTCGAGTCCTGTTCAAGTCTCCTTCAGAAGTTCACGACTGCAACAGGAAAATTGCAGAATTCAAGTTTAAACTCGATACAGACCTACAATTCTTCTTCAAAGCTCTGTTTTAATGTGGCCTGAACTAGTTTTCCTGTCACAGGGAATTACGAAAGTAGCCCAAATTCAATCTCTCACCTGTGGTCTCAAGCGGTACGGTCCATTCTGAAGCCTCGGCCCTCTTTCCGGGCCAGGAAAGAAAATTCTTGACGGCAGAGACACACGACTCCAGCTTGCCCAGAGCCAGTTTGGATTTGTCAAGATGCGTTTTTAAGAAAACCGAGTCAGCGTTTCTGCAGACGCTCTCCAAGGAATTATTGAGCACTCACGTGATTTCGCTGGCTCTTTCGGACTATGCAGAACTCAGCCTTATCCCAGGCATTGGAGTCAGCAAATCAGGTTTCGGAGAGCAAGTGTCTCTCGCCAAGAACCGGAAAGCAGCAGGTTCCAAAATTCCAACAGAAAAGTAGGAGAGATTTTGGGAGCTTGACTGCTTAAGGGAACTGGAATCAACAGAAAACATTTTGCTCTGGGCAAACTTTTCCATCCGCAAAGGGATGCTGCTGCATCATGGTTTACTGCTACAGGAGAAGAAGAAGAAGAGAAGAAGAGTTTGGATTTATATCCCCCCTTTCTCTCCTGTAGGAGACTCAAAGGGGCTTGCAATCTCCTTGCCTTTATCTGAATTCCCCAGATAAGCCTCCACAGCTCAGGCGGCAGAGCGGGGAATCAAACCAGGTTCCTCCAGATTAGATACATGAGCTCTTAACCTCCTACGCCACTGCTGCTCCTCCCCTGCTGCATCATGATGTCCTGCTATAGGAGAGATGTCAACCTTCAGAGAGGAAGGCTCACCAGTTCCCAAGTTAAAGAAGAAGAAGAGTTTGGATTTATATCCCCCCTTTCTCTCCTGCAGGAGACTCAAAGGGGCTTACAATCTCCTTGCCCTTCCCCCCTCACAACAAACACCCTGTGAGGTAGGTGGGGCTGAGAGAGCTCCAAGAAGCTGTGACTAGCCCAAGGTCACCCAGCTGGCGTGTGTGGGAATGTACCGGCTAATCTGAATTCCCCAGATAAGCCTCCACAGCTCAGGAGGCAGAGCTGGGAATCAAACCCGGTTCCTCCAGATTAGATACACGAACTCTTAACCTCCTACGCCACTGCTGCTCCAAGGTTGAAAGATGTCAACCTTCAGAGAGGAAGGCTCACCAGTTCCCATGTTCCCATCCTGTATCCAGATGCCCAACTCCAGGTCCCTCCAGTTGTACAAGGATAGGCAGCGGATGACTAGACAAGACCTTTACTGCAGTGGTGTCACGGATGGCACCTAGTTGATTGAGATGCATTCTTAGCTCCATATAGTTGTTACAAGATATATTGCCGGTGATTGTATCTAGTTGATTGAGATGCCATTCCTAGCTCAATGTAATCACTACAAGATGTATGGAACCACCCTGCTATATATTACCACTGCTGCAATGGGGCACTCTTTCCTTGATCTCTTCTTTATGGCTTCACATGCTATGTAGATAACTAGGCTTACCCCTGACACTTCTACTCCCATGGGAAACAAGATGTTTCTGTTGGTCTGTGGGGGCAGGATGCCAGGTGGCTTTATCTCTATCTTTATCTCTCAAAAAGGATCAGGAATACATAGTAGAGTGTAGAGTTTGGAGAGCTACTGCCAGTCCAAACAGGCCAAGCTGATCTTGATCTTCTAAGGGTCTGGCATGGTATAAGATGGTTGCATGTATATGTATGATAGGATCTGGAGATTGGGTCCCCGCCATGAATCTTGCTGGTCATCTTGGGTTAATCCTCTCTCCTTCTAGCCCTGCTGGGTAACCTTGGGCCAGTCACAGGTCTTTCTCTCAGCCCCACCTACCTCACAAGGTGCCTTTCGTAGGGAGAAGAAGGGAAGGAGATTATAAGCTGCTTTGAGACACCTTGTGGTAGAGAAAAGTGGGGTACAAATCCAAACTCTTCTTCTTACTGGCTCTGTTGTTGCACCATGCCATTTAAAGATACACTGACTCTAAACATGGAGATTTAGCTGCCACAGCAATGGAGATATTAATCTTCCATTATTCGGTCTACAAGACCCCTGACAGCAAGTCCTCCTTGAAAAACATCCTGCCAGAGGTAGAGAAAAGTGGGTATGAAAACCAACTCTTCTTCTTTTTCTTAGATACAGCTTGTGTATCTAATCTGGAGGAACCAGGTTTGATTCCCAGCTCTGCCGCTTGAGCTGGGGAGGCTTATCTGGGGAATTCAGATTAGCCTGTACACTCCCACACATGCCAGCTGGGTGACCTTGGGCTAGTCACAGCTTCTCGGAGCTCTCTCAGCCCCACCCACCTCACAGGGTGTTTGTTGTGAGGGGGGAAGGGCAAGGAGATTGTAAGCCCCTTTGAGTCTCCTGCAGGAGAGAAAGGGGGATATAAATCCAAACTCCTCCTCCTCCTCCCTCCTCCCTCCTCCCTCCTCCTCCCTCCTCTTCTTCTTCTTCTTCTTCTTCTTCTTCTTCTTCTTCTTCTTCTTCTTCTTCTTCTTCTTCTTCTTCTTCTTCTTCTTCTTCTTCTTCTTCTTCTTCCTCCTTTCCTGTGCTATTTACCTGGCTAAAAATGCTCTCTAAGGGCTTCTTATGCCCAAACTGGAAAAATGGACAGGTATGAGTCCATTTAACTTCTCAGAGATGGACCTGCCTAACTGGCAGCTTCGACTCACATTAGCCGCTCAGCTTGGATTTATCTTATAATCATACGAGAACCTCAAATTAATCATGCGTCGATCCGCTGCCAAAATCAACTCCCCATCAGCCAAATATCCGGCGGCTGCACGAGGGTCAATTTTGAACTGTTTGCCAAAGCACATGCTGCCTTAAGATGGCTTCCTGGTAGCACCGAGACAGAAAAAGACGTTATACCTTGTCTTTAACACGACTGCCAAATGGATGGCCAAAATTCACAAGGAACCAGATTAGCCCCACGCTGGGTCGAATGCTTGGCCGTGTGAAAATATGGTCTTTTGTGTTAACAGGGAAGTGTTTTTCATGAGAAAAGCCAGCAAGTTTCCATCCCCGCTGCTTCAGAGGGCTGGATGAAAGAGGGCTCATTTATCTTTGAGTAATTTCGCCTAACTACCCGCCGAAATGCAAAAGACTAAGCTCTCAATAGCAACTGAACGGAGGACAAAGTTGCAGCGCCGCATCTTAAGGTCTGGCATTCTCCGGGCTCAAAAGGAAGTCACCGTCTTTACCAGACAGAGCTCGGTCCCCTCCCTCCCCTTTAAATCTGGGATTAAAACGCTTTCACAGAACCTAGGCCCGTTTGCAAAGCTCCCAGCCAGCCCTTTGTCAACTTGATTTAGCCTCCATTACAATTTGGCTTCCAACAAGGTCTTAAATCGAACTCCTTATTTTAAAACTAAAACATACAGCAGAAACAGCCAAGAGACGCAGCCGAAGTTTCAAAAACAGCTTATAACACTTTATGGGCCAGCTTCCCTCCCTTCTGGATATATATTCCTCGTCCATATTTCTGTTTTTCTCGTCGGGATGGCTTTGTCTCAGTTTGCCATTCTAGATAACTTACATTGTTTTAAATGCTTTACTTTGCCATTAGAGGAGCACTCTAGGTCAATGCAGTGTATCTTCCTAACCACAATCCGTGGCCAAGTTATACAGGGATGGAGAGTTTGTCGCTTTTATTGGAACCAGCTCGTTGTTATGAAAGCCCAAGTGGTAAGAACATGGGACCAAAAACCAGGAGGCGGAGGCAGAAAGGGCTGTCAGGTTGCAGCTGATTATGGCAACCCCATAGGGTTTTCCGGAGGAGACGCTGGTCTGTTCAACACAGCTGGAATTAGACATCATGAGGATGGGGGGGGGGGGAGGCACTCCGCACAATCTTTTCCCCAAGACATCCTTAGGACTCCTTATTTCTACTCAAGATGACACTTTTTAAAAAGAAAAACAGATCAAAGTGCATCTTTCCCCCCTAAGCCTCTTGCAAGATGACTCCTGCTTGGCTGTGTGGAATGCAGAACTCAGGAGATGTCTTATGTTTTGCTCTCTGGTCAGTTTCACCCTCCGCTTGGGCCCAACATTTCGTCTGCTGCGGAAGGCATTCTCCCCACCTGTCAGGAGCGGCGCCTGCCCCCTCCTGCCCTCAGACACGGAGGCATCAAGGGGCACACCTGGACTAAGGAAGTAGGATCCACTGGGGTGGGGGTGTAAGCACTTACCTTCTACGTAGTCACACCCAGAGGTGGGATCCAGCAGGTTCTGACAGGTTCCCGAGAGTAGGTTACTAATTATTTGTGTGTGCCAAGTGGGGGTTACTAATTGGTGATTTAGCCACATGATTTTTGCCTTAGTTACGCCCCTCCTCTCAGCAGTAGCGCGCAGAACTTGAAGCAGGAGGTGCACCGGCATGCGTGGCAGACTGCGCCTGTGTGCATTCGTTTCCCGCCCAAGAACCGGCGCAGCAGCTGTGTCCTTGCCACAGCCCCGCCCAGGAACGCCCCGCCCCCAGAATGCCCGGCCATGCCCCCATTGTGCCCTGCCCAGCCCCATTGGCGCTACACCACAGTTTGAATCCCACCACCATGGGAACCTGTTACAAAAATTTTGGGATCTCACCACTGGTCACACCTGTCTTATCTTAATGGGCCTTTTGCTCTGTTTCTATGCGCTTAGCAATGTAGATAACTAGGCTGACCCTGCATGGTACTCCGGATGGGGGGAAGGGAGGATTGGAGGCTTTGGGATACTTGAATTCGAAAACAAAAGTCTTTCATACCTCCTTTCTCACAATCGATGGGAAGATCAGAGGGGAGAATCTAGAAGAGTCAAAGGGGGATAAATATGACTGTAAAAGCCAAGATCGCCAGAAGTGGCTTTTTGGAGCCTGAATCCTTGATGCCAACTCAATAAAGATTAGTGATCCTGTCTCTAGAGTCCGCTTATTGATTATTAGTCCAAGACTTAACACCACTTCCATTTGTTGAAGGTTGTCTCGGGACATTTGCTCTGCAGGCTCCAATCCTGGGCACCTTTTCAGCCCAAAAAGTACATAGGTGTACTCAGTTGGTCCTGCTGATTCCAGCAATATATAGTTTCCTTATTTTTTTTTATTTTATTTTCAAGGAGCTATCTTCATAGCTACACACATACACAGAAGAGACGCTTGGCTGCTCAGGAGACAGGTCTGCCACCCATTGAAATGCATTGGGTTGACCTGCCCTCTGTGGAGGGCAGTTTTTCTGTGGAGTTCTCTCTACATTGGGAACAACCCACCCATTAAGCTCCTCCCTATTTCTTTTCCTCCTTCCCTCAAGCTTGACGCCACTTCTCTAAAGCAGCCACCTTATATCTATCCATCTTCTGTTTTTAAAAAATCATGCCCTTCTTCCTGGGAACTCTTGCTACTCACAACAACCCTGAGAAGTAGGCTAGGGTAAGAAAGCATGGCTGGCCTAAGCAGCAGTGGTGTAGGAGGTTAAGAGCTCGTGTATCTAATCTGGAGGAACCGGGTTTGATTCCCCGCTCTGCCACCTGAGCTGTGGAGGCTTATCTGGGGAATTCAGATTAGCCTGCGCACTCCAACACATGCCAGCTGGGTGACCTTGGGCTAGTCACAGCTTTTTGGAGCTCTCTCAGCCCCACCTACCTCACAGGGTGTTTGTTGTGAGGGGGGAAGGGCAAGGAGATTGTAAGCCCCTTTGAGTCTCCAACAGGAGAGAAAGGGGGAATATAAATCCAAACTCTTCTTCTTCCTCTTCTTCCTCTTCTTCCTCTTCTTCTTCTTCTATTGGGCAGGAGGGTTGAACTAGATGACCTCTAAGGTAATTTCTCACCAAACACTCTGATTCTTATTTAAGTTCCCATTTCAGTGTTAAGTTTGCCAGGGTGGAGGAGCCAATCACCAAATCCCAGTCAAACTTCCTCCTCAGGGTTGCAGTGAGGATAAAACTGGGCGGTTTACTGCCCTCGGCTCCCTAAGGAAGATAGGAGGACAACGCGTCCAATTTGAAAGATCTCCGTCTCCTGTCGCCCCATCTATTGACAAGTTTTAATACAGAGTCAGCGACCTCTCCGTACAAACACACACACACACACTTCTGAGAGCTATGGAGCCAGACCCACGCCTGTCAAGCCTAATATTACAATGCTACACCAATCTTTCAATCTCCAATGGAAACCTGGCATTGCTTTGAAGATAAAACCGCCTCTGAAGAGATGCGCTTCGTTCCCTTGAGGTTGGTGTGCAAAGTCCCCGGGAAGACTGGCTGTGTGAAGAATCGGCCTACCTTCATGGCAAATGAGGAAAAAAGCCCTGTATTTTAAAAGCTGTATTTTGCATCCGAGGCGACTCCTTTCGGAGAGAAAAAGAAGGTCAATCGCCCTCTAAACACACATTCTGGAGAATCATGTTCTTTAAGCTGCAGAACAGAAGTCTGTCAGTAGAAGTCAGCTACAGTTGGGGAGCGAAAGGAGCTTCGGTGGTTATAGCCAGTATATCTCTGATGGTCGGATTCTAGGGATAAACCACAGAGGGGTGGATTTACGCTCTTTTGATAAGGTTACCAAAGGCATCAAACTGCTCACTGCTGGAAGCAGGCCACTGGGTTAAGAGAACACTGGTCATATTAAAAACAGAAAGAAAAGGAACCGAAAAATTACCTAATTCAATAACTACAAGCACCTCTGGGTTACCTATTACACTACTGAGACTGCACTGAGAGCCAGCGTGGTGTAGTGGTTAAGAGCAGGTGGATTCTAATCTGGAGAACTGGTTTTGATTCCCCACTCCTCCACCCGAGTGGAAGAGGCTTATCTGGTGAACCAGATGTGTTTCCGCACTCCTTCATTCCTGCTGGGTGACCTTGGGCTAGTCACAGTTCTCTCAGAACTCTCTCAGCCTCACCTACCTCACAAGATGCCTGTTGTGGGGAAAGGAAGGGAAAGAAGAAGAAGAAGAGTTTGGATTTATATCCCCCCTTTCTCTCCTTCAGGAAACTCAAAGGGGCTGACAATCTCCTTGCCCTTCCCCCCTCACAACAAACACCCTGTGAGGTAGGTGGGGCTGAGAGAGCTCCGAGAAGCTGTGACTAGCCCAAGGTCACCCAGCTGGCATGTGTGGGAGTGTACAGGCTAATCTGAATTCCCCAGAGAAGCCTCCACAGCTCAGGCGGCAGAGCTGGGAATCAAACCCGGTTCCTCCAGATTAGATACACAAGCTCTTAACCTCCTACGCCACCTTGAGTCTCCTTACAGGAGAGAAAGCTGGGGTATAAATCCAAACACTTCTTCTCTTCACTGTGCTGCATACTTTGGGGGAAACTCTCCGAGCTCCCTGCTCCCAGAAGCGCCGCTCCCATGCAAGGAATCACGAGTACAGCCCTAGCAAGTTAGCCACGCTGTAACCTACCAAGGGAACACTGCTGTTATTTCACCACCGGAACACCCTCACTTTACAAATGACTTCAATTACTGGGGTTATTCTCCCAGCGATAATTTGACGCAGATTGTGGATGAGGATTCAACTGCCTGCCACCATATTGAGGTCTTATTAAGGAGTGGTTACATGTCGACAAACTTTTCACACATACCACAGGAAGACTAAAAATGAGATATTATTTGGAGTATAGTTATGAAGGTTTAACAAGAGCAGGTGCACTCTGATCTGGAGGAACCGGGTTTGATTCCCAGCTCTGCCACTTGAGTTGCGGAGGCTTATCTGGGGAATTCAGATTAGCCTGTACACTCCCACACACGCCAGCTGGGTGACCTTGGGCTAGTCACAGTTTTTCGGAGCTCTCTCAGCCCCACCTACCTCACAGGGTGTTTGTTGTGAGGGGGAAGGGCAAGGAGATTGTAAGCCCCTTTGAGTCTCCTGCAGGAGAGAAAGGGGGGATATAAATCCAAACTCTTCTTCTTTTTCTTCTTCTTCTGTAGTGGTTAGAGATTTGGGCTTCAACCAGGTAGAGAAGCACTCAGCTTGGAATCTGTACACTGTAATGTCACACTGGTGCTCCGTTCTGAGCTGACGTCTCTTTCTCCCTCAGTTACATAATCCCAGGGGGGAGGGCAAGGAGATTGTAAGCCCCTTTGAGTCTCCTACAGGAGAGAAAGGGGGGATATAAATCCAAACTCCTCCTCCTCCTCCTCGTTTACTTGTAAACACACAGTTGGGTGCTACCGTTTGCAGCACCGTTTACACATTTTTGGGTCCTTCTCTTGGGCTCTTCGCAGGCACACCGAAAATCTACTCTCTTTTCCCGCCACGCAGATAACTCTACACATGTGCAAATGGATGTGTACAAGCTTTGCAGGCAGAACAAGATCTTGATTTCTTGCAGTGTTCTGGATCATGGGCATAGAATGTTCGGATCTATTCCCACTTTCCTGAGGATGCTAAGCTGCTGGCAATACAACTTAGCCTGTATTCAGAGGTCACAAGCAAACTCAGGTTTGTCTACCATCAACTCAGAGCTAGCAAACTTTGGTTCGTATGTGCCCCCTCCCCTTCCTTCATGCACAAAGCCAAGACAGACTTCCTGGCTTGGAAAGCCTTTGACTTAACCACGGTTTGTTGGAATGTCTGAAATGGGAGGGGGGGCTTGCACACACTGGCAGTGTTTTGCTTCTTGCTCTCTAGCTCGGGTTTTAAATGGTTTGCCGACCATTTGCCAGGTGTGCAAACAAATTAGGCAAACAGCTTGCTTTACAAAGCGGGGCACGCAGGTACGTTCAAGCTCCCATTTAATCAACAATACATGCTTGGAACAAATGAATGAAGCTTACATTCAGCTTCACTCGTGGGCAGATTTGGGACACTGCTTCTATAGCACAGGGGTTTGGGGTGCTTTGCCGTCAAGTCACAACCAACTTATGGTGATCCTGAAGGGTTTTCAAGGCAGGAGACTTTGGGAAGTGATTTGCCATTGCCTGCCTCTGCGTAGCAACCCTGGTTTTCCTTGGATGATTCCCATCCAAATACAAGTCGCCTGTGCGACTTGCCCAAGGTCCCCAAGCAAGTTTGCAAGGCCAAGTGGGGATCGAATTTGGGTTCCCCAAGACCTAGTCCAGTGATGCCGAACCTTTTCGAGACCGAGTGCCCAAATTGCAACTCAAAACCCACTTATTTATCGCAAAGTGCCAACGGGGCAATTTAACCTGAATACTGAGGTTTTAGTTTAGAAAAAATGGTTGGCTCTGCATTACTTGGGAGTAAGCTTGGTGGCAGTCGGTGGCTTTGCTTTGAAGCAACTGTGCAACTTTCCAACGGGTGAATCACGACCCTAGGAGAGTTTACTCAGAAGCAAGCCCCATTGCTAGCAACCGAGCTTAATCCCAGGTAAAGGATTATGCTTTAGTTCTTCGCATGAAAATTAGTGGGGTTTAACAGAGCTTAACAGGGTTACCTACACTGCTTCCCCAAAACTAGGTCTTAGGTTAAGGTGACCATCCGTCACGCTTCTCGCGGGATACTCACGCTTTTGCGTGACGTGTCCCGCGTCCCGCCGGGCTTCAATAATGTCCCGGGTTGGGAAATATCAGCCTCCTATGGCACGCCAGACCGGGCGGCCGCAGGAATATCACTAGCGCCTGCGCTTCCGGGGCAGGAGACAGGGAAGCGCCCCAGAAGCGACACTCGCGGCAGCCGCTGGGTGCCTTCTGGGGCGCTCCCCGTCTCCTGCCCGGAAGCCGCTGAAGCATGCGCCAGCAGCAGCGCGCTTCCTGGCGGCTGCAGGAGCCGCTGGCTGCTCTTTTGCGTCGGCGCTCGGCAGAAGACAGGTGAACGCGCCCCAGAAGGCACCAGCGCAGCCGCCCAGTGCCTTCTGAAGGGAGCTTCCCTGTCTTCTCGCCCGGGAGCCGTGCAAAAGGCGCCCAAAAAGGCAGCGTGGACCGCACTGCCTTTCGCCGTCGGCGCTCCCGGGCTGGAGACAGGAAGGCGCCCAGAAGGCAACTGCAAGGCAGCCGCGAGGTGCCCTTCTTGGGAGCTCTGTCTCCAGCCCGAGCTGCGAGCTGTTCAGTCTGCTGCGCGCGCACCCCGCTTTTTTAAAAAAAAATTCTGGTCACCTTATCTTAGGTTTAACGCTAATAATTGAGCCCAGCGGCCCAGGCCAGCCTAGATTGGGGGGGGGGGGTGACTCTGTTTGCGCGTGCCCACAGAGAGGGCTCTGAGTGCCACCTCTGGCACCCGTGCCATAGGTTCGCCACCACTGACCTAGTCTGACACCTTAACCACTGCACCATGTTTGCTGTAGGCACAGAAGATACATGCCCTTATGAGTAGCCAGGGTGCCTAATCTTGTAAACCTATGGCAACCTACCCAAAGAATGATCTCATCTCATAAAAGACCATTCACCAATTAAGATACAGGGAATAAATACTTCAGCTAATTCCACCTTCCTGTCTGGTTAGGCCAAAGCATCCTAGCAGGAAAAAAATTTCTTGCCGCAGTTCTGATCTTCCAGAAGCATTTTCTTGCAAATCTGTGCATGCAGTGCCAGATATTTCTTTTAAAATTAACTTTTGAATTGTTTTTAGGTTCCCTGCCGAGACCTGCCTCCTGGGGGCTGAGATTGTATTGTTGAGATCCATGGGTCATTTGTAGTTATTGGTTCCTTCGCCACTGGTAGACTGCCTTGAATGTCTGGAGGGAGCTACATAAACGTTTATGCTAAATAAACCAGTTGTCGCTTTACACCAGCAATACACAGGCAGTGCCAAGATCATTCTCCCTCCATCATGCCTGGATCCGCTTCCCTCTGACAGCTCCTTTCTTATGTCCCCCCTGCTATTGACGGAACCATTAAGGGGAAGGCAGGAAGCAACTAGGCATCACTTCATCACATCTAGGCCCAGCTTCAGCTGAGGCCTCCCTGTCCCTCCATGTGTCCACCACCACTGATAAAGCCCAGGGAAGCCCAGGAAGCAGGCAGACCCTTCTCCATCATGTCTGGGTGCACTCCTGCTGATGGTCTCCTTCCACCAAGCACCATCCATAGCTTCCTGCTGATGGTCTCCTTCCACCAAGCTCCACAGAAAGCATAAGCAGCAGCCAGGCATAACTCCACCATGCCTGAATCCAACTTCTACTAAGAATCCTTCATTGCTCTAGGTGATCATAAGAAGCCTTCATTGCTCTAGGTCAGTAGTTCTCAACCTGTGGGTCGCGACCCCTTTGGGGGTCGAACGACTCTTTCACAGGGGTCATCTAAGACGCTCTGCATCAGTGTTCTCCATCTGTAAAATGGATAAATGTTAGGGTTGGGGGTCACCACAACATGAGGAACTGTATTAAAGGGTCACGGCATTAGGCAGGTTGAGAACCACTGGTCTAACTGCTAGCCCTTCACCCACCTCCTTTATTCTTCACTCAGTTTTTTACCTTATGGGAAACGTCATCAGAAATATATCCAGGCATGATAGAGAGGTGCCATTAGCAAATGTCAGGAAGCAGCCAGATACTTCTCCATCATGCCTGGATGGACTCCAGCTAATGGTCTCCTTCCTCCAGGTACCATAAAGGTGCTCAGGAGCAGCAGCAGCAGAAGGCCATTGCTTTCATATCCTGCATGTGAGCTCCCAAAGGCACCTGGTGGGCCACTGCAAGTAGCAGAGTGCTGGACTAGATGGACTCTGGTCTGACCCAGCAGGCTTGTTCTTATGTTCTTAAATAAGGACATAGAAGCAAGCAGCAGCCAGGCGTAACTCCACCATGCCTGGAGCCAGCTCCTGCTAAGAAGCCTTCACTGCTCTAGGTGGTCATAACTGCTAGCCCTCCACCCATCTCCTTGCTTCTTCACTTAGCTTTTTACCTTATTTATTTATTTATTTATTTATTTATTATTGTATTTTTATACCGCCCTCCCCCGGAAGCGTCATCAGAAATAGATCCAGGCATGAAAGAGAGGTGCCACTAGCAAATGTCAGGAAGCAGCCTGGTACTTCTCCATCATGCCTGGAGGCACTCCATATGAAAAAGGGTCATCAAGGAGGACAGAAGGATCCCAAGAAGTGGCCAGACATCCCTCTGTCATGCCTGGATTCAGCTCCAACCGAGAAGCCCCTCATCCCTCCAAGCCCTTGCTGTCATCAATATGGCCACCAACAAATGTCAGAAAGCAAAATATAAAGAATGAGCCATAAACAGTACAGATATGAAGAAAATTAGCTCTGTCTGGCTCAAAAGAACAGCAATAAAACCAGAAACAGCAATAAACAGCAATAAATAAACCGATAAACAGCAATAAAACCATAAACAGCAATAAAACCATAAACCAATAAAAACAGAAACGATTAAAAACCATATAGCCAATAACCCAAATATCAACAATGGCAACAATAATGCCATACGGGAACAACATGCACAGACAAGAAAGGGATTCCAAAATATGCACGAAAGATGACAAGTCTCTCTGTATAAATCATATCCCTTCAGTGAAAACCTTGCAATTCAATTGTGAAGCATCAAACAGACCTCCTGTAATCAAGTCTGCTGAAATGAAAAGAATGTTTGTCCGTCATCAAAACATCGGAATATCCAAATAGTCGGCTGCTTGTTGCTCTAATAAGAGAAGCTTGAAGTACTCCTGTTGCCAGATCTCACCTGGATACCAGGTAAAGAGATAAACTGGTCATGCATGGCATTGGATGAATATCAAATGTTGGAAGTACTACAGTTGCCGGAAGTTCTGTGTCAGGAGATAAGCTGGCCACACATAAACATCAAATAGATATCAGCACTGCTAACCTGGGTACATTAAATACTTCAGCAGTGGCGTAAGAGGTCAAGAGCTCGCGTATCTAATCTGGAGGAACCGGGTTTGATTCCCAGCTCTGCTGCCTGAGCTGTGGAGGCTTCTCTGGGGAATTCAGATTAGCCTGTGCGCTCCCACACACGCCAGCTGGGTGACCTTGGGCTAGTCACAGCTTCTCGGAGCTCTCTCAGCCCCACCTACCTCACAGGGTGTTTGTTGTGAGGGGGGAAGGGCAAGGAGATTGTGAGCCCCTTTGAGTCTCCTGCAGGAGAGAAAGGGGGGATAAAAATCCAAACTCTTCTTCTTCTTCTTTTGACCTTAGTCTTCTAACTGGCTGAAGAAGACTACCTTTGGCCCCATTCCCTTTCTTTTTTTTATCCTTTTGGGACTACTAATACTACACACCCAACCTCCCATCACTATGAGGGTGGGCACATATCCCTCCCACATCTCCCTGCTTCTGTCTCCTCCTTCTGGGTGTTTTAACTCACCTCTCCAGGAAATTTGGTTTGGAGTTTCAAGCAGTTGTCAGCAAATAGGACTGGAGGGTGAGCGGGGAAAGAGAGAGAACAGAAATCTCATTCCAAGCCCGAGAGCTCTATTGACATTGCATTTACTGCAGAGGGTACTCAGAGACATAATATTCCTGAAAAGGTTAGCGCAACTTTCGAGCGCTGTCGTTTCACGCTTCTTGGTTTCCAAATACGACGAGGGAAATGCTTCAGCAGTCCTGGATTCTATTTGCCTTGCGGGGAAGGATTCCAAAGAGGATGTCTTTGAGAGAGAGTCTACAAAGTCTGTCTTCCTCACCAATATGCCACCAGTGGAACGATCTCATACATTCCGCACGTTGCTCCAAAAAATGGAGATCTCTGCCAACCAAAGCCTGTTGAAATGAGTGGGTTCAGAATGGGGTACCCCTTCACACATGTAGGCTGTCCAAATTCAGTTTAATTTGCACCTGGTGATGTCTCCATCATCTGCCCAACCATTTTTATTCCACTCTCTCTTTCCAAGGAGCTCAGGTGGCTCCTGATATGTTGGCCAGAGGCAGTGCCATATAGTGGGAGTGGTGAAGCCGTTGGTTCAAATCCCCACCCAGACACAGTTGTAGTATTAAGCATTCAGAGTTACCTGCCTCCAGGTGGTGCCTGGTTCAAGTTCCAGGAACATGGGCGATTTCTTTAGAAACTGGAATAGTTTCATAATTATTAAGAGTCCAAGATAAAACTGGCCTGTTTTGAAAAGTTTGTGCCCATGATGATTATATTGAAGTTGTTGAGATGTAGGGTGGAGGGTCCCCTATGTGGTGCCTGGGGTTGCCATGGCATCTACCAACTATTTTTAGAACATGGGTCGAGCCAAGAAGCTCCTGCCCAATAGGGCTTGATTGCCTACTGGAGATCTGATTTAGTGGATTTGTATGAATGAAGCTTGATCAATATGAGAAGATCAATGGGGTGGTGGCATGGGACATACCACTACTGAACACAGGTTCTAGGCTAGCATCATACCCAGCAGACATCCACCTCTGGCAGAGGAGCACTAGGATGAATGATAATGGTAAAAGGTCTGGAATCCATGCCCTACGAGGAGAGACTTAGGGAGCTGGGGATGTTTAATCTGGATGGAGAAGGTTAAGGGGGGACATGATAGCCATGTTTAAATATCTGAAGGGATGCCATGTCGAAGAGGGAGCAAGCTTGCTTTCTGCTGCCTCAGAGACTAGGACACGGAGCGATGAATTCAAGGTGCAGGAAAAGAGATTCCACCTAAACATCAGGAAGAACTTTCTGACCTTCAGAGCTGTTCGACAGTGGAATTCACTGCCTCGGAGAGTTGTGGAGTCTCCTTCTTTGGAGGTTTTTAAACAGAGGTTAGATGAACATATGTTGGGAGTGCTTTGATTGTGTGTCCCTGCATGGTAGGGGGTTGGACTTGGTGGCCCTGGTGGTCTCTTTCAACAGTATGATTCCACGATTCTACTTTTGGGGCAAATGCATGAGGCTGAACAGTCCAAGTTGGGCCACTAGTCTTTGAAAGGCAGTACTGCCCACTGGGGCTGGCAGCAGCTGTCCATATCATCAACCAGGATTTTTTAAAATGAGAGATGCTGGGGATTGAACCCTGGGACCTGGCGCATGCAACACAGGTGCTCTACCACCGAGCCACAGCCCTGCCTTCATTGACTCCTGCCCCAAGAAGCAAAACACAGTAGCTCGTTCGGCAGCTTTTCTCCCAAACTCTCAGATGTCATTCAAGTGTATACATAACCACATGGAACAGTCCCTTGAAAGAACGATACCAAAGCTCAGCAGGCACACGGCGGAAGCGTCCACATCTTCTTTCACACAGGAAGTTGACACATTAGCAAAAAGGCAACACAGAGCGGGATTTTCTCATGCATGGTGGAACTCCAAAATTAGAAACCCATCTTCTGTTTATTATGGTACAGTCCTTGCCTGATATGATTGGCCCACTTGAGTGCCTGGAGGACTGAATTATCTCTAACACAGTTGGTTTCTAGATGAGTCACGAACCACCTATTCCCAGTGTTTCCCAACAAATAAACTCACTACTGATCCATAAAAAGGGCAGAGTTCACAAATGGTTCATTTAAAGGGCAACCAGCAGTATCAGTGAATGTTCGCACCTTCTTTGTTACAGACTGCCACAAACAGAGATCATAAGCAAGTGACCT
Source organism: Sphaerodactylus townsendi (assembly GCF_021028975.2). Classification (NCBI taxonomy): domain Eukaryota; kingdom Metazoa; phylum Chordata; class Lepidosauria; order Squamata; family Sphaerodactylidae; genus Sphaerodactylus; species Sphaerodactylus townsendi. Next base: position 48,772,268 of record NC_059437.1, read on the forward strand.
GCTCTACACAAGAATGGCAGATAAAGCATTGTTGTGATACTTCCTTGCTTAAAATGTGGAAGAATATTTCTGCATGTGAGCCTGGAATAACCTTGCTAATAAAATAGCCGCAGGGATTTCTTTTTACTCAGTCGTTCAACCCCCCGCCACTTATAGACGATCAGTAAATCTTGACTGATTAATCAATAATCCATGACTGACGGAATCCAGATCAAGAATTATGATAGATCCTGTATCAGAAACACATCTTGAAAAACAGAAGAAATGGGACTGAATAAACAGTATCAAGGGGCGTTCCGTAGACTCCAAATATGCACCGGAATTTAAATCCAAGTAACTGTGTTCAGAGATGGGGGATCAGCAATGTGACCTTTAAAATATTGCTTCAAATTTAAAAACAGATACAGCAAAGTGAATAGGGGTCATAAACAGACAAAAAAGACACACACACACACACACACACACACACACACACACACACACACACAAGTTGTGGCTGAGCAGGAAGGAGAAAACCACAGAATGATCCAACCAAACAGCAAATTATCTTATCGCATCTTTAAAAGCCAACACAGATATATTGCCTTGTACAGTTCCAGGATCCCAAGCCACAGTGCACAATGCAGGAATACCACACATCTGAAGATTGTGGCTCACAACAGAGTGTATCACAATGACCTTCAAAGTACACAGAACACTAAGGATCTGGGTTTAGATCCCCAGATGTCTGAACTGGCTCCAAAAAGTACATTTACTGTATTTGTTTACTAACTTTACTGTACTTTCTCCTCAATGTGGTTTGCCTCATTAGCTCCTCCTCCATTTTATCCTCACAGCAACCCTGAGAGGTAGACTAGACTCAGAGTGTGTGTCTGGCTCCAAGTAACGCAGCAACCTTTGACAGTAGTGTGAAGATTCAAACCTGGATCTCCCAAATTCCCCTCTAACATTCTCATTCTGTATCCCACTGGTGCTCACTTCTGGTAGGCTCAATATAAATCGAGGCCCCATTTTCTTAGCCGGACCCACCTCAAAGGGTTGTTGTGAGGTTCAAGTGAGGAAAGAACTACAGGTCACACCCTTGGGAGAGGAAAAAGAAGCATCTGTATGACACCCGTCCTTTTCCTTTCTCTTGAGGTTCACAGCAACTTCAAATTTGAGGCCATTTCGGATTGATACAATTTTTCAAAGGGAGGAAACAGTTAATCCCTCCCCTTCCGGGCACTGCAGAGCCAATCAATACTGCACATTCTGATTCCTTCTTTTTTATTGGCTGTGCCAGAATCCAAACAGATCTGCAGCATCACACGAAGATCCATTAGTCTTTCAGGACTGCCATAGGATCGCGTCTCGCTTGGGCTTCTCCTGACGGATGCAACTCATAAGCACGGTGGCTGCCAATCTCTGCAGCTGGGTTAGAAACCATTTCTCAGATGAAGTTATGTTATTACCAATTTCCCAGGCCAGTATTCGGGAGGAACCCAGTTTTCTGCTGGGGGTGGTTAACTTGAAAAATGATAGAACTCTGGAAGGCTTGAAGCTGATGTCCTGTCCAGAAGAACTGGGTGTAAATAGTTGAAAAGCTAAATCCAATCCAATGACATTTGGATATTAAAATGATTCTTTGAAACCAGGGATCCCAAGAAAAGCTGCCCCCACTAGACTCGGAAGACAAGTAAATATATTAATAGTTTGGAATACAGTGCAGGAACACTGGAATCGTTAAATTGTTGCCATTCCGTCATTTTGGAGGAGACTCAAAGGGGTTTACAAACTCTTTTTCCCTTCCTCCCCCCATAACAGACACCTTGGAGGCAGGTGGGGCTGAGAGAGTTCAAAGAGAACTGTGACTAGTCCAAGGTCACTCAGATGGAACGTAGAAGTGGGGAAGCAAATCCAGGTCCTCAGATTAGAGTCCGCTGCTCAGGTGGAGGAGTGGGGAATCAAACCCAGTTCTCCAGATTAGAGTCCACCTGCTCTTAACCACTACAGCACAGCAGCGCAGGATCTAGGACAGGGGTCTCCTTTGGCCATGCTGGCAGGGGCTGATGGGAATCGTAGCCCATGAATATCCAGAGGGCCCGAGTTGGACACCCCTGATCTAGGAGACCCAGGTTCCAATTCCCACAGTGCCACAGAAGCTTGCTGGGTATTCTGAGGCTGGACTCAGAGCTTCATCCTAACCTACCTCACAAACCATGTGAGAATAAAATGGAGGACAGCAGAATGAAGTAAGCCATTTTAGGTCCCCAGTAAAGAGAAAGGTATGAAGTAAACAAACAAAAATGATATTGTGTCTAATCATCCAGCACATAAGAGTCCTGCTACATCAGACCAGTAGTCCTGCTACATCAGACCAGCCTCCGTTCGGCGGAGGCCAATCTGTTGGTGGTCCCTGGCCCCTCGATGATGCGGCTGGCCTCCACGCGGGCCAGGGCTTTCACGGCCCTGGCCCCGGCCTGGTGGAACACTCTTCCTCCAACTGTCCGGGCCCTGCGGGACCTTGGTGAGTTCCGCAGGGCCTGCAAGACGGAGTTGTTCCGCCGGGCCTTTGGAGGGACCAGCCGCTGATGGTGCCCCCCCCCCCTGTTCCAACAAATGGGTCTCGCCGTTCCTCCCTCCTAGGGAGGGTTTTTAAAATTGGGGTTGCTGGACGCCTCTTGTTATTATCGCTGCCTTAAATTGTTTTAATTGGTGTTTTAATTATGTTTTATGTTGTACACCGCCCAGAGCCCCTGCGGATTGGGCGGTATAAAAATCTAAATAATAAATAAAAATAAATAAATAGTCCATCTTGCCTACAATCAACACAGACCCCCTGTTGTCTCACCTCTGCCTGGCACCAGTTAAGGAACAGCCACACCATCAAATATTGAAGAAATCCAAGCTTGTTCAAGCTAGATTCCTCCTGCACAAGAGGACAGCAGAAGCCAACGCTGCTGTGTCTTGGCTTACTCCTATGGCAGAAAAAATTTGCTTCCCCATCGAGCAACACACTGAACCGAACCAACGATGGTGCCCTTATATGCTGCCTTTCAAGCTAGAGTCATCAGGAACCAAACGAGGGACCGGCTTCATACTATGAACAGACTGTATTATCAAACTATGGCCCCCTTCACCTCCAAAGCATGGACTGGCCGAGCAGCTCACCCAAAGGGCCCCTCACTCGCAAAATAGCATCACAATCCCATTCCTAAAACAGGGGACCAGAGATCATCAAGTTCCACAACACAGCTGCTGGGTCCTATTTCCTAGTGGCAACAAGATGGAGAAGATGCTCTGTTTCACATAAAGATGATGGTTTGGTCGGTTGAGGTGCACCGTGCAGCCGTGGAGAAAGTTGTCTCCTTCCGCATTAGGATATAGTCCCGAACGAATATGAGAATCATCATTCAGTTTTATGCACTGCCTTCGTCAAAACCATTATTTTGTGCATTACTGAACACGGTACTAATGTATTTTTACTTTCAGATGTTCAACTGGATGTGTGTGTGTGTGGGGGGGGGATGGTTAGGTAGGCACTAGGACCCAGGTGGAACATACAGAAAGTCCAGCATGCTTTGTCTGTGGTGGAGAAATATTCTACTATCATATTTATGTGGAACAGAGCTAAGAGAACACAAGAGGTCCTACTGGAGCCCATCAGGACCAGCATCCTGTTGTACGCAGTGGTCAACCAGAGGATCCCAGGAAGCCCACCATCAGGCCCAAACCTCCCCTGTTCTTGCCCCCCAGCACTAGTATTCAGAAGATCCACCAGCAGACTTGTCCCCTAAATAAGTGACCATCCAACACATCCATCAGTGGTGAATTCCAGAAGACCATCCCTCTTGGAAGTGAAAAAGAACTTCCTTTTTCTTACCCTGATTATCATAATCAGTCACAACCCAACTGCTCTATTATTGGACTCTCCTCCTTCTCAAAAGCTTCCTCCTCCAGAGCAGGGATGGACAACTGGTGGCTCAGAAGCTAAATCCAGCCGTCCTCGGCCGCGTCAGGTACCCAGTTCCCCAGATGTGCCAGAAGCTTCAACCAGGAGGCACCTCTCCGGTTCCAAACATTGAGACCCATCCTACTCTTTCACATCTCCCTGGCTTTCAATCCACAACCAGGAGAGTTTTCTCATCCGCTCTCTGGCAGGCACCAGAAAGGCCAGCTCCAGGTAAACAGGGCAGCCCTTGGACAGGTAGAGGTGGGCTACCTGGGAACCAGAGAAAGAAGTCGACGGCCCCGCTTTCTTTCCAGAAGGGGCGACCGCACATCGGCAGGGTCTGCCAAGAGCTGCCACCAGCCCAGAGCTAAACAGCCGTCTCCGCACAGGAGGGAAAAGCTCGGAACAACTGCCCAAACATGGACAGAGCGCAATTCAGTGGCTGGCAGCTTGGGGGGACAGAGCGGTGGTGGCCGAGCGGATCTACCGAGCCATCTTGCCCGCAGGGTCCATCTCCGCATTACCATTCCTGTTCCACCACGGGGCTCCTCTCCTCCTTCGCCACACATCAGTGTTTTCGGAACCCTGGCGCCATTTCCACAGTGCGAAAAGCCAGAACCGGAATCTTTGCCACTCACAAGGGGAGGAAAGGAAAGAAATCCAGCAAGGAAACTCCCAAGAACGGCACACATCTCTTGGGTTTTAAAGCAGAGCTACCAGCAAGGGTTTCGAGCATCCTGATTAACGGGCTTCTGGATCCACTGGAGACCCAAAGAAGCAGAAGGCGATTTATTCCCCCCCCCCCCCCGCTCCCCAAACAAGGCTTTAACGCTGGCAGAAAGTTGAGGTTCCCAGAGAGAGGGCGGGCATCTGTACCAACCGCAATGCCCCCTCTCTCCCAGCCTGGCACCCACACCTCCCCACGTTGAGCGCCACAAGCAGGCAGGTGCCCCCCTCCCGCCCGAAAGCAACCTGTTTCTACTTCCTCAGCTACCTCCAGCCGGCTGGATCCCCAAAGTGATCAACAGATCTCCGCAAATCCCCCCCACCAAAGATAAATTCAAGCATCCCCCCCTCCAGGAAATGGGAGGCGTCTTTGCTTCATTGTGTTCCCCCCCCCCAATAAAAACCAATCAAGATGACCATTATCAATATTGGAGTCTGGTTAATGTCTAAGGAAAAGCAACCTCACAGCGAAGCTATTGCCAACCTAACAGCGATGATGGCACCGGGGGGGGGGGGGGCGGCGGCTGAAAGGGGCATTGACTCCCCCCCCCACCTTTGCAGGCACCCAAGGAGGGGAAAGAAAGCCAGGCTGATGGATGGAGAATGGGATGAATCGCCTCTTTCTTTGGCTCCCTCCTTCAACCCCCCCCCCTTTGCCCTTTCCCGTGGAGGGGGGGGGGGGGAGAAGCCGAGCGCCGACGGTGCCACTTACAACTCCCAGCGTCATCTGTGGGGCGGCGGGCACGGGCGCTGCCCAGGTCTGCCTCGATGCCAAGCAGAAGGCGAGCGTGAGCAGCATCTCCCGGAGGGCAGGCGAAGGAGGCTGCCTCGGGGCCCCGATCCAGAGCATCCCTCCGTCAGTCCTCCGCCGCCCGCAGCCGCCCGGCCTCCGAGGGGAGCGGCGAGCGCCCGGCTCCGGCGATCGGCTGGCGGAGAGCGGCCGAGGGCGACATCCGCGCTTCGCCTCCTCTTCTTCTTCCTCCTCCTCCTCCTGCTGCTGCTGCTGCGGCCGCTCGCCGAGGGCCCCCCAGCCCGCAGCCAGGGGGCCAGCCTCACATCGTCCTCCGGCTGAAGCTCCCGCCGGATCCAAGCGGACCCCCCCCCCCGCCCCCCAAAGGCAGATCCGAGGAAAGAAAGACCCCCACACAAAAATACAATGTAAACCCAAGGCTCCAACTTTGGCTCTGCGCGCAAGCGGCGTGCGCCTTTGGAGAGGTCCGGGGGGCGCTCCGACGCGCGGTCCAAGCCCGGCTCCGGCGGCTCTCAGCCCGGCAGCAGCAGCAGCAGCAGCGAGCAGCCGCCTCTGACCGCCGCGCGGCTCCAGCCCGGATAGTCCTTCGCACGAGGCGGAGAAGAGCCGGGCAGCGGGCGGGGCCGGGGCGGGGCCACCGGGAAGGCGGGAACTGAAGGCGGAGACGCTGCCCCGGGCACCGGGAACTGGGCTCCGGCCTGAGAGAGGGGCGCGCCCCGGGACCCCTCGACAGAGACCCCTTCGCCTTCCCAACGAGCCTCCAGAGGGGCAGCCGGCCCTGCTGATCCCACGCGGGGTCGGCCTCCTCTAGGGTTGCCAACCTCCAGGTAGCGCCTGGAAATCCCCTGCTGGTTCAGTTAGGTCCAATCCCCACTACCGTCTTAGCCAGGTTTCAGAACACAAACTAACCAGGTTTGAGATCGTTTGTGTCCTGAAACCTGGCTAAGACGGTAGTGGGGATTGGACCGGGGAGGTCGTCCCTCAAACCTGGTTAGTTTGTCTTCTGAAACCTGGCTAAGACGGTAGTGGGGATTCGACCTTAGAGTTACCTGCCTCCTGACGGAGATCTCTTGCTTGTGCATTTAACCGGCCTCCAAGTTGGTGGCTGGAGAGCTCCTGGGATTACAGCTGATCTCTAAATGACGGAGTTTGTTTCCCCTGGAGAAAATGGCTGCTTTGGAAGGGGCATTATTCCCCATTGAAGAAGGCGGAGAGAGTTTGGATTTGTACCCCGCTTTTCTCAACTGGGGTGGATTCTGTGCAGTATATGTATAACAGGTTGCAGTGGTTATAAAGGAACCCTTGTACTTTGGGATTATTCCCCAGAAACTCGATGGTCGATTCCCCACTGAAAAAAAATGAAACTAGATACAAACCGGTTTGGAAAGAACCGGAACCTTTTGAGCATGGTTTCATGGTCCCCACTGCAGCTTGTGGCCCCCAAACGACTCCCGTTCCTGGCGACGCAGCAGCCACGCAAAACTCCCCACTGTCCGCGGATCTGTCGTGTGATCCGCTCAGGGGCTTTCCTGATTGGCTGCTGCGTTGTGCTGGGGCGGGAATTTTTAAAAAACTTTTCAACCTTGCACATCCATATCTGCACCTGCATGAGCAGAACCACCATCCGTGGAAACGGGCGATTAAAGCCAAGCCTCGTTCCCATGCTGCTTTGTCCCCTCGTACTCACGTCAATATGAGGTTTAGCACTACTTTGTATCGCCTTTTACTCAGTAAAGCATTCGAAACCGCCCCCGCGTTGCTTCATATAGATGTGGATCTTCGTTCCACAGAATTTTTTTAAAAGGTCTGCGGGCGCATTGCGCACAGCCCACTGCGCCCTGATTGGATGGGAGGCTCCACGTCACTCGCAAGGGTGGGAGATTCGACCCCCCGATCCTCCTCACTGCTCCTTTCCATCCCAGATTGATCACAGTGTTTTTGAAAAGGTCTCGTTTCATCCAGGTCTGGGAAAAGAACGTGATAAGGGGGAGAAGGAGCACCCGAACCGTGTTTGCCCAGAACGCAGTGCGGAGTTCTGCGCTAAACCTGGGTTTTTTACGTATCACATGCTATTTAGTCAGTGGCGAATCGACCTACGTTGCCCATTATCTGCACCAACTTTTTAATCGCTAACTCAGATGGGCATTTTCAAGAGCAAGATGCAATTCCTTTCCCTCCTCACTACTTCAAGGCTGGTTCTCAAACACCCCTCAGCATGATCGACACTGTTCTTGCTGCCCTTCTTACACTGACTCCCTTGAACACATCTTGCTCTTCTGCCCTAAGTACAACACCTTTAGGCTCAACTTCTCTGCCTTAACCCCGGTCAGGTTTTCAGACCTTTCTACCAATGCAAAAATGATTTATTTATTTTTTTTTGCTCAACAATCCTGAAGCTGAAATAACTGAAACTGTAGCCAAATTTCTAGTGCCAAGCCTGGCCTTGAACTCCGTGAACCTCTGACATCATGTGGACTTCAGAGGCGGAGCCAGCAGTATAAAGCTGGGCCCGGCCAGGGCAGAGGCCATAGTTCACGGCTGACCTCAGCCTGGCAGGATCCAGCTTTAAACTGCGAGTGTCAAGACAGAACCAACAGTTTAACGCTGGACCCAGCCAAGCCCAGCCTTGAACCATGCACCCTGTCGCCGAACTCCGTGGGCACCTTCTCTATCGGGGGAGGGGGGCTTGGCTGCCTAGTGCCCCCCCTCAAGGAGAGTCCAGGATGTATGTCCTCTTCCCCCTCTTAGATACACCGCTGAACATCAGACTAAGACCGTGGTGGCGAACCTTTGGCACTCCAGATGTTATGGACTACAATTCCCATCAGCCTCGTATAACACTGGGCTGCCAGTATGGCCAGTGTGTCTGGCAGAGGCGTAGTCCATGAAACCATAGTCCTCTTATCTGAGCTATAAGGTTCACCACCACTGGATGCAGTGAGAAAGCCTGCTCTGCCATGGGGGGCTCTCTTAGGCCAGTCACACACTCTCAGGCTAACCTACTTCACAGGGCTGTTGTGAGGATGCTGCTGCTGTGAAGATAACTAGGAGAACAGTACTGTATGCTGCTGTGGATCTCCATTGAAGAGAAAAGTGGGCTTGCATTATCTGAATGAATATAATTCAGAAGGAGGTATACTGTTCCGTGGGGCTGTACTAAGAGTCCATAGAAGGAAAAGTTAACAGACATAGCCTGTGTATCCCTTTGAAAGCCACAAGGAGCATTAAACTACAATGCCAAATCCATGGTTGCTACAGACAGGTTACACATTCAACTGAATGAGGACATAGAATCCAACAAGCAAGAAGTCCTATCTCCAGCCCCAGGTGGGGGGGGCATGTCATTGGTGAATGCTCCCCCTCCAAGGAAAATAGCCCCTGTAAGCAGAAAACCAGCTTATCAGGGAGAAAACCTTCTGAGTCGACCTTATCGTCTATGCTAGCTATCAGCTATGGATAAGAGAAGTTAATTAAACTCAACCGTCGTATCGGAGAAGTTAATTAAATCATGATAATAGTTGAGCAATCGGCCGATCAACTGTCTGGGGCTTCCTATTTCTCAGAAAATATTATTTTCCTCGAGCTCCGAGCAACATGGGACAGAAAGAAAAATCAAATGGGATTGTTAGCAGGTAATAAAATTTACAGAAAGGGTTCTGTTTCCAGTTCCATTTACTGTGGAAGATCTGCTGGTTTGGTCAAATTTGGGCAGGTTTATTTATTCATTTGCAAGATTTGCAGGCCATCTTTCTGCCCAACCTGCGCCACTAAGGTAGCTAACAGTTAAACACCTTCAAGGATGTTAGCTTAAAGTAGCCTATTTATTATGAGAGTGGCAATTTCTCAAAATCAGTTCATTGCCTCAGTTCTCAGATATGGGACTTTTCCCCTTGGCCCGCAATACATGGTCCCTTGTGGTTTAAGCCAAAATGGCTAAGAGAATCTAGCTGCTTCTTCCTCATGGCCAGGGAATATATAATCTCCTTTTGCCCACCCCCTTTTGAGTCATTCTCTTCCTGTTCAAAGATGAATAATACTGACTACCCTTTTAGCCACTGAAATTCTGGATCTGCAGGTGTGGCTCTTTAGCTCAGGTGTGAGGAGGGATCTCATTTTTTCCCCCAGACTAGAGCCATTGGCATATCCCCTGCATTTGTAACTCCAGGCCCCTATCTTCTGCATTGGTTAGGACTCTGGACTTAGAATGAGCTGCAGCCCGGGCAGCATGGCAATTCAAGAAGGATATAGACAAGCTGGAACAGGTCCAGAGGAGGGCAACCAAAATGGTCAAAGGTCTGGAATCCATATGCCCCATGAGGGAGAGACTTAGGGAGCTGGGGATGCTTTAATTTGAGTAAGAAAGGAGAAGGTTAAGAGGTGACATGATAGCCATGTTTAGATATTTGAAGGGATGTCATGATGGTGAGGAGCAAGCTGTTTTCTGCTGCTCCACAGACTAGGAGCAGGAGTCATGGGATTCACAGGTGAAGGAAAAAGAGCTTTGGCCATGTAAACATCCAAACAGAAAAAAACCTCACGACAGATCAGGTTGTTCGAGCAGTGGAGGTGCACTACCTTGAATGTGGGTGGAAGCCTTCTTTCTTTGGAGGTTTTAAAGAGAGGAGCTTGGGTACAATTCCGCTTGTGAGAATTAGCTTTGATTATGTGTTCCTGCACTGCAGGGGGTTGAACTTGATGGCCTTTGAGGTCTCTTCCAACTCTATGATTCTGTGATTCTATGATTTAATGGCCTTCTGCCTGGGAGATGGCACACCATACCCCTATAGCTTTCCCATTGCTGACCATTACCCTGTAGAAAGGCATCTTGGGGCATGTAAAGAGGGCAGGCTCAGTTACTGAAATTCTAATGTGAAATTCTGGGATGTAGGTCATTCCTCCCCAACACATACACAGCTCAGTTACACAGACCAAAGACTATAAAGCCCATGATGCATTGCTCCCTTCCACCTCTGCCAAAGAGATTAGGGAACATGGGGTTGACCAAATGTGTGACAGGTGCACAAGTTGTAGCATTTTCTGTCAGGGTGGCAAAATGCTCAAGTCTCATCCTAGCTGTGGTGCTGGTGTTCTTCTGTAGAAAGAGTCTGCATTCCCTCTCAATTTGAGTATTTACTTTCCCTCCATAGAGAAAAACAGACTACACTTGTTTCAGCTGCGCCAAAGCACATTTTATTTTAATAATTCAAATACTTCCAGGGCAAAAAGACACTTGCCACAGGCGAAATTCACAGCAGCTGTTTCAAAGCAAAGCTCTCTTTTCCTTGCCGGCACTCAGGTCCTCCATTCTTGCTGAGAAAGACAAGCTCCTTTCAATCCCATTGAGCCCGTGTAACCTACCAGGCGGCTTTCCCACTCCAGATAAGCTTTGGCTCTGGAAGCATCCGTGCCAGAGGTACAAACACGGCACACGCCAGCAACAGGCGCTCCTAATGAGCTCTGGATATCGGCACTCGAGGAATAGAGCCAGATTGTGATAGGAGCCAGGTGTCGAGAATAGGAAAGGCGCAGGGGCACCTCAGATCCCAGCGGGGCCAAAAACAGAGACTTGCACACGCTGTCGATGAAGGTTGCTGCCGCCGGCTGAAATCCCCAGGTTGCAATAGCACAGCGAAACCCCAACGGTGCCGTGGCGCATCCCACTATATGGCTGTTACTGCCTGAAAGCACATCGATGCTGGCTGGTAATCTGTGATTCACACATCTGCAGTTATCACTCAATTACTCGTGAGATGACTCAGAATTTCATGTGTCTCCGGGGAGTCTGTGGAGAGGCACCGACGAAAAGCATCACCTTGGCGAGGATGCGAGGTGACTGGAAATCCTCTCGGGAGAGTGTGAATTGTCAAACCTCCAAGGGTCTCTTAATTCATCGGGGGCATTCCAGGGGATGGCCGCCCACCCCTTGCTTTACCTGGGAGAGAGGCCAGTTAAAAATAGAAAGCCACTGTGGAATCTTGCGCTCACGAAGTCATGAGTCACAAAAAGAAGCACGTAAAAGAATACACGTGTGAGTCCTTTGCCTCCCTTCATAACTGGGCCAGAACAAAGTTCCTCTCAACCTTATTGATGGGCTTAGAGAGACCAGCAGAAGACTGTGTATCTGTTAAACAACGAATCCAGGGATGCGCTAGAGCACAGGTGTCAAACTCGCAGCCCTCCAGATGTTATGGACTACAGTTCCCATCATCCCCTGCCAGCATCATGCTGGCAGGGGGTGATGGGAACTGTAGTCCATAACATCTGGAGGGCCGCGAGTTTGACACCTATGCTCGAGAGCAAACGGCCAGGTTTTTACGCACAGTCATAAACAAACGATCTTAATTTAGCTTTGTATTTTGTCTTTTAATATTTTTGTATTTTATTTTAAATCTTTGTACTGTGCCGTTAAAGGCTATCTGTTATCAGCTTAGCCTACCTCGCAGGACTGGCGTGAGGATAAGATAGGACGGGGCAAACTGGGAAGCAAAAACAGGGAGGGAGGGGAGAAGAGACAAAAGGGCCCCCAAAGTCCTTCTCTCCCTGTCACAGGGTGTGTGTGTGTGTGTGTGCGTGCGTGCGTGCGTGCATGTGTGCGTGCGCACGCGCACACAGAAGAATCAAGCTCTTGGGGGCTTTGACCTGCTTGGCACACATCTGCATTTTGCAGGGTGGGCGTCACCAGCTCGTGGCAACAGTAGATCCTGCAGCTGTCCTGGGATCTGGCCGTCGACCCAACAGAACTTTCTCCAGTGGTCTTATTGGCCCATCTGCTCCTGAGCTGGGTAATGACTAACTACACATGTTGATTCATTGGCTCATTCCCACATTTTTATCTTCCAGGACAGGTACAGAACTTCTATACTGCCTCTCACTGCTTTTCTATACAGTGTGGTGTAGAAGAAGAAGAAGAAGAGTTTGGATTTATATCCCCCCCTTTCTCTCCTGTAGGAGACTCAAAGGGGCTTACAATCTCCTTGCCCTTCCCCCCTCACAACAAACACCCTGTGAGGTAGGTGGGGTTGAGAGAGCTCCGAGAAGCTGTGACTAGCCCAAGGTCACCCAGCTGGCGTGTGTGGGAGTGTACAGGCTAATCTGAATTCCCCAGATAAGCCTCCACAGCTCAGGCGGCAGAGCTGGGAATCAAACCCGGTTCCTCCAGATTAGATACACGAGCTCTTAACCTCCTACGCCACTGTAGTGGTTAAGAGGGGTGGATTCTAATCTGGCAAACCAGGTTTGATTTCCCACTCCTACACATGAGTGGCGGACTCTTATCTGGTGAGCTGGATTTGTTTCCCCCCTCCTCCCCATGAAGTCAGCTAGGTGAACCTAAGCCAGAGGCCGTTCTCGCTGAACTCTCTCAGCCCCACCCAACTCACAAGGTGTCTGTTGTGGGGAGAGGAAGGAGTTTGGAAGCCACTTCGAGACTCCTTATGGTTGAGAAACGTGGGGTATAAACCCAAAACTCTTTTTCTACTCTTCTTCTAGAGAGGCTCACAAAATCTTTTACTGCCAGCTTTCTTCACTGAATTATAACTCTCCAGTCACCGGCACGGCCTATCCAGAGGTATCTGAGCAAGGTTTTAGTTTCACTCCCCTCATTTTCTTGCTAAATAATGAATAGATATTTTCATGGATGATGAATGACTGCTGCATTCGTTCAGCCAACTATAGAGAGAATACCTTATTAAACAGCAAATATCTAACTCCAGCCCAAAACAGCAGCCTTGTCTAGTGGTTTGAGTATTGGAGTAGGCTTGGAGAGATTGGGGTTGTGATCCTATTCAGCCGTGAAAATCACTGGGTGATTTAGGGCATGCTGTCCTAGTTTACCTCACAGAGTGACTGCAAAGGAAAGCAGGCATTGGTGGGAAACCTGCATACTGTCCTGAGCTACTCTCTGGGAGAAGAAAGGAATAAACACACCGTAAAATAAATAGAAATTGTCAAAAGAAGAACAGAAAACCAGAAGAATGGAATGCAGACACACAATCACAGAAATGATGATGGAACAGAGCCCTGATGGGGTTTGCTCATCTCTTGAGGCAATTCTTTCTTCTTCCCGAATCACAACCTCACCAACTAAATGTGTGGGGTTTTTTTCAGTTTGGTACCACAAGTAAGAACTTTTCCCCCACACATTCTTTTGTCTTCTCTATGGCTCTTTCCGCACATGCTGAGTAATGCACTTTCAATTCACTTTTACAGTTGTTTGCAAGTGGATTTTGCTATTCCGCACAGTAAAATCCAGCTGCAAAGTGGATTGAAAGTGCATTATTTTGCATGTGCGGAAAAGGCCTATGAGTTCTCCAGCTTTGGGTCACGTTGCCATACAGATTTTTCTGAAGCAATTACAAAGAAGGTTTATTTCCTTCCCCTTCCCTTTCCTTCCCCCTCCTTTTCTCTTTTATATTCCGCCCCATTTCCCCCCTTTATCCCCTCTTTCTCTCCTTTCCCCCTCCCTATGTCTTTCCCCCTCCTGAGAAGTTCTGTGGATGCCCCCATCCAAATTTAATTATAAATGTGACCAAGAAGTTGGGTCTACTGAATGGAGATGGGACCGAAGTGCACTGCCATCTTTTAAAATTAGATTTCAATCTTAAATCGAATCCTCTGCCCCCTCCCTCCTGTGTGGGTCATGACCAGCTGCCACACCCCTTTCTCTCCTCCCTCCCAGTGGTGTAGTGGTTAAGAGCAGGTGGATTCTAATCTGGAGAACCGGGTTTGATTCCCCACTCCTCCACCTGAGTGGCAGAGGCTTATCTAGTGAACCAGATGTGTTTCCACACATTCCTGCTGGGTGACCTTGGGCTAGTCACAGTTCTCTCAGAACTCCCTCAGCCCCACCTGCCTCACCAGGTGTCTGTTGTGGGGAGAGGAAGGGAAAGGAGCTCGTAAGACACCTTGAGTCTCCTTACAGGAGAGAAAGGTGGGGGATAAATCCAAACTCTTCTTCTCCTTTCTCCCCAAGGTGGGTGGGCCATGACCAAATGCTGGACCAGACTGTAGCATGGAAAACATCTCACTGTGACCTGCCTCTGAAGATGCCAGTCATAGATGCAGGGGAGATGTTGGGAGCAAAAAGACCATCAGACCACGGCTGCGTATAAATCACATAATAAATTAATAAATAAAGCCCCCTAGGGGAAAAAATGGTAAAAATGGCCAGCTGTTCCCTCCGTCTTTTTCTGCCGTCAAGCGGTACCCGATGTCCTCTAGACCCGCTAATTTCCTCTCTCTCAAACAACCCGCTTTTGGTTCATTGCAATTTTCAGTTTAGTAGCTCTCTCAATCTCTGTCTCCTCTTCCTCTATTAATCTTTCATTATAACTGCGTTGCTTAACTCGCTAACGTACCTTGGGAGGCGAGAGGCAGCGTGTGGAAGTCAGACAGAATCACCCTGAACGTGGAGAACATAATTTTTAAGACAACGTTACATCAGGCGCTGGTTGAGAGACATTAGGATGTGGCGGACGCTGGAGGCGTTTTCGTGGGGAAAAGGAAGACCACATGGATCTCTCAGAATTGTGAATTAAATTGTGAATTAAAAGCCAACCTATTTTAGGCTGAGGAGCAAGAATATAATATGAATTCGCAACATTCCAAGGATCTGCATTATTTGTATATTAGTTAGCAAATGTCTAGAACCAGAAGTGGGATCCAGCAGATTCTCAAAGGTTCCCGAGAGTAGGTTACTAATTATTTGTGTGTGCCGAGAGAGGGTTACTAATTGGTGATTTTGCCACATGATTTTTGCCTTAGTTACGCCCCTCCTCTCAGCAGTAGTGTGCAGAACTTGAAGCAGTCTAGCAGGAGGTGCACCGGCGTGCGTGGCAGCCTGCGCCTGCATGCATTCGTTTCCTGCCCAAGGACCGGCACAGCAGCTGCGTCCTTGCCACAGCCCCGCCCAGGAATGCCCCGCCCCAGGAATGCCCGGCCATGTCCCTGTCGCGCCCCGCCCAGCCCCATTGGCGCTACGCCACAGTTTGAATCCCACCACCATGGGAACCTGTTACTAAAATTTTTGGATCCCACCCCTGTCTAGAACACTCCATATAAAATATACCTAAAAGGACTGACAAATCAATAGAAAAACAAGCCTTGAAAAGCACCAAAAGTTAAAAACCAAAATCATCCAAAGACAAAAAAGTTGCCCCCAAGACCACAGAGATTAAAAAAAAACACCTTTAAATGTTAACTAGAATCTGAGAGATCTGGGTTCAAATCCCCACTTTGCCATAAAACTTCCTGGATGGCCCTGGTCCAATTGTGCTGTCAACTTATCCTACCTGACAGGGTTGTTCTGAAGGTAAGATAGGGAAGCAAGAACCATTCTGTGTTCTTCAGAGGTCCCTAGAAGAAGGGATAAAAATGCAATAGCTGGAGATTTTAAAAAGTACATTAAAGTGTCATCAAAAGTTCTCAGTTGAAAACTTGAAACGTGTTTGTTGCTGAGCCTGAGGGCCAACTATAGAAATATGCATTCATCAACCAAGGACAGCAACATCCAGGGGTAACTGGCTGTGGTAGGTTTTCCGGGCTGTGCGGCTGTGGTCTGGTAGATCTTGTTCCTAATGTTTCGCCTGAATCTGTGACTGGCATCTTCAGAGGTGCATCACAGAGAGAACTCTGTTTTAAGAGAAGTCTGGACACAGTATGTAGCAGACTTCTTTCTGTGATGGACTGAAAGTGGACTGAAATGAATGTATATTATTCTGCATGTGTGGAAGAGGGCCTGCTTCTGTTCTATTCCTAGAGTGATAATGTCTCTTCCTTCTCTCAATAACTATACTGGACACATTCCTAAAAATTCTCTTCCTTTCGTTTCTTGCCCTGATCTTCTTTTCCCCACAGCCTTCTCCGACACCGTTCTTTTTCTCTTCCTTTCCACCAATTCGACTCCCCCCTTATCCCTGCCCTGCTGGCGTTTGTCTCTCTTCCTCACCTCCTTAGCCAAAAGTCCCCAGATCTTCTCCCACAGCAAGACTTGATTTCTCTTCCCCAGGAATGTCTTCCCCATTTTCATCACTGCAATACACAGTCACGATTGGCCAGGCTCCTACATCTTCCCCCATTAGCTGAATAAACAAACAAACAAATAAATAAATAAACCCAAACTATTGCTCCCTTCAACACCATCCCCTCCCGCTGTGTTCCAATTGCGGGAAAAGTATTATCTCCGAGTATTTGGTGACAGACTGGCATTGCTTAGCAACACCATGTACAGTGATTTTTCAACTAAGTAGCTTCAGAATCTCTTTCTTATTAAGAGTCACATCACTTGGCAGTTGACACGACTCGAGGCAGATCAGAAATTACCCTGCCGAGGGACTCAGAGTCAATATAAAGACGCGTGAGCGAAAACGGCCCCAGCAAGAATGGGAAAGGACGATTGCTTCCTACAATGTTGATATTGTATTGCGCCCTGCTCTGGCTAAGGGACCTGGTGCATGCACAAAAAAGCGACAGGATCACTGCAGGAAAGAAGGGGGGGCAGGCAGCTGAGAGAGGAATGGCTGGGGAAAGGAAATGACAGCCCCTCTTGTCTCCAGTGCAAATGGCCCCCTCTTGAAATGTGTTAACTTAGCAAGTGTAGCGCAGTGGTAAGAGTCATCAGCAATAAGCTTCAGATCTTTCCTCGGTCGTGTACTCCAGATGACCTGGGGGAAGCCGCTCGCAAATCTGCAATAGAGGGGCCATAATAATCTGGGTCTAATTTTCAGGGGTGTTATAAAGATTTCCGCAATAGATCTGCATGGAACCGAATGGGATACAGACTAATTACTTGGAGAAGCGTTACTGGTGGGCAACATGGTTTTCGACACACCAGAATGTTTTTATTGGCACCCATCTGGCTTCAAAGCTATTAGGTATCAACATCACACTGAAGACTTTGAGTTTCCTTCCTATGTCTATCTGGGAAAGTCAGCCGTGACTCATGAAACCTCATCTTGAAATTATAAGAGTTGGTTTTTATACCCCATTTTTTTCTCTACCTTTTAGGAGACTCAAAAGGGGGGTACGGGGTGGATTTGCGTTAGGAGCGGGATCCGTGCAAAGTTCCCCTCCAAAACGGGTTTTATACTGTCGTTAACCTGTGTTTATTGTCCCATGTGGAAGGGGCCGGGGGGGGGGGGGGGGCTGAGAGAGTTCTGAGAGAACTGTGACTGGTCCAAGTTCACCGAGCAGGTTTCATGCGGAAGAGCGGAAAAACACACATGGCCACTTCTCCAGATAAGCCCACCTCTCTTCACCACTATGCCACATTAGCCAGCCTGGTGTAGTGGTTAAGAGAAGGTGGACTCTATTGTTGTGCCTGGTCCAAATATCTCAGTTTTAGTGTTAGAGTGAATTGTAGCTTTACAGTTTCTATATCCACATACAGAAATCATTGGTATTCATTCTGCTAGAGTGAATTGTAGCTTTACAGTTAGAGTGAATTGTAGCTTTACAGTTTCTATATCCACATACAGGAATCATTGGTATTCATTCTGTTAGAGTGAATTGTAGCTTTACAGTTTCTATATCCACATACAGGAATCATTGGTATTCATTCTGTTAGAGTGAATTGTAGCTTTACAGTTTCTATATCCACATACAGGAATCATTGGTATTCATTCTGTTATAAGGGTTTTTGTCAGCCCTCATGGTTACCTGATTTTTCTGCATTGAAGGTTTTCCCCCTTTCCCTTCCCCCTTCTGTTTTGGTTTTGCTCCAACTATAGTTCCTTCCTTCATGGCTGAGACCCGCAGCCAGTATCTCTGGTCAGAGAATGGAAAAGCTGCAGTAATCTGTGTTTTTTCCACCAAGTCACCACTAGGGGGCAGATGGGTACATTTCACTGTCACAATTTCCTGAAGTTATTTTAGACTTTAAAACTGGATCGAGGTTTTATGTAAGAAGAGTGTGGGGACGGGGTCCAAAAAGAATAGAATAGAAATGCAAGCTGTCTCTTGTCACCCCACTTAAATGAATTAGACAAATAAAGAGTAACATTTGCACTTATCTAAGAAAGAATTTGGGATGTGGAATGGTATGGTATATATAGCCCGATCTTGTCAGCGCTCCGAAGCTAAGCTGGGTTGGTACTTGGGTGGAAGACCATCAAGGAAAACGGTCAGGGACTGCACCTAGTTGACAGAGATGCATTCCTAGCTCCATGTAGTTGTTACAAGATATATTACCGGCGATTGTATCTAGTTGATTGAGATGCATCCCTATCTCAATGAAATCACAACAAGATATATGGAACCAGCCTGCTATATGTTACCATTGCTGTAATGGGGCATTCTTCCCTTGATCTTTTCTTTATGGCTTCACATGCTCAATAGATAACCAGGCTTACCCCTGACACTCTTGCTTCCATGGGAAATGGAATGTTTCCATTGGTCTGTGGGGGAAGGAGGCCCGGTGGCTTTATCTGTCACTGACCCTGGGGCGTCTCGGTTCTGAAACAACTCTTTCTCACATTCTTTGGGAAAACGGGAGGGGGGACAGTTTCCAAATAAAGGGGATAGCAAAAGCCAGGTTCGTCAGATGGGATCTTCTCTTGGAATTAGGAGAGATCTTCAGATTTACAGCTTCCCTGGAGGAAAAGGCAACTTCAGGGGTAGACTGTATGGCACCACATCCCTGCTGAGTTATACGTCTTTCCCCAAACTTTCCCTTCAGCAGGTTTCACTCCAAATCTCCAGGAATGTCACTATGTGGAGTCAGCAGCCCTAGACGCAGACCCAAAACAGATAACCGAGACTATCTGATGCAGCACCAGTATATCAAGAAGAAGAAGAGGAGGAGGAGGAGGAGTTTGGATTTATACCCCGCTTTTCTCTCCTGTAAGGAAACACAAGATGGCTTACAAGCTCCTTTCCCTTCCTCTCCCCACAACAGACCCCTTGCGAGGTCGGTGGGGCTGAGAGAACTGTGACTAGCCCAAGGACACCCAGCAGGAATGTAGGAGTGTGCCGGAAACACCTCTGGTTCACCAGATAAGCCTCAGCCACCCAGGTGGAGGGGTGAAAAATCAAACCCTGTTCTCCAGATTAGAATCCACCTGCTCTTAACCACTACGCCACACTGGCTCTATCAAGAAAACATGTGTTGCATATATGGAGTGCCTTTTTTTTTCCAGAGAGCAGGTTTCGTCCTACCCACTTGGGAAATGAAGAAACGGCCTTTCATGATGGGGCTCTGGGATGTCTCGATTTCCAGAAGTCCTCTCGCAAAAGTGAGTAAGTAGAAGCGTTACCGATTTCCGAATACGTCCGCTCACCTCACTCCCAGCCCCAGCAAGAAACAGCCACATTCTACACATCTGCTTTCTATGCACGCTTTGGCACGACGCTGCTCAAAAAGACCTCACATTTTGGGAAAAGGAAACCTCGGGCCACAGATACAAAACATGTGAATTATTTTGCGGGCATCTCATCTGCCCGAGCGAAGCCGAAGATCCACTCCGATGCCGTTGGCAGGTTTAACGGATGCCACAATAGTTAGACACTTTAATTTTCCAATTAGTCCCATGCCTTGGACATATTTGTTAGATTCTGTATTCATCTCTGCTCTGTGATCAGTTCTGCCTCTTGTTCACTCGCTGATGAGGCTAATCAGCTCCTCCATCAAGCCAAGGGAACGGTTCCTCCCTTGCCCGCGTTCCCCCGCCTGCAGAGTTGTACAAATCAGCCTGCGGGGAAATCTAGGTCTAGCAACATCCAGGAAAGATGCCGTCTCTCTCTCAGAGCTGGCCTGGCAATCCAGGAGCCGGCGGCTGGGCCGTTCTGAGCCAGGGCAAAAGACGTTCAGTCTGTGTGGTATAGTAGAGCATGGGTGTTGTAGTGGTTCAGAGTGGTGGAGTCTAATCCAGTGAAGGGGGTTCAATTCCCTGCTCCTCCGCATGAAGCCTGCTAGGTGACCTTGGGCCAGTCACAGTTCTCTACTATAAACAGGACTTCAGTGTACTGAATAACAATTTACAAGGAAACACTGCCAGTCTCGCTGCTTAAGAACAAAGACACACACAAACATCTATACTTATACTAATTTACTAAATGAAGTGATAGGTGAATATCAGTGCAACACGATCTAAAACAGCTATGAACATTCATGAATACACAAAACCACTAACAATGTACATGTACAGGAAACACAGCTGTATAAATAAGACCAATAAGGGTCTAGGACTTCTTTTAGTTTCAACTGTGTAATAAAACACAGATTCAATCTACAGATACAGTCCTTTGCTGTAGATAGTAACTGCCAACCACACAAGGGACTTTAGTTAGTGGTTATAATCGCTGGACACCAGTGGTGGGATTCAGCAGAACCGGTTGTTAAAATGGTAAACGGCCAATTGTTAAATTATTTGAATCCCACCACTGCTGTACACCTTCTTAGGAGTACAAAAAATATCCAGAATGAGGCCATTCGCAATGTGACATTTTTGTGAGCTCTTCCTCAGTAGAGTGCTGCGCAGTGGTGGGATCCAAAAATTTTAGTAACAGGTTCCCATGGTGGTGGGATTCAAACTGTGGTGTAGCACCAATGGGGTTGGGCGGGGCACAACAGGGGCGTGGCCAGGCATTCCGGGGCGGGGCATTCCTGGGAGGGGCTGTGGCAAGGACGCAGCCACTGTGCCGGTCCTTGGGCAGGAAACGAATGCACGCAGGCGCAGGCTGCCACGCACGCCGGTGCACCTCCTGCTAGACTGCTTCAAGTTCTGCGCGCTACTGCTGAGAGGAGGGGCGTAACTAAGGCAAAAATCACATGGCAAAATCACCAATTAGTAACCCCCTCTCGGCACACACAGATAATTAGTAACCTACTCTTGGGAACCTGTGAGAACCTGCTGGATCCCACCACTGGTGCTGCGACCTCTGGTGCTGCGACCATTAGGTTCACACTACAAGGTTCAGATTCCCTGGAGAAAATGACTGCACTGGAAGGCAGATTCAGCTGAGGTGCCTCCTCTCCCCAAACCCAGCCTTTTTCCTGCTCTGCCCCAAATCTTCAAGAAGTTGATGGTTTTGTTCCAAAATAAAATCCCCCTCCCCAAATCCCTTTTTCCAGCCTGAAGAAACTGAGATAGATCAGAAAGGCAAGAGCCGCTGTACGAAATTTAAACATGAACTGGTTTGATTTCCTCCTGCCGAATCCGGGGGAGAGATTTTGCAGGAGGATTCGGGAAGCAGCCGTAGTCAACAGCAAACCAGGCCCCGAAACCCAAAGGAACCCGAGGACTGATAATCTGAAGGGAAAACAACATTTTTAATCCACTCGCTGAACGAATTCGGCGTGCGCATTATTTCAGTGTCAGCCCTAGACATGAAGCCATTGTCTTTAGCATGAAGCTACGGCTGAACTCATGCCCCCTTGATTATGGTGCCTTAACACATGTTTTGCATTTCACATCGATGGGGGGTGGGTGGGGGAAGAGAGACAGCAAATTATGTGCTGTGCAGAGAGATGTGAGGAGAGAGACAGCAGCCAATTTAATCGTCAGATCCACCAGGTCATTGTGTGGAAATGACAGCCACGAAGGGTTATGCCAAAGGGGACAGATTCACATTCGTCGACATCTCTTTAAGTGTTTCTTCGGCTGGGGTAATTGAGAGGAGACGAAGGGAGGGAGCATCATTCAGGGCACATTGATGTCGAACATAAAGAGGATGCTTCATACTGAGTTAGACCACTGGCCAGTCAAACTCAACACCGACTCTTCTGATGGTCAGCACACCTTCAAGGGCCTTTCCTGTCCTTGTGAGGTCTCAGAACGGGACTTGTCCAGGGATTTACAGGGACCCTCTGTAAATAGCACATATGCTCTGCCCCTGAACCATGACCCTTAACACCCAAAGCGGCTTATGCAGAATTATATAATGGGTCCACCCAGTTCTGGACTGTTAGACCAACTGTGGCTCTCCAGGCTCTTGTATAGAATCATAGAGTTGGAAGGGGCCATAAAGGCCATCTAGTCCAACCCCCTGCTCAAGCAGGATCAGCCTAAAGCATCCCTGACAGGTGTTTATCCAGCTGCTGCCAGGAGGCTGCCAGTCAGGAGCAACTCTGGATGCCATTTATATTTATTATTGTATTTTTATTGTATTGTATTTTATTGTATCTATAAGATTTAGCTTTTACTGTTTTATCACTGCTTTTAAAGATTTAGCCATTTTATGTTATATTATGTTTATTGTTGTACACCGCCCGGAGCCCCTCGGGGATAGGGCGGTATAAAAATCTAATAAATAAAATAAATAAAATAATAAAATAAATAAACTCCCCACTTCCCGAGGCAGCCGATTGCCCTTCGGAACAACTGCTAAAGGTGAAGGTAGTCCTCTATGCGAGCACCGGGTCATTACTGACCCATGGGGTCACATGATGCCATTTACTAGGCAGACTATATTTACAGGGTGGTTTGCCACTGCCTTCCTGAGACGTCTACAACTTACCCACAGCAAGCTAGGCACTTCTGTAACTAACCTCGGGAAGATGGAAGGCTGAGTCAACCTTGAGCCCAGTGGTATAGGCTAGAACCCTGGGTATCACTTCCTAGGGCAGTGATAGCGAACCTTTTTGAGACCAAGTGCCCAAATTGCAACCCAAAACTCACTTATTTATCGCAAAGTGCCAACATGGCAATTTAACCTGAATACTAAAGTTTTAGTTTAGAAAAAATGGTTGGCTCCAAGGCATGCGTTACTCAGGAGTAAGCTTGGTGGTAGTCAGTGGCTTTGCTTTGAAGCAACCATGCAACTCTTCCAATGGGGGAATCACGACCCTAGGAGGGTTTGTTCAGAAGTAAACCCCATTGCCAGCAACCAAGCTTACTCAGGTAAAGGATCGCGCTTTAGTTCTTCGCATGAAAATCAGTGGGGTTTAACAGCACTTAACAGGGTTACCTACACTGCTTCCCCCAAACTAGGTCTTAGGTTTAATGCTAATAATCGAGCCCAGCAGCCCAGGCCAGCCTAGATGGGGGGGGGCACTCTGTTTGCGTGTGCCCACAGAGAGGGCTCTGAGTGCCACCTCTGGCACCCATGCCATAGGTTTGCCACCACTGTCCTAGGGTAATGCTTGGGATGCACTGCGGGGTCACTTCCCCTCGCAACTGCGCCCTTCCCCTGAACTGCCCGTGGAGTTTGGAGCAGGGGCACAGTTGAATGCTGACCAGCAAGGCTTGCTCCACCCCCTAACTCCACGTGGAATTCAGGAGTAGAATGGGCTCATTTGATAATGGCCTCAGCTCGACCGGGTCCAGCTTTAAATTGGATGCTTCAAGCCTACAGTTTAAAGCTCGACCCAAGACTCACTAGGGCCAGGATCAAGCTAAACGGCAGGACCAACCGGCTTCAGCTTTGCACTGTTACCCCTCGCCCCCAGCTCCACCCAGTGGCATAGAAGAACTTCTTAACTTCATGGAGGAAACATTTTATTTCTTGCCTCAAAACGTTTTCAAAGGTTTGTGCAAAAAGGGCCGGAAGTACACCCAACCTTCTCAAAAGCTGCGCAAATGGTGGGCAGAGAAATCTATAACTGAGTGCAAGATGCTGCCTCAATCATTGTTTTAACAGAGATAATTCAGGTTATTCAGACTGGCGGCAGGAGCTCTCCAGAGAGTCTAAGCATTCTTGGACCAGTTGAAATAAGCAAAACCCAGGGAGAGACAAGCTGGGGGCAGCGTTTTCTCCCCTCTAGCAGGGAAGCTGATCTGAAAGAACGCTGTTGGGAATGAAAGTCCACCTGCTCCGAAAGGGAGAAGTGATTGAGTACACCCAAGGAGCTTTCAGTGAGCCCTTAATGAAGTGTGATGTGTTTTCATTCTCCGAATATTGCGATCAACAGAAACATTCACAAGCAACTTCACGGGCGGAACTTTATGGGCCATTTGGTGTGGTTCTAGGGTTTATTTTGCTCTTGGTGGGGGAAAAGTTAAAACAAATCTTGTCTCTGTCTCTCTCTCACGAACACACACATATAGATACAGAGAAAGTGCGTGCATGTATTTATGTGCTGTGTTGCGCTGCCTTTCGAACGATATCAGATTTTAATATCAGCGAAATTGATATTTTGGGGGTTAGATTTATGAGGAAAGCCTTCATAGAGCCTCCCAAAGCAATTACACGCCCAGACTTTTGTACAAACTGCAGCAGGGCTTAGAAAGGTGTCCCAAGTCAGTGACAGATCTTCATGGGCCTCAGGGCAGAGGTGTGTCCATCATCCCTGCCCCCCCGACAGCCCCCTTCCCTTTCTATCCCTGTACATGTTTGGATGTTAGCCCCCCTGGGGATCTTGAGTCGGGTGGAAAAGAATAACTTAAAGAGACACTTGAAATAAAAAAAAACACTTTTTCCTAAGGTGATATTGGAAAGCAGGAAAGTTATTCTTTATGCCCCCAAAGGAAAAGCCATTCCTTCACAGAAACACACATTTTTGCTGCATGTCCACTGCAGGGAACATCAAAGGGCAAATACGGCCAACCGATGAAAATGATCTAAAAATCCCATTCGTCCTGGCCGGAGACAATAAGAGACTTTTGTTTCTTTTGCGACTCCTTTGAAAGCTATTTTAAGAGGCCATATTAATACCCGCTACACTCCGTTTTTCAACACAATCCTTATTTCACTTTATGAGATACTTCCAACATAAATAGGAACCTTGTGGGACTTTATGGAGCGACAAGCATTTTACTCCGGCGTGAGCTTTTGCGGACGAAATCAGAGGCATCTGATATAGTCAACAAAAAGATCACGAAAGCTTTTCCTTGGATCAAAATGTGACCATCTTGAAAGCACCAGAAGACTCTTGCCTGTTTCTATAGAGATCATGTTGTGGGTCTGAGATCGCCACCACAGTGCCCGTGGGCACCAAGACGCACCACCGAAACTTTTGCTGGAACAAGCCAAGTGTCTTTAGCGCATGGGTGGGGCCAGATGGAACTTTTGCCCAGCATTGTTTTTACCAACCACTGCCATTATAGTAGGAAGATTTTCACCGTGAGACTGAAGATTCGCTGTGGTCACGTTTTCTGGCCGGCTTCAAGGGACACCCCATGCAGAGTGTCCTGTAGAAGTCAGCTGTCAGGCAAGCAATAGGAGAGATAAGTGCAGGGGCGTACCGCCCAGGGGGACATACGGGGTCAAATGTCCCCAGGCTGTGGCCATTTAATCATGTGGGGGGGGGGTTGGAAAATTGCCCCCACACCCCTCCTCCTTCCACCAGGGTCCATACACTGACTTCAAGACCTGGTGCAAAAAAACATTGTTTGGACATGGTGGGGGAGAGCAACCACCCATACCGGGGGGGGGGGGGGGCGGAAAACTCAGTTGGTAAAGGACAGGCTTTCCCAACATTCTGCCAACAGGAGATAGGGTGGTATACTAAATTTAATTGATGATGATGATGATGATGATGATGATGATGATGATGATGATGATGATGATGATGATGATGATGATGATGATGATGATGATGATGATATGAGAAGCAACTGGAAAAACTTTACACGATAACGAGGATTTAAGGATTGAATTACAAAGACTCTGGCACAAACCAGCAAAGGTGGTCCCAGTGGTGATCGGCACACTGGGTGCAGTGCCTAAAGACCTTGGACGGCACTTAAAAACAATCGGCGCTGACAAAATCACCATATGTCAGTTGCAAAAGGCCACCCTACTCGGCTCTGCACACATTATTCGTCGATACATCACACAGTCCTAGATGCTTGGGAAGTGTCCGACGTGTGATGTAATACAAAATCCAGCATATTGAGCGTCCTGTAGAAGTCAGCTGTCAGGCAAGCCATAGGAGAGATAAGTGCAGGGGCGTACTGCCAAGGGGGACATATGGGGTCAAATGTCTCCAGGCTGTGGCCATTTAGTCACGTGGGGGTGGAAAATTGCCCCCACGCCCCTCCTCCTTCCCCCGGGGTCCATACACTGACTGCAAGACCTGGTGCAAAAAAAACATTGTTTGGTCGTGGTGGGGGAGGGCGGCTGCCCATACGGGGCGGGGCGGATAACTCAGTTGGTAAAAGACAGGCTTTCCCAACATTCTACCAACACAACAGAGAATGAGCCATTCAGCACCAGCAAAATCACAAGTTCATCCACCCACAGGGCATAAGCCAACTTCTTGCATGATCCTGAATTTGACCGAAAAACTCAGAAGAACCATCTTGTAAGCTATCTGTCTTTTACCCCTGCCCAGCAATAGCAGGGCTTTCAATGGACAGGAAATCACAAAAGAGCTGGGGGTGTTTAAAAGGTCCCAGGGTAGCCATAGATCAAAGGAAGACACAAAGGTCACTCTTAAGTGCCTGTACGGAAGATGGAATGACATTCCCTGGGCACTTGTTGGGGAGAAAGTTCAGGGATTGTATTTGCCTAGGGGAAGGAGGAACTGGTCCCATAGAAAGGAATAGCCGAAAATATCACCAAGACAATTCTGCATTTATGGTAGAGGAGGCAGCTGGCAGACCAACGGTAGATGAGATTAGCATGGCTGAGGGCTGCAGCCAATTTGGAAGAAAGAACATTTCAATTAACGGACTACAAAAATATTCCTGGAAATGTGATTTTCCCTAAGAGGCACCTGTAATGCAGCAGATACTCTGCTCAGGAAATAACAGGGTGCCAGCCACCATCAAAAATTAGGAGAAGAGAGAATAATGGGTAATGCTAAACACCGTTTTTAAGTGGAGTGTTTGAGGACCGCAGAGGTTGGATCTTTGGATGGATGGGGGGGCGTGCGGGAGGAATCAAACAGTGGTAGGGAATCACGCAGCTAGGAAAAGCGATATGAAGGATGCTGAGTCTGTTGGACAGTATCCTCTGAGTTGTGTTTTCTCAGAATTCAGCCGAGGTAACTAAGGCCCCTTCCGCACACGCAAAATAATGCTTTTTCAAACCACTTTCACAACTGTTTGCAAGTGGATTTTGCCATTTTGCACAGCTTCAAAGAGCACTGAAAGCAGTTTGAAAGTGCATTATTCTGCAGGTGCAGAATGAGCCAAAGAGTCTTGTGGCATCTTATAGATATCATGTGGCAGAGATTTTTGTGAATGTAATTCATCAGATGTGTAATGAGAGTTCTGAGCTGAAAGCTACATAGGTATATATTTTAAACTGTCAAAAATTGGGGGTTGGGGGGGAGAGAAAGGTCATAAATTCCCCATGACAATACAACCAACGTTTATTTCCAAGTCAGTATGCAAAAGTTTGCAAATTGGAATTATAAGGAGGAGGAGGAGGAGGAGAGGTGGAGGAGTTTGAATTTATATCCCCCCTTTCTCTCCTGTAAGGAGACTCAGTAGCTTACAAGCTCCTTTCCCTTCATCTCCCCACAACAGACACCTGGTAGATGGGGCTGAGAGAGTTCCAAGGAACTGTGACTAGCCCAAGGTCACCCAGCAGGAATGCAGGAGTGTGGAAACACACCTGGTTCACCAGATAAGCCTCTGCCACTCAGGTGGAGGGGGGAATCAAACCTGGTTCTCCAGATTAGAATCCACCTGCTCTTAACCACTGGATCACACTGGCTCTCAGGCAGGCTTAGGAAGAAGAAATCTTAACTGTAAATCAGATGAGCTAAGTCTGCCCATATTTTACCAGCATGCCTCCAGTGCCTTCAAATATACACACAAGTATGACAAATAATATCAAATATGTAATGGATGGTATGACTCTTTTGGATCGTTTGCTGACCCATTTGTCCTTTTTATTTAACATTGCCTCCAGCAGGTACTCTGAATGGGTGGCATATACACTTCCTACACCCAGAAACCAGCTAGTGGTTGCTCACGAGCTAAAAGAATACCACAAAAACATCAGCAGAGCTTATCAATATTAAAAACAAGCCAGTGGCATAAAAACAGCATAAAATAAACATTTCAGCAGGCTTAACACGGTATTCATGAAACAGCCCTCGGATAGAAACAGACCACACCAAAAAAATCAAGCCTTTAAAACCAGGTTTTTTTTAAAAAAAAATGAAATATGTACCCTGTTTCCCCGAATATAAGACATCCCCTGAAAATAAGACATAGTAGAGGTTTTGCTGAAGTGCAAAATATAAGGCATCTCCAGAAAGTAAGACGTAGCAAAGTTTTTGTTTGGAAGCATGCCCGACGAACAGAACACAGAAAAATAAGACATCCCCTGAAAATAAGACATAACACATCTTTGGGAGCAAAAATTAATATAAGACACTGTCTTATTTTCGGGGAAACGTGGCAAGTCTGGTTTCAAGGGCTTTTTTCCTTTCCCCACCTGTCAGTAATTAGGGTTGCCAACCAATAGATGGGACCTGGACATTTCCTGTAATTTCTGACAACTGACAAATAAGATCAATTGCTGTAGAGAAAATGGCTGCTTTGGAGGGTGGAGCCTAGGGTATTCTACCCCATTGAAATCCTTCCCACCCCCAACTCCTGCCTTCCACAAGCTCTGCCCCAAATATCCAGGAAGTTCTCAAGCTGGAGTTGGCAACATTCATTTTTTCCAACACAGGAGAAAATTGATGAGGGATGTGATGAATTCCACCACTTCAGTGCATAAGGGCAGTTGGAAGGCAGAGCACGAATGGAGAACTCCATGTGACTGGCTGGCTTGAATTGTGGAGAATTTTTAGAGAGGGAGTGAAATTGAAAACTCAGTGAAGAAGAGTTCTGTGAAGCCAGAGCAGGTGAACGGTTGTGTGTGTAAAGTGCTCCGTTCTCAGGTAGTGACCAGAAGTTTCTATGCGAGGAACTGGATGCTCAGATGATAAAATCTGTACTTAGTCCTTGGCACAAACAATAATACACTCACATAAAGGTGACACAGGGGTTGATCATTGAAGTTTCTCCCCGCTCAGGAGAACAAGTGGTGATAGTTTTAATGGAGAAAAAAAGGGGAGGATTTTTATTTTCTTTAAAGGGTGTCAGAAATAGGAGGAAAATCCTTCTCAGGAAATCAACCTGTGGACAGGACATATCTGCTGAAAAAGGAGTGTCTTGGAGAATGTATATTGAAAGTTAACTGCACGTCCTTCTTAAGGAAAAGAAGCAAAGCTGTATGCTTGTTTTTGAAACATCTCTCTCTATATTTTAACCATTCATATGAGGAATTCTGAAATTGTATCCACTGAGAAGGACAGAACTCAAGTGAATGAACTATGTTGTAGCAAACAGCTGTGAGCTACAGCATCAACTTAATTTGTATTAGCTCCATAACTTACCTACTGTACTTCAGTTTTCCTGTCATATTTTTAACTTGTGAAACCTTTATTGTTCTTATAAATTCTTCTTATTTGTTCACCTTTTAAAGAACCCAAGCCTCTGATGTTTTAATTTTAGGATTCTAACAGCAAAGGAAAAGGTTTTGTAATTTTAAAAAAATCATACTCTTCTACTCTGTCCATACTAAGTAGAAGATTATCCCTTTTTCTGGAGTTTATTTATAAAGGTGGGAAAACATATTTACTGCTACCTCATTATTAAAAATCAGACAGTGGCTGGTCAGCAAGCCCTGAAAGTGACCATTAGAATTTTGGAGGGGAAAATCTCCTCATGGCATTGTGAGTAGAATGTTAGGTCTACAAACGGACTCCATCTTGATGATCAGTAGTGTTTATTGAAAGGCAACGAAGCACCCGAACCTGGCTTTAGCTGCCTGCTTTATCCAGCAGGCAACCCCCCTCCTGTTTTTGCAAAGAATGTGAGAAATAAGTGTTTTGGAGCTTAGGCGCCCCAAGGTCGAAGATAGAGATAAAGCTACCTGGCCTCCTGCCCCCACAAGACAACGGAAACATCCCTTTTTCCCATGGGACCAAGAGTGTCAGGGTAAGCCTAGTTATCTACTTAATGCGTGAAGTCATAAAAGAAGATCAAGGAAAGAACGTCCCCCTTACAGAAGTGGTAACCTATAGCAAGCTAGTTACATATCGCTTGTAGCGATTACATTGAGTTAGGAATGCATCTCAACCAAACAGATACAATCACCAGTAATATATTTTGTAACAATCACAACAGTCAGTCAGGCGCATCCCTGACACAGAGGGAGAATACGTCATCCGGGGGATAATAAAAGCCAGGTAACCAGCCGAAGTGCTGGGAGAGAAAGAACTCAATTACTAGAGGGATAAAGAGAGAGGCTATATACTTCTGAATCCCAGTTGGTGGGAGGGATGACAAAAGACACTGTTGTCTTCATCTCCTGCTAATAGGGCTTCCCAGAAAATCCTGCTGGCTCACTGAGCTAAGCAGGAGGCCAAAACCTGGCTGATGTACATCTTTGCAAACAGCATTCAGATTTTATGCTAAGCCTCGCTCTCTGGGCTCTATAGTTGCCAGTCACCAGGTGAGGGCTGGATACCTACCAGAAGGACAGCTTCCCTCTAGACCAGGGGTGTCAAACTTGCGGCCCTCCAGATGTTCATGAACTACAATTCCCTTCAGTCCCTCCTAACATGAGCATAGGCCATACTGGCAAGGGCTGAGGGGAATTGTAGTTCATGAACATCTGGAGGGCCGTGAGTTTGACACCTGTGTTTGACACCTACATTAGGGGAGCCAGCTCAAAGTTGGGAAATACCTGGAAGATTGGGGGTAGAGTCTGAGGCGATCAGGTTTTGGGGAGGGAGGGACTTCAGTGGTGTATAATACCATACAGCCCCCCCCCACCCCCCCCCCCAAGTGGCTATTTTCTCAAGGTGAACAGATCTCTGTTGCCTGGAGATCAGGCGTAATGGCAATAGATTTTTAGCCACCGCTTGGATGTAAGATAGCTTATTAATTTATTTTTACGTTATCCTCATTATTGTGGGACAGAAGATTAGCCCCACATTATTATTAATGGCTTTTCACCAATTAAAAGATAACAAAGCCTAACCATATAAAATAGGTTACAATAAAGTTAAAGCAACTAAAACTGCGAATTTACAGGCTTAATTTGTTGAAGATATGACAAGTCATCAAGCCTTGAAAAATGCTGAAGAATATTTTGCAACCTGGACCGCAATTGGGGAATTGTCTCCCATAAGAAACTTTTTAATCAGCTCCCCTTCACTGCTAATAAGTAATATTCGAAGGCTCTATAATCTTTGGGTGAGCTATCTTGTAAAAATCATTTAAAACATTTATTTCACTTGTTGTAGAGAAAATGGCTGCTTTGGAAGGTGGGTGGCATGGCATTATACCATAGAACAGTGGTGGCGAACCTATGGTACTCCAGACGTTCATGGACTACAATTCCCATCAGCCCCTGCCAATTTGCCATGCTGGCAGGGGCTGATGGGAATTGTAGTCCATGAACATCTGGAGTACCATAGGTTCACCACCACTGTCCTAGGAGTTCTCTCCCCTCCCTAAACCGTGGTTCAGGTTCTACTCTCAGATCCCCAGGTATTTCCAAACCCGGGATTGGCAATCCTACCTAAGTAAGAAACTGGATTTTAAAAAGGCCTGACTACCATATGTGTTCAGATTCACCCTAGACAAGAAACAAAATACAAGACCTCCAGTAATATCAACAGTTCAAGACTAGCATGGCCCATCTCCCACCCCCCGCCCGCCAGTGTATCCCAGTAATAGGAACTTGGTTAATTAATGAAGTCTTTTCATCTTGATCTGAACGGTTATTTCCTGAGCCTTCTTGTCATTAGGGGGACATTCCCGTGACTGATCTCCGGAGGTTGAAAAGGAAAATATGTTCCCTTATCAAGCCATACGAAGTTCTCTTTTTTTAAAAAAATGTCCACAAAAGGTCAGTCAGCTTTGGAGCTCTGACTGCAGACTTGATGCTATCGCTTCCACAAAGCACAAAACACTTTGAGAATTAACTAGCTGATCCGGTGAAGTCTGCTGTGCGGCGGAAACCCAAAGAAACTTAATATCAGGGCTAGACTGTGGACGGCCAGGGCAGAGGCACAAGAGAGCTTCCAGGATTGCGAGTCAAGGGCTCATTCCGCACATGCAGAATAATGCACTTTCAAACTGCCTTCAATGCTCTTTGAAGCTGTGCGGAATGGCAAAATCTACTTGCAAACAGTTGTGAAAATGGTTTGAAAACGCATTATTTTGCGTGTGCGGAAGGGGGCAAAGTTAGGATCAATCGAGGAGGCCGGGAAGGCTCCCACCCTCCTGGCTTTCTGAAAACTATGCAAAACTGAATTATTCAAGAGGGCTTTTTTCCACAGGCAAGAGGATACCACTGTGCAAGGAAATGATTCACAAAGTTACTTGGATAAATTATAAAGGTCTGTGGTCTGTGCTATTAAGCATTCATAGCGCTGACAACTCTGGGTTGGGAAACATGTAGAGATTTTAGGAGCAGAGTGTGAGTTTGGGGAGGGAAGAGGGAATTCAGTGAGGTACAATGCCATAGAGTTCACCTTCCAGAGCAGCCATTTTCTCCAGAGGAACTGATCTGTGTCTCCTGTGGATCAGCCATAATGGTGGGAGATCTCCAGGTACCACTTGGCAATTGGCAACTTTCGTAATTTGGAATGATGGAAGCCCGTCCAAACCAGAAACACTAAATCAATGAAAGCAAAAAGCAAAAGCTAATCCAAATGATAAAACCAGCAACACTTTGTGCCAATAATATCCAGAGCCAACAATTACGATTTCCTGTGGTATCTAGCTCATTTGCGTCCCATCTTTCTCCTCACTTCATTCTCCACTCCTACATTTTATCCTCACAACCAGAGGTGGGATCCAGCAGGTTCTCACAGGTTCCCGAGAGTAGGTTACTAATTATTTGTGTGTGCCGAGAGGGGGTTACTAATGGGTGATTTTCCCACGTGATTTTTGCCTTAGTTACGCCCCTCCTCTCAGCAGTAGCGCACAGAACTGGAAGCAGTCTAGCAGGAGGTGCCGCACTGCGCATGCGCAGGCACGCCTTCGCCTGCGTGCATCTGCTTTCCTCTACCAAGGACCATACGCGAGCGGCCAAGGCCCTTGCCACAGCCCTGCCCAGGAATGCCCTGCCCCCAGAATGCCTGACCACGCCTCCATCATGCCCCGCCCATCCCCACTGGCGCTATGCCACAGTTTGAATCCCACCACCATGGGAACCTGTTACTAAAATTTTTGGATCCCACCACTGCTCACAACATTCCTTTGGGGCGCAACTTAAACTATGGGAGTGTGACTAGTCCAAGGTTACTCAGCCAGCCTCTGTGGCATGAGTGGAGATTTGAATTCAGGTCTCCCAGATACTATTCTGACACTCTCAACTACTACCCCTCTCAGCTACAACTCTGGCTTCATATCCACATCTTTGGATTCGGTGAATCCTACATGATTCGGTGAAAAAGGCTCCTTTGTTTCATACATTTTGGAAGATCCATAAGTTGCCTTTATTTCAGATGGTGGTTGGTGGAGGGTAAACTGATGTGGCTCCATTAAAAAAAACTGATGTATTTTAAAAATCTTTGTCAATAGATAGTTGTTTCGTTTCTTTGTTGGCTTCTTTGAACCCGAGGAGACAAGGTGCGACACAAACATTTTAAATGGATGAACGGGAAAAGATCCAGCAGTGCGAAATAGCAGAGGAGTCATAAAAACATACTGGCAGGAGCTCGTGAAGAGCGAGAACATCCAGATCGATAATCTCCGGGCAGGAGAAGTCGATCTCTGGCTACCAATCTTGATCCTCCTTGATCTCAGATTGCAAATGCCTTAGCAGACCAGGTGCTCAGGAGCAGCAGCTGCAGAAGGCCATTGCTTTCACATCTTGCATGTGAGCTCTCAAAGGCACCTGGTGGGCCACTGTGAGTAGCAGAGAGCTGGACTAGATGGACTCTGGTCTGATCCAGCAGGCTAGTTCTTATGTTCTTATATTCTTAATCTAAGCGGCTAGATGGCAAACTTTCCTTCAAGAATCGTGTACATGTAACCACAGCTGATGTGCTTCTTTACTGCTGTACAAAAAAAAAACACCCTCAGAAAATCAGAGGTGTACATGTATACATTAGCCTCCTTTGAATGGAAATTGAACGACACCAATGAAATTAAGCTCATCCCGGAGAAAACCGGGTTTCTTCTGAAGTCGACTTAAAATCCCTCTCTAGGATGCGGTCGTGCGTGCCAATGTAATTTGGGCCGCAGAGGCACGGATCTTTTTCTCTCTCTCTCTTTTTTAAACAGTGCGATGTTACAAGGATAATGTGATCACAGCAGTGAACTTAATTTCAATCTTCCGCTTAATGTGATCTGAGACATCTAACAGATATAGGCAACATGTGAGGCATGAGGAAGGCATTGTGCGGAGATGGAGGGGGAGTCGTTTTCGACAAGATGGGTGTCCTAGGACTCGGTTGCTATTCCAGCCGCATCTCGCTTCCTTTTAGGGCTTGGGAACTCAAGTCCGCTGTTTTCGAATTCTGGTTCCCACACTGGGGTCATGTTCTGCATAACTGATCCCTTGAGCGGGAGGCAGCGTTTTAAATCCCATCTCAAGCACGACGTCTCAAAAATGTCTCGCCGCTCCTAGACGGGAACTCTTGTA
This sequence comes from Sphaerodactylus townsendi, assembly GCF_021028975.2. Lineage (NCBI taxonomy): Eukaryota > Metazoa > Chordata > Lepidosauria > Squamata > Sphaerodactylidae > Sphaerodactylus > Sphaerodactylus townsendi. The sequence goes on from NC_059437.1 coordinate 48,807,166, forward strand.
ACCGTCGTTCCGCCTTTGCTTTCAATGCCTCTGTGTGCTTTCATTTTCATGGAAATGGGTGAGAAACAGAAGCACAGAAAGTCGAGAGAGTGCTAACAGACAACAAGCAATATAAGAGCCGGGTTAAGAAGAAGAAGAAGAGTTTGGATTTATATCCCCCCTTTCTCTCCTGTAGGAGACTCAAAGAGGCTTGCAATCTCCTTGCCCTTCCCCGCTCACAGCAAACACCCTGTGAGGTAGGTGGGGCTGAGAGAGCTCCGAGAAGCTGTGACTAGCCCAAGGTCACCCAGCTGGCGTGTGTGGGAGTGACAGGCTAATCTGAACTTCCCAGATAACCCTCCACAGCTCAAGTGGCAAAGCGGGGAATCAAATGCATCTGCTCTTAACCACTACGCCACTGCTGCTCCTTTCCAGGTTTTAAGGCAGCCATTAGTCCCTGGGCTGAGCCAATGGAGGTCTGGGAAGAGAGTCAGTGTTGAATAATAATGCCAGTTCTGGGATGGGAAATTCCTAGAGATTTGTGGGGTGATCCATCCTGGGGCAGAGGAGTTTGGGGAGGCTGGGGACATCAGCTGGTCGTGACCTGGGCATCTCCCAGAATTATAACTGATTTCAAGGTGACATAAATCAATTTTCCTGAAGAAAACGGATGCTTTGGAGATTGGGCTCTATGGCATCATAACCTGGTGAGCTCCCTCCTCTCTCCAAACCTCTCTCTCCCCAGACTCCATCTCCAAAATTTCTAAGTATTTTCCAACCCAGAGCTGATAACCTTAATGGGGTCTGGTCTCCAGGCGACTGATTTCCAGACCACAAAGATCAGTTACCCTAGAGCAGTGGCGTAGCGCCAAGGAGACAGCGGGGGATGATGCGCTGGGTGTGCACCGATGCAGAGGTGTTCTGGGGTGTGACGGGGCGGGCAGGGGCGCACAGCACACGCTTGCCCCGGACGCCGTTCCCCCTAGCTCCAGCTCTGCTTTAGAGAAAACATTAGCCTCAGGGGGTAGATTCTATGGTGCACTATAGAGTATAGGAGAAACTGAAGTCCTAGAGTGATATCACTTCACTGTGGAGCTCTTTCTCTTCCTCAAAGTCTACTCTCTTCATTTTCCATCACCAAATTCCCAGGGGTTTCTGAAGCCAGGGCAGGCAACTGTAATAGCTGCTACCGCTACCAGGTAAAGTTCATGGAAACGGTGCTCAGAGGCAGGTGTTTTGAAAAATAGTTTGGTTGGTCAAACTCAGTTCTGAACCTAGGCAAGACCGGAGCAGTTCAGCTGTCAATAATCATTTTAGGTGTACCTTCTTCTTCGTCATTGGCACATTCCTTATCAAAAAGGACTTGACAGGCGCCGCTGAGTTGTTAAACCAAATCTTCGCAAAAATGATATATATATGGGTTTTTTTTGAGGATCTGTTGATGTGAACAAGAACACCCACTCCACTTCAGGGACCATTAACACATTCATGCCAGATCGAGGCCGTGGCTTTTGGCCGGTGCAACCCAAAGCCGAGCACTTTTGTTGACAAATGTACAGCAGGAACTTTTGTTGGCTGCATTTCTCAACGCCCTTGGCTGCTTCCCCGGGAAGAATCGTTTCCCCGCTGACCCAAACACTCAAAACTGTAGTCTTCTTCCTTCCTTCTCACTGATCTCGGCCGCTGCTAATTCAAGCTTGTGAAATGTTAAAAGGGAGAAGGTCTCTGGCAGAAGTGATACAAACATGAAGAGGGCAAAGGAGATGCAGGCAGAGTAAAGGTAAAAGTCTACTTATGGTAGGGGGAAACATAGGTGTTTAAAAGGTGGGTAGTCCTCCCAGCATATTCCACATCCTGACTGAAACTAAAGGAGGTGGCTGACTCTTTGATCAAGTCAAAACTTTAAAATCCTAGCACAATAACCCACCCACCCCCCGTTTTAGAAGAAGAGTTTGTATTTATATCCCCCCTTTCTCTCCTGTAGGAGACTCAAAGAGGCTAAAATCTCCTTTCTCTTCCCACCTCCCCACCCCCACAACAAACATCCTGTGAGGTGGGTGGGGCTGAGAGAGTTCCAAAGAACTGTGACTAGCCCAAGGTCACCCAGCTGGCGTGTGTTGGAGTGCACAAGCTAAGAGCCCTTCGGGGACGGGGCGGTATAGAAGCTCAAAGTATAAATAAATAAATAAATAAATCTGGTTCACCAGATAAGCCTCCATAGCTCAAGCGGCAGAGCAGGGAATCAAACCCGGTTCTCCAGCTTAGAGTGCACCACTACACCACGCTGGTGTAGCAAAGCACAGGTGGATTTTTGCATTCAAATGATTCTAAAGTAGGGCTCGCCAAACTCAGGACCGTTGGGAAAGTCCCTGTCATTTTGACCTGAAAAATCACCACTTTGGTGTTACGCCTTCCTTGTGCAAACTGAACTCCCACAATTTGTTATTCTTCTGCAATGCCCTTTTTTTCCAGAGGGATTTTTGCCCCTGTGAAAAATTATACACATTTGTCAACATTTGTCAACAAGATGTTGAGGTCATATTCTACTGTTCTTGAACAGAGCTAGGCAGGATGGATAGTTTTCCCTAAAATTCTCAGAGAAAGCTTGGAAAAGCACAGAACGTACTGAAGTAAACCAAGGGAACTCACACATCGCTATGTCTGAGTCCGGTTGGCCTGAATTTGGCACGCTTTTGACCACAGCCCATTGATACAGCAATGCATAGCCCAAGACAATGTGCATGTCTTTTCAGGCGCTTCTTCGGGACTGGGGAGCAGGTTCCACTACCCTCTCCTCTCGAGAGTGATTTTTTCAATAAACATTTGTTGGTTGAATTTTTGTTAAAGCAGAGTGTAGTAAATCAGCAATAACTGGATACCAGTGAGTTGCTTAATTGTAAGTTTTACTAGCAAAGGGAAGGGTAGAAAGAGAAGAAAACAAGAAAGTCTAATCTAAATTCCCTACGCTTGCAAGGAACTGAGAATGCTACATGGTGCTAATTGGTCCAGAGCAAAGAAGCCAAGTTAACTTTATAACCTCACATGTACCTGCTCCCGGCATGCAATCAATGGCTACTAAACTGGCCAATGTCTAATCAATAGGTCAGCTCATTAGTATATGATCTCAACATCTTGTTTACATACAGATAGCTAACCCTTCCAAGACTGGTTGTGACGAACGCTTGAAATTCCCAACAACATACAAAGAGTTCCTTCTTACAGCTGATGGTTCTTATGCAAACCAATCTATAAAACCTACAGCAAAAAAATCAGAGGATTATATCTTTTGCAAAGATATAAACAGCCTCATGGGCAGAAATTTCCTCTCTGCCCATTTGAAAGGTATCTTGCTTCTGTCTCGTGGGAAATAACGCTTAATTGCTGCAAAATCTGGATCAATCCAGAACCACATGCATGATCAATGCAAAACTGGATATTTGCGGGGGGGGGGGGGGGGGGGGGACACCCACATTAATGACAAAGCCTTTGCATTAGGGTTTGAATGAAGCTAAGTTTGTGATATGATGAGGGGAGAGAGGGAGAAAGAGAGAAGGAACATGGGCTTGCTCCAAAACGCACGGCAAGAGAGAAGTCTAGCAGAGTGTGTCTTCATTCCTTGGTTTTGTTCTGGTTGGGTGAGGCTAACAAGGGAGAGACAAGCCACAGCTCAATGGTAGAAACATGGGCTTGAAATGCAGCAATGGGGAGGAACTTGAAGTGGGACAAGTTGAAGAAAGTTCTGTCTGTGGCCCTTCATCAGTGATGGCCTGTCCATCCATGCCAGCAATCACTTGCCACCAATGGTCATCATGAGCCAGACTTCTGGGTTCAGTCTAACTACTTCTGGGTCTGATCTAATTACACCCATGCTGTGTCACGCAAGCCATTTGGAGCTCCGCTAAAGATGGGAGACAGACAGACGCACAAATCTGTACAGTGAGCCGCCATTAAGAAGCAACCACCTCACCGGAGTCTCGTGGCTTCCCAGACGGAAGCACTTAGCAGAAAATCGCCGCCCTGCTGAGGCAACGGCTATAAAAGCCAGGCTCGTAACTCACTTCAGACAAGGGCTGTCAAAGTGCTTACGGATTCCATCGGTTGATTAATCATCCGGCTTTTATTAGATCGATCTGTTCAGTTTACACTTCACGGAATGGGCCTCCAGGACACGGGCCACACCTCTCTCTCCACCTGAGTGGCAGAGGCTAATCTGGTGAACCAGATGTGTTTCCGCACTCCTACATTCCTGCTGGGTGATGACCTTGGGCTAGCCAGTTCTTCAGAACTCTCTCAGCCCCACCTACCTCACAAAGTGTCTGTTGTGGGGAGAGGAAGGGAAAGGAGCTTGTAAAAATCCAATCCTCCTCCTCCTCCTCTTCCTCCTCCTCTTCCTCTTCCTCCTCCTCTTCGTCCTCGTCCTCGTCCTCGTCCTCGTCTTCGTCTTCGTCTTCGTCTTCTTCTTCTTCTTCTTCTTCTTCTTCTTCTTCTTCTTCTTCTTCTTCTTCTTCTTCTTCTTCTTCTTCTTCTTCTTCTTCTTCTTCTTCTTCTTCTTCTTCTTCTTCTTCACAGAGGACTGACATGACTGGCAGCAGTTGCATTCAGAAAAGGGTCACTAACCCCCAGGTGGGATTTGGAGATCTCCTGGCATTCTAACTGATCTCCAGACCACAAAATACCCAGAGATTTGGAGGCGGAGACTAGGGAGAGCAGTGTTTGGTGAAGGGCAGGCCAACGGCTGCTGTGGATGGTAGACTCTATGGCATTATAGCCTGTCCTTCAGCAAACACTGCCCCTTTCTAGACTCTAATCCAAATCTGCAGGTATTTTCCAAGCTAGAATTAGCACTGCTAACTTGGGAAGAAAAGAAATAGACAGCTCTGGGCTGGAAAATACCTGTCAGGAACGGCACCTAGTGATTGAGATGCATTCCTGTTTCCAGAGCAAGGCCGTACAAATGCAAACTGTGGTTGTATCTAGGCGACTGAGGAGCAGCCCTGTCAATTGAACTGCTTTGAGATATACGCATTGTGCCTGTTAGATGTAACCACTCTGTTAATGAAGTATCCCTGCTTTGTTCTTACTTTCACCCTTTCTCACGTCTGATAGACAAGCAGGGCTTATCCCTGACACCTTCTACTCCCATGAGAAGAGGAGTGTTTCCTTGCTGTGTGGGGGTGGATGGCCAGGTGGCATTATCTCTGTCTGCCTCTGACCTTGGAGCCTTACAGGCTCCGATGTAACTCTTTCTCACATTCTTTCGGGAAATGGGAGGGGGGATTTCGTGTCTAATAACAAGAGGTGTCAAAGCCAAGTCTGGCAGAACTGGCTTCTTGCAAGCTGGGTGCTTCTGATCAACTATCTAGAGCCTGTTTATTGTTTCAAGGATCGAGACCTAGCAATACCTGTTGGTATTTGCAAGTGTCTGTCACAACCAGTCATGACAGGCTTACCATCTATTTGTATGTAAACAGGATGCTGAGGTGATATTGTAATGAGTTGCCCTATTGCTTAGCCATTGGTCAGTCAGACAGCCATTGCTTACATGTTAGTGGGCACGTGTATCAGAAGTTATAAAGTTAACTTGTTTTCTTTGTTCTAGCCGAATACACTAGAGCATACAGAGAGAAGTTCTAGCCGAATACACTAGAGCATACAAGTTCTAGCCGAATACTCTAGAGCATACAGAGAGAAGTTCTAGCCAAATACTCTAGAGCATACAGAGATAAGTTCTAGCCGAATACACTAGAGCATACAGACAGAGAGAAGTAGGATGTGCAGTCAAGATGTAGTCTTAAGTTTGTAGTTAGTACTGTAAATATGTAACAGAGCAATACTGCATTTATTTGCTTTTATTCCATGTAACCGTACCCTTTTAGCTAGAAAATTTTTATATAAAGCAACTCAAAAGTGTCTGGCTCTTTTCTTAACATCTCCTAACTCTGCTAATTTAGTATTTCTATGTGCATATCATAAAAGTTTCCCAACCCAGGCAAACCTAGTTTCTACAAAGAGGCAGGCAATGCCAATCCACCTCTACCCATCTCTTGTCTTCAAAACCCCATGAAGGGCCACCAGAGGTCGATTGCAACTCAAGGACATACAATTATTATTTATTTTCTGTTCCTTGCATCATTTTTTTGTCATCCTAGGTTGGATTTTTTCATTCCCCTAACATTGCTATGGATGAATAAATCATTAGACATTATATAAACATTGTACATCGTTACATATAAGTACCATATAAGCTGCTTTTAAAAAGAGTCCGTAACCATGTAAACAAATCTATCAAATCTACAGCGAAAAATCAGAAGATTATATCTTTTGCAAAGATCCAAACAGCCTACCTTGCAGGGTTGTGGTGAGGGCCAAATTCAACTCTGAGCTGCTTGGAGGGAAGAATGAGGGACAGAATAAGTCACTTTAGTGGAGAGACTGTGGCTATCTGGCATGGAAAGAAGCAAAACTCTCCCCTTTTTGAAACGACTGGAGCAACGGCCAGAATCTCCAAAAAAAGCCAATTTATTTTTTAAGGCCTCCCTAATCACACCAATGAAGATTACAGCTGCAATGGACAAGCCCCATTCACTCAGGCTGTAATTTTAATTAAAAGGATTTATATAGATTTAGTGGTAGGAATTAACATCCCAATGATAGGATGTCTGCTATTCCCCCTCTTTAATATCACAGAAGTGCAGAAAGATCAAAAGCTTATGCTTGGGCCTTGTGCTTTCGCAAAGGAATCTACTACCGTATGGTGATGACACCCAGCTTTTACTGAGGATGGAGGGTTGGCCAACCCCGCCCCCCCAAAGTTTGGAGGCTGTGGCAGGATGGTTATGAAAGAGCATACTGAAGCTTAATCCAGTGTAGGTGGGGGTCCTGTGGCTGGGATGTGGGATTCCAGAGAGGGTATTCCAGAGCTGCTGTGAGGGGGAACTGCCCCCGGGGCACGGGTGTGCCCTGCACCCCTGCCACGCCTCTGTCCTGCCCCAGAATGCCCCCGGAATGCCCACACCCAGCTACACCCCTGCCCCTGCGTGCGCCTGGGGCAAGATGCCCCCGTCCCCTGGGTGCTACACCCAGTGGTGGGATCCAAAAATTTTAGCAACAGGTTCCCATGGTGGTGGGATTCAAACTGTGGCGTAGCGCCAATGGGGCTGGGCTGGGCACAATGGGGGCGGGGCTGGGCATTCTGGGGGTGGGGCATTCCTGGGTGGGGCTGTGGCAAGGACGCAGCTGCTGCGCCGGTCCTTGGGCAGGAAACGAATGCACACAGGCACAGGCTGCCACGCACGCCGGTGTACCTCCTGCTAGACTGCTTCAAGTTCTGAGCACTACTGCTGGGAGGAGGGGCGAAACTAAGGCAAAAATCACGTGGCAAAATCACCAATTAGTAACCCCCTCTCGGCACACACAAATAATTAGTAACCTACTCTCGGGAACCTGTGAGAACCTGCTGGATCCCACCTCTGGCAAAATTGGATGGAGTGGCTTTAACACCTGTCTCCTCTGTCAAAACCCTGAGTATGACTTTGAAGTCTTTTTAAAAAAATAATTTTCACAAATATAATTCAAGAACAGAACATATTTTTAAAAATACAGCTGCCAATAAACTATAAATACAGTTTAAGAATATGTAACTGTATACATAACTATTTATATGGCATTTTAAAAGTAGGTAATGTTCTCTCTGAATGATACTAGTGTTGTAATTTTAAGATCCAATATGTTAACACTAATATCATTCAGAGAGAACTTTACATGCTTTTAAAATCCGTTACCTTCTAACATTTAATTCCAAAATCGCAATAAGTGTCTAGTAAGCAATTACCTTACCTCTTAGTCAATAACAAATTAATAGTCTTACTATTGTTATTATTCTTGCATGATCCATTCAGCCTCCAATAAGAAATACAGTTCCCATTTTTCATCAAACTTGTTTGGACCATCTGTTTACAGGATTTGTTACTCTGAAGTCTTTATCTATGGAGGCCCAAGTTGTGTGTACAGTCAGAATGACCTTTTTCCATCTCTACCAGGCTAGACAGTTGGTCCCATGTATCAGATTTTTGGTAAGCCAATCAAACTGCAGCTTGAATACTTCACTTCGGCCCCTTCCGCACATGCAGAATAATGCACTTTCAATCCAGTCAATTGTTTGCAAGTGGATTTTGCTATTCTGCACAGTAAAATCCAGCTGCAAAGTGCTTTGAAAAGTGGATTGAAAGTGCATTATTCTGCATGTGCGGAAGATCCTACAGAATCTTACAATGTTTTGCCAGGCCTTTGGTTGAGGCAACTATTAGTAAAAGGTGGGATCCAGCAGGTTCTCACAGGTTCCTGAGAGTAGGTTACTAATTATTTGTGTGTGCCGAGAGGGGGTTACTAATTGGTGATTTTGCCACGTAATTTTTGTCTTAGTTACGCCCTCCTCTCAGCAGTAGTGCGCAGAACTTGAAGCAGTCTAGCAGGAGGTTAGTCTCTGGAACCAGCAGAGAAGAGGAGCAGTGGAGAACAGCAGTGGGCCAGAAAGGGCTGAGGAGCTCTGAATTTTCTTTACAGAGGGCTTTTCTCAAAGCCACATCTTTTAAACAGTGTATTTTAAACAGGGGGTTTCTCTTTTTTTCTCCTTGTGCTAGGGCTGCTGATTGGTGGAGGCTGCTGAAGGGGTGGGGCTTCTCACATTTTTAAATCTTAAGTCTCTGGTACCAGCAGGTGCTTTACTAAATAAGAACATATTTTAAGGGATAGTAGAAGGTATAGAAACCTTAAGAGGTTTGGAGAGGAGACGTCTGAGAGGGGATATGATTGAAGTCTATAAAATTATGCATGGGGTAGAAAATGTTGACAGAGAGAAATTTTTCTCTCTTTCTCACAATACTAGAACCAGGGGGCATTCATTGAAAATGCTGGGGGGAAGAATTAGGACTAATAAAAGGAAACACTTCTTCACACAATGTGTGATTGGTGTTTGGAATATGCTGCCACAGGAGCTGGTGATGGCCACTAACCTGGAGGGCTTGGACAGATTTATGGAGGAGAAGTCGATCTATGGCTACCAATCTTGATCCTCCTTGATCTCAGATTGCAAATGCCTTAGCAGACCAGGTGCTCAGGAGCAGCAGCAGCAGCAGCAGAAGGCCATTGCTTTCACATCCTGCATGTGAGCTCCCAAAGGCACCTGGTGGGCCACTGCGAGTAGCAGAATGCTGGACTAGATGGACTCTGGTCTGATCCAGCAGGCTAGTTCTTATGTTCTTATGTTCTTATTAGGTGCACCAGTGTGCATGGCAGCCTGCGCCTGTGTGCATTTGTTTCCCACCCAGGGACTGGTGCAGCAGCTGCGTCCTTGCCACAGCCCCGCCCAGGAATGCCCCACCCCCGGAATGCCGGCCCACGCCCCGTCGTGCCCCGCCCAGCCCCATTGGCGCTACGTCACAGTTTGAATCCCACCACCATGGGAACCTGTTACTAAAATTTTTGGATCCCACCACTGCTATTAGTCCATCCCATCTTGTGGACCCCCTGACGTTTAGGTGAATCCGGCTCTGGCTACTCCATCACTCTTTCCAGTTCACCACCCTGGCTCCCATACTGAAAAGCTGGAATGGATTTGTGCCCATGACTTACCTTGCGGAACGGAACGAGATTTTCCGCTCAGAGCCGTGTGGTTGAAAATAACGGAGCGGAGATCACCTTAGCGGTTTTGTCTGCCTGGCGACTCCTCTGTGCCCCTAAACAAACGATTACCCCAGCCACAAAGCTGTAATTTCTGCACAGTAAACCATGTAGAAACCGGTTACCTCCTGTTTGTTCTTAACACGGATCATTGCTTTTTTCCCACAGCAGTAAAAAACCAGGCATGAAAACAGACCATCCCGCCGGATGCGTTGAATACATTTACCAAGCATCTGGCAACACATTGTCATGAGCAAAGGGCGGGAGAGGAAGAAAGAGGAGCAGAAAGCGTGAATCTGGGAAATGCGGCGTGGCGTCTGGGTTCTATTTTGGAACATATTCGCTCATATTTCCAGTTGGGCACAGGTGGTGCTGGAAAGTCCATCAAGTCACAGCTGACTTTCAGAGACCCTGGAGGGTTTTAAAGAGATAGTTTGCTGTGACCTGCCTCTGCTTAGTAACTCTGGACTTCCTTGGTGGTTTCCCAGCCAAGTACTAACCAGGCTTCACCCTGCTTTGCCTCAAGATCTTTGCCTCGCTTGAAATATCTGTGTCAGGGGCCAGTCCGAGCTCACCAAATTCCATGCCATTTTTCTACAAAGGATCTGATCTCTGTAGACTGAAGAGCAGATGTAAATCCAGGAGACCTCAAAGAGGTTGGCAGCACCAAGGATGCTATAGGTCAGTGATGGCGAGCCTTTTCGAGACCGAGTGCCCAAATTGCAACTCAAAACCCACTTATTTGCCGCAAAGTGCCAACACGGCAATGTAACCCGAATACTGAGGTTTAGAAAAATGGTTGGCTCCGAGGCATGCGTTACTCGGGAGTAAGCTTGGTGGTAGTTGGCGACTTTGCTTTGAAGCAACCGTGCAACTCTTCCAATGGGTGAATCACGACCCTAGGAGGGCTTACTCAGAAGCGAGCCCCATTGCCAGCAACTGAGCTTACTCCCAGGTAAAGGATTCCACTTTAGTTCTTCGCATGAAAATCAGTGGGGTTTAACAGCACTTAACAGGGTTACCTACACTGCTTCCCCAAAACTAGGTCTTAGGTTTAATGCTAATATTTGAGCCCAGAGACCCAGGCCAGCCTAGATGTGTGTGTGCGGGGGGGACTCTATTTGCACATGCCCACAGAGAGGGCTCTGAGCGTGGCACCCGTGCCATAGGTTCGCCACCACTGCTATAGATTTTCCCCAAACTCTATGATAAAAATGAGAGAATTGCTGGGGACCCTGGAGCATCCCGTGACATCATGACTTGCAAGATGCTGTTTCAGCCTCCACATTTCCCCTCACGTCCCTAATGAGCAGCTGTGAGAAAACAACACATATAGGGTGGGCAGTCTTGTCATCATACCAAGATCCCAGTCTGACATTCTAACTATTATATCATACAGATGTATCAGAGCCCTCCAGCGTGGTGTGGGGGTTAAGAGCAGGTAGATTCTAATTTGGAGAACCAGGTTTGATTCTCCCCTCCTCCACCTGAGTGGCAGAGGCTTATCTGGTTCACCAGATGTGTTTCCACACTCCTACATTCCTGCTGGGTGACCTTGGGCCAGTCACAGCTCTCCTAGAATTAGCGTCTCATTGTCTAGCATTGAAACAATCAAACAATAATCAGAGAGAGAGAGAAGCCCCAAATACAACTTTAGAAGCTGTTTTTTTAAAGCAGCAGAAAATGAGAAGTATCCTGTCTTTCCCAGTAGAAAAATCACTGTCATTTTAAAATGATTGTCAAGTAATTCCATGCATTTTCTGTAAGCTCTGAAAACACTGTTTTAACATCCAAAAAACGGTTCCATTTCATTTTATTTGAGTCCACAAACAGCTACATTAGCCACATTTGGGTACTTAGGAAATATAAAAAACTGGCCCATTTTCTGAGGAAAAAAGCGTTCCCGGGGCTGTTTCAAGCTAACCTGCCGAGCAATTGGTGAGGATGAATTGGCAGCAATCCCCAGGCATGCTGCTTCGATGGGTTTTTTTTAATCTGAAAGGAATCTTTGTCTTTTCAAGATCCTCTGTCACCAAAGCAGCAGCGAATTTCTTCAGAAAACCTGACTCCGAGACAAGCAGAAATTACCTGGTCCAGTTCCCAGCTCTGCCTGGGAGCACTTTTCCTATTCTTGACCAGCCAAAAACTTCAGTCCCTCCCAGCGGGCAAACAGGCTCTTTCTGAAGGATGATCCGTTGCACATTTTGAATGTGAAAAAATCCTCCTCTCCCTTTTGCACACAATAGAGTGTATTATGGGATGGCTTAACGCACCCTCCCATCTCAGAACTTTTCTGGCACCCAACTCAGCTGTGTACCAAATTTTCCAGCTTCACAGCTTCAAACCTGAAGTCCTGGGGCACATCTCAGAGACCCAGTTTTGGCGGGAAAATAGTGTGCAAACCACGGTAAGTGGGACAGCCAACTAGTAACTTTAACTAGTAAAGTGGGACAGCTAACTAGTAACTGCTTATCTAACAGACGAAAATCATTTCCCCTGATTTTCGTCTGTTAGATAAGCAGTGCTAGAGTCTGGGAAGATAACAGAGTTGCCAACCCACAGGTCAGGCCTGGATACCTCCCATAAATATAACAGTTCTCCAGGCTATTATTATTATTATTATTATTATTATTATTATTATTATTATTATTATTATTATTATTATTATCATCATCATCATCATCATCATCATCATCATCATCATCATCATCATCATCATCATCATCATCATCATCATCATTATCGTTGTTGTTGTTGTTGTTTAAATTAAATTTAATATTACAGTCCCCTTGAAGAAATTGGATCTATGCTGAGGTTCCTCCTTCTCCCCAAAATCCACCCTTCCAATGTCCCACCTCCATATCTCCAGGAGTTTTCCAACTTGGAGCGGGTGACCCTAGAAGACAGTAATACCCACACTGAATGTGGGGTTGCCAACTTCCAGCTAGCCCCTGACTTGAGTAGCCCAGGCTATCTTGTCAGATCTCAGAAAACTAAGCAGGGTCAAGTATCTGGACAGGGGGTTTATATCTTACCGTTCTCTACTTTAAGGAGACTCCTAGTGGCTTGCAATTGTCTAACCTCTCCTCCCACAGCAGGTGCTTTGTGAGGTAAATGGGGCTGAAAGAGTTCTGAAAGAACTGTGACTGGCTCAAGGTCCCCCAGCAGGCTTTGAGTGGAGGAGTGTGGAATCGAACCTGGTTTTAAAGACGAGAGTCTGCTGCTCTTAACCACCACACCATGCTGGCTGTCAAGGGAATACCTGAGGGATACCAGGGTCATGACGTGGAGGCAGGCAATAGCTAACTACCTCTGAACATCTCTTGTTTTGTGGGAAGGAAAAAGGAGTTTGCAAGCCCCTTAAAGTCTCCATACAGGAGAGGAAGGCAGGTTATAAATCTAAACTCCTCCTTCTTCTGTAAAGAATTAAATACCTGCTGTCCCTGGCTGGTGAAAGCATATGGCGGAGAAAGGGCTCTGTTCTCATCAGCTGGAAGTAAAGCATGTAACAATTATTCATGAGGCCCGAGTTAAAATGGGAGAGTCATTCCGGGTTCATTTGGCCAATTATGTGGGATTTTACTAGCAGGAATATAAAGACAGTTCAACAGCTGGCGGATGAGAGGCCACCTCCGGACTGGCGTAATTGTTCTGGATTGAAAGGTTTTAAATAATGGACATATGAATGGGCAGGCAGTTCTATTATGTCGTCCCGACTTCCAGTGATACATTGTGCAGATTTCAGGGTTATTGGATGAAAAAGATACTGCTTTATTTGAGAACTGAGAAAGGTTGATAGGGAGGGGTCCGTCCAGAGGTGTAGCAAGGAGGGGGAAGCGCCTGGTGCGCTGGTGCGTCCTCCACCCCCATCTCGCCCCAGAACACCCCCGCCACGCCCCTACAGGGGTGCACACCCGGTACGTTGGCCCCCCGTCCCCTTGGAGCTGCGCCTCTGGGTCTGTCTGCTTTTCTCTGCCATCCTGGTCTCATCTCAGTTACCCTCCCTCTAACCAGCTATTTTTCCAGATAGGGTGGAAAATCTTGGATGTTTGAAAGTGGAGCCTAGGGAAGGCAAGGTTTGGGGAGAGTCTAATGCAGGGATGGCCAACCTTGGACCTCCAGATGTTCAAGAGCTACGCCACAGACTTACACCATCAAGAACTACAAGTCCCATCAGCCCCTGCCAGCACTGCCCTGGGAGGGGCTGATGGGACTTGTAGTCCATGAACATCTGAAGGGCCAAAGTTGGGCACTCCTGGTCTAATGCCACAAAGTCCCTCTGCAAAGGAGCCATTTTCTTCAGGGAAACTGATCTCTGTCATCTAGAGGTCAATTATAATTCTGGAAGATCTCCAGGCCCACTTGGTGGCTGGCAACATTATCAGGTTCCTATACCTACAGGGGTAGCAGGCTTCTTCCTCTTTTTTAAAAAATAGGTCCCATCACCAAATCTCCCGGAGTTTCCTGGATCTAGCAACTCTACCAACCCACCCACCAATTCCCTGCTGGTGGCCAGAGGGGACCTGACAACCCTACCTAGTGGTTCTGGTCTAACGCTACATGCAACCTTTCCTTTATAAAACCAACAAGCAGGGAACAGAAAGGAGCATATCAGCAGACAACCAATCATTAGCTCTTTCCAGTCAGCTGATCATCTTTGCAAAGTAAAGTTTTGGAAGCAGCAACACCTGAGAAGTCCTTTGACCAAGTTGAGGGTCTGATTTGCCTCTCAACGAGGGCAAGCACACTTAAGATCTGCCCCGCTTTTGTGAAGGTCCATTTTTGAACTGCGTTGAGATTTGCCTCCCAGCAATCCAAGAACGAGCGGTTCTTAGAGGGAAGGAAGCTGCTCCGACTGGGAAACCGCCAGGACTGCTTCAATTATGGCAAGACCCCTTTAGGTAAATTTAAAGATCAACTAAGTGGTTATTAATATTACATATGGACAGGAATTAGCAGCAGCAGCTCCTCTCCCGTCATCTCGGAGGTGCTGAGATAGCCTCAATCATTTGGAGAGGGTGTTCTCTTTAAAAAAGTTTTAGACAGCCATGCCCTGTTACGAGAGAATGTGCCCGCTCGCACTCTCGCCTTTGATTTGTTTCAGAGATTCCCAGAAGAACTAAAAAGCAATATTGTAGTGCATGGTGCCCTAGAAAAAGCAAGAGAGGGCAAACAGCACCAACCCTCTGAAGTTGGGGAGAAAGTTGGCTTCTTTGCTCATTTCTTTGAAACTACTGTCACTTTCGGACCGTACGTCCCCATATATTTAGACATTTGCTCGTTGCGGAGGGCTGGATCCTGGTGATCCATGCAGATAATGGCGGCACTGTTTTTGGGAGCTCTCCCCGGTGCGACGGGCCAATGAAAGAATTTTTGCACAAGAGGAAAGGGCTGCAGTTACTAGACTGGAGCTGAAGGGTCCTGCCTGCTGTAATGAACCAAGAAATTTTGGGATGATGGTAATTGATGATAGGGTGACTTGAATGGTTGCCAGCTCTTGGTTGGGAAATACTTGGAGATTTAGAGGAGAAAGCCTGGGGAAGGTGGGTGTGCTGCAGGCAGGTAGGGTGTGGAATGCTGTGAAGGTGTAGCCAGGTTCAGTCTCGCAGGACAGAACAGGTGGCAGACAAGAGCAGAAGACAGTCCAATGGGTTAAGGCAGGGGGCAGGCAAAGGCATAGTCATGGGTCAGTTCAACAGGTCAGAGCACAGGAGATCAGGTAAACAGGCTGGGAATCAGCAGCAGACCAGGCACATGGAGGCAACAGGAAACACACTTGTTGCACCCAGGCAGAAGCAAGCTCACAGCAAGGCTTATATAGAGAGCCTTGTTCAAGGGGCTGGGATTCTGCAAGGAGTTAATTGTCATCAGATTCGTACACTTCTATCCTCCCATATCTTGCTGGCAAAGAAGCACTCCTTCTTTGCTTCTGCAGCAGCTGCCTCTGCTTCTGCCTCCTGTGCACAGCTGACTCAATACTGGGTTCCCTAGGAGGATCCCCAGGCTCCTTCACCTGCATGTCATCAGAAGACAGTCCAATGGGTCAAGTCAGGACTGAAGGCCCCCCTTCCCGACCAGTCTTCAGTCCTGATTTCAACCCAGAAGGACATCACTGGAAACGCATAGTAACATGTTAACGAGGCATTCCTCATTATAATAAGGTTCCAATCTGGACAGTGATTTACCAGAGGCATAGTGGAACATCAGGCCTGTTTCTGCGAAATGCAGACCATTGTCTGTGTCAAAAATCTGCAGCCTTGGAGAAGAGCCACTAGCCAGTTCTAGAGAAGGAAATACAGGAAGCATGAACAGGTCCCCTGGCCTTTTGTGCACTTACTATTCATGGTGCGGCTGTTTGCTTCACAGTCTGGTTTTCCTATGGTTTTCTGTTTGCAAGGGAAGTCTCCTGCTGTGAAGCGTCCCCAGCTGTGCCGATCTGATCCGCCATTTTGCCTGCCTGCTGCTTTCTTTTTGTCTCTGTGCCACCTTCCTCTGCCACATTTTTGTTCGTTTGTGTGGTTCCGGCTTGGACCTATTGATAATGCAGTCGGCCATGTCAATTTCACAGGCCTATTGCATTATCAATAAACCAACAATGCAAAATTTTTTTAAAAGCCCTTTTGATCCTGGCCTGAAGAGCTGTTGTGAGGGTGGGGGGAGGCAAGGAGGAGCTGGGAAACCTGAAGGAAGCGTAACCCATCCTAATCCTCTTCACCTTCCCTGCAGAGGGAAGGAAAAGTCACACTTTGACCAGTTTCGGAAATGGCAGAACTTCTCTGATCTGAGAGCGCAATCACTTCCAAAGAGACCAAAAACGAGTGCATAATCGAGAATCCAATCCAAAGGGAATATCCACTTAATGCAAGACAGACCACAAGTGCACAAGAGGCCATTATCGGAGAGATTCTTTGCCTGCGCCGGGTGTTGTGTTTCTCCTCTGCTTTAACACTAATGTCATCACCCTCCTCAGAGCACAACGCAGGATGATTACCCTCAATTTGCAGCTATCTAATTTTGTTAAGAACACACAACATTACTCATGCTGTCAACACAAAACAGAATTGCTGGTAAAATGAAACGGTGTGATAAGCAGATGTTTCATCTGTAATAATAAAACAGGGGGCCATGATCACGGCCACTTCAACTTGTTATTTTCTATTTTCTTATAGCGGGTGCCCAGGTCAAGCCTTGGGCTTGAATAGCCATTGTGGTGCCATCAAGTTGCCGGCATTGCCACCAAGTTATGGTGACCTTTCATGGGGCTTTCAAGGCAAAAGATATACAGACCCTGGACCTCCCATCGAAGTACTTTCCAGGGCTGACCTTCCTTTGCATCTGAGATCCGACAAGATTGGACGAGCCTGGCCCATCCAGGTCAGGGCTGAACAGGGGCAAATTAAGTTTTGAATGGCGGTGGACTTTTCTTACATCTCCTGCAGTGTGTTAAGGTGGTGGTTGGGTTGCCAGCTCTTGGCAGCCCTTGCGAGATGGTGGTGGAGGTGGAATACAGTATTAACAAAATGGCATCCCATCAAGAAGAAGAGTTTGGATTTAAACCCCACCTTTCTCTCCTGTAAAGAGACTCAAGGTGGCTTACAAGCTCCTTTCCCTTCCTCTCCCCACAACAGACACCTTCTGAGGCAGGTGGGGCTGAAAGAGTTCTGAGAGAACTGACTGGCCCAAGGTCACACAGCAGGAATGTAGGAGTGCAGAAACACATCTGGTTCACCAGATAAGCCTCTGCCACTCAGGTGGAGGAGTGGGGAATCAATCCCTGTTCTCCAGAAGTGCCATTGTGCCATTGTACCAACGGCACCCTTCATATGTCCTTGCCTCCCTCTTTCGCTAGATGCCCTATATCAGTGGTGGTGAACCTTTGGCACTCCAGATGTTATGGACTACAATTCCCATCAGCCCCATGCTGGCCATGCTGGCAGGGCTGATGGGAATTGTAGTCCATAACATCTGGAGTGCCAAAGGTTTGCCACCATGGCCCTATATGAAGATAATAAGAAAAACATGCAGATGGTATTTTAAATAATTGCTCACCAAGGAATCATCTATATCTTTTTAATCTTGTCTTTCCTCCCATGGGCCCAGGGCCCCTTTTCTCAAGGTTCACCCTTCCCTATTTTTCCCCCAGACAACAGCCCTACGTTGTAGGCTACAGTGTGAAAGAGAGCGACTGACCAAAAATCACCCAACAAGGTTCATGATAGTGCACACATTTGAATCCAGATTCCCCCTCCCGCCAAATCCTTATTTGTTGCAGAAGAAACTGGAAGCCTCCATGAAATAAGTTTGTAATGGCCGATTGCCCACAGCCAACTTTTGCCCCACTCGAGTGCGAAAAATTGTGCTAGATTTTGATTTCAAAGTACAAATCCAAAACTGAGTCAGACCCAAGGGTATACCGTTCATGGGGACATATGGGGTCAAATGTCCGAGGATGGAGGCCACTTAGTCACATGGGGAGCAGAAAAAGAAGAAGAAACACAGCCTGCTCCACCCCGCTGAAAATATACTGGCAACTTTTGGGATGAGATTCTAGCAAGCTCTGGAAGGTAGGTTTGTGGCAGCAAAAGCAGGGATCCCACCCTCCCGCCTCTCCTGTGCCCTCGCTCTCCTTTTCTGCCTCTGCAATGGAAAGGAATACAAAGGAACGCCTTGTGTTTGGAAAGAGGAAGAGGAGGGGCAGTGGGAGGGAGGAGAGAGACAGGTGGGTGGACTTTAGGAGGGCCGGAGCTGGGCAAGCCCTTGCAGGAGCTGAAAGAATGCACCAAGTGTGGCCTGTGGGGGGGGGGGAAGCCCCCACCCAAAACACCTGGAAAGTTATTAATAAGATGGGTGCTGGATGCTCGAAGGGGGGGGGGGTGCAAATCAGCTCTTGCCCCAGGCTCCATTTTTTGTAGAGACTCCACTGATCAGACCCCCCCCCATCCTAATCCAATCAACTCTATTGCGCTAATGTTGTGCCCCACAACACCGCAGCACAGATCCAAGTTTGGTAGGGGGTCCCTACAGCTGCTTTATAGGGGATGTGGAAATGAGTGTTTTATTTCGTACTCTAATAGGGGAAAGTATTTACCTGTCGTGATGTGAATAGACGTAAGTAAATGTTGACTTCCAGCTTATCTTTTATTACACAGTTTTCTGTTTTTCTGCTCCTTGTTTTGGTGCAGAACGATAGAAATTATTTTGAACGCTAATAACGGCTGTGAAAATGACTGCTTTTCTTTTTGCGTTTGTCTCTTTAGAAATTAGTTTTGCATTTTAACCAGTTCATTTAGAATGAAAAGAAGAAAAGCTAAAGCAACCCGCTTGAAAATAAAATTGGATACCTAGAAAAGAGGCAGAAAAAAGAAAATCTTGGACTGGTCTCTCACCATATTTCATTTTCAGGGCTCATATTAAATTATCAGGGTTGCTGATGTCCTTTTTGTCCTCCGAAACCACGCAATTCATTTCATCTAACCACTCCTCCGCCCTTTAAATGCCCTATATTAGCAATCAGCTGGATGAAGTCTCTAATCCTCTCAAGATGCCAGAGGGCCAGTGAAATAAATAAAATAAGCATGTAGAGTGCTGGGAATTTTCAAGAGGGTTCTTCAGATAACTTCTTCCCCTCCAGTTTTTTCTGCTCATGAAGCGCAAAAGGTCAAATTATTGTCATGGTTTCCGTGAAACCCACTTGAAATGCAAAGGTGGAAAAAACACATGTCGCCCGAAAAGGAGACAAGGGGAAGAGAAGAAATATTACCACTTGCATCTGAGGTTTAACAGCCAGGAACCCGAGCTTGTTATCCAAATACATTCATGTAATGGATGTATTTTGGATAACAAAATGCAATTCTGGAGTCGTCAACATTGCTGTAATAATTAGTTCTGGGACCAAGACCCTTTCATTTACATGCAGAATAATGCACTTTCAATCCACTTTCAATCCACTTTCAATCCCCTTCGGGGATTGGGCGGTATATTAAGTCAAAATAAAAAATAACTTCAATTTGTGTGTCCAGTTCTGGTCGCCGCATCTCAAAAAGGATATTGAGGAGATAGAAAAAGTGCAGAGAAGGGCAACAAGGATGATTGAGGGACTGGAGCACCTTCCCTATGAGGAGAGGCTGCAGCGTTTGGGACTCTTTAGTTTGGAGAGGAGGCGGCTGAGGGGGGATATGATTGAAGTCTACAAAATTATGCATGGGGTAGAAAATGTTGACAGAGAGAAACTTTTCTCTCTTTCTCACAATACTAGAACCAGGGGGCATTCATTGAAAATGCTGGGGGGAAGAATTAGGACTAATAAAAGGAAACACTTCTTCACGCAACGTGTGATTGGTGTTTGGAATATGCTGCCACAGGAGGTGGTGATGGCCACTAACCTGGATAGCTTTAAAAGGGGCTTGGACAGATTTATGGAGGAGAAGTCGATTTATGGCTACCAATCTTGATCCTCTTTGATCTGAGGTTGCAAATGCCTTAACAGACCAGGTGATCGGGAGCAACAGCCGCAGAAGGCCATAGCTTTCACAGTCTGCATGTGAGCTCCCAAAGGCACCTGGTGGGCCACTGCGAGTAGCAGAGAGCTGGATTAGATGGACTTTGGTCTGATCCAGCTGGCTTGTTCTTATGTTCTTATGTTCTTATGATGGAGGCCACTTAGTCACATGGGGAGCAGAAAAAGAGGGAGAAACACAGCCCACTCCACCCGCTGAAAATATACTGGCGACTTTTGGGATGAGAGTCTAGCAAGCTCTGGGAGGCAGGTTTGTGGCAGCAAAATCAGGGATCTATCCCACAGGAGAACAGGACTTGTTCCTGTGCAGCGGGCCTACCCGAAACAACTGAACACGTGCTCCTTCATTGCAAAGATTTGGCAGTCTATCGGTTGCTTTTTCTCGAGGCCATCTTGAAGAAATTTTCAGTGAGATCAGACAAGGAAATAGTTTCACACCTGCTTAGTGACCATCATCCCCACACTACTGAATCAGTTGCCAGGTTTTTAACAAAGGCACTTGGATCAAGAGTGAAACCTTTGTGTAAATTTTAGTCAATTGGTTTTAACATAATCTGTATTTTACCACTCTTTATATGCCATTAAAGGTTTTGTATTTGTATTTGTATTTTGTAAAATCAGGGATCCCACCCTCCCACCTCTCCTGTGCCCTCGCTCTCCTTTGCTGCCTCTGCAATGGAAAGGAATACCAAGGAACGCCTTGTGTTTGGAAAGGGGAAGAGGAGGGGCAGTGGGAGGAAGGAGAGAGACTGGTGGGTGGACTTTAGGAGGGCCGGAGCTGGGCGAGCCCTTGCACTAGCTGAAAGAATGCACCAAGCACTGCCTGTGGGGGGGGGGGGGAGTCCCCACCCAAAACACCTGGAAAGTTATTAATAAGATGGGTGCTGGATGCTCGGGGGGGGGGGCAAATCAGCTCTTGCCCCAGGCTCCATTTTTTGTAGAGACTCCACTGATCAGACCCCCCCCCATCCTAATCCAATCAACTCTATTGCGCTAATGTTGTGCCCCCCTGTACCACGGCACAGATCCAAGTTTGGCAGGGGGTCCCTACAGCTGCTTTATGAGGGATGTAAAATGAGTGTTTTGACTCGTACTCTAATAGGGAAGAGTATTTACCTGTCGCGATCGCCCAGACGTAAGTGAATGTTGACTTCCAGCTTATCTTTTATTACACAGTTTTCTGTTTTTCTGCTCCTTGTTTTGGTGCAGAACGATAGAAATTATTTTGAACGCTAATAACGGCTGTGAAAATGACTGCTTTTTTTTTTGCGTTTGTCTCTTTAGAATTAGTTTTGCATTTTAACCAGTTCATTTAGAATGAAAAGAAGAAAAGCTAAGCAACTGCCGAAAATAAAATTGGATACCTAGAAAAGGCAGAAAAAGAAAATGCCGGCTGGTCTCTCACCATATTTCATTTTCAGGTCTCATATTAAATTATCAGGGTTGCTGATGTCCTTTTCCTCCGAAGCCACCAAATTCATTTCATCTAACCACTCCTCCGCCCCCCAAATGCCCTATATTAACCCAATCAGCTGGATGAAGTCTCTAATCCTCAAGATGCCAGAGGGCCAGTGAAATAAATAAATAAACCCCAGAGTGCTGGGAATTTTCAAGAGGTTCTTCAGATAACTCTTCCCCGCCAGTTTTTTCTGCTCATGAGCGCAAGGTCAAATTATTGTCATGGTTTCCGTGAAGCCACTTGAAATGCAAGGTGGAAAAAACACATTTCCGAAAAGGAGACAAGGGGAAGAGAAGAAATATTACCCTACGCTACGAAGGAACCGGCGCTTGTTATCCAAATACATTCATGTAATGGATGTATTTGGATAACAAAATGATTTCTGGGTGTCAACATTGCTGTGGTGGTTACGGACTAAGGCCCTTTCCGCACATGCAGAATAATGCACTTTCAATCCACTTTCAATCCACTTTCAATCCTCGATTTCAGCTTTTGGGGTTGTTATATTAAGTCAAAATAAAAAATAACTCCCACCTCAGGGTCCGTGTATTTTGTGATCTTTTCCAGCTCTTTTTTGTCCTCTACCCAGTTGTCAACTGGGCACAGCAACATACCCAGCATCCTAAACATGCTTTTTTCTCTACCGCTGTTATGTCTGGGGTGTTGTGTGCCAGGTGTCTGTCTGTTTGTATTCTAAAGTCCCAGAGTATTTTTGCTTCTTCATTTTCTGTGGTCTTCTCTGGCTTGTGCTCGTACCAGGTCTTGCTACAGGGCAGGCCGTACTTTTTGCAAAGGTTCCAGTGCACCATTGCTGCTAGCCTATTGTGACGTTCAAGATAGTCAGTTTGGGCTATTTTCTTACAACAGCAGATGATGTGCTCCACAGTTTCATCACCCTCTTTGCAGCGACGGCACTTTGGGTCATTGTAAGACTTTTCGATTCGTGTCTTTATTGCATTTGTCCGTAATGCTTGCTCCTAAGCAGCAAAAATCAGGCCTTCAGTTTCCTTCATTAGAGTTCCCCTTCTGAGCCACTCCCATGTTTTCTTTCTGTGAACCTTCCCTTTGATGTTCTTAAAGTACTGCCCATGGAGTGGCTTATTATTATTATTATTATTATTATTACATATTATTATTATTATTATTAGAACCAAAACCACACAGTTATAGAGGTACAGATGACAGACTCAATGATTCCTCTGTAGAACTGTAGAACTGTAGAACTGTAGAACATTATTCTGCATGTGCAAAAGGCTCCAAAGATCTGAGAGCCCCCGGTTTGAATGCTTGCTCTTTCACCATGAAGGTTTGCTAGGGGATTTTGACTCAGTCACACATTCTCAGCCTGGGCTACCTCATAGGCAGAGGTGGGATCCAGCAGGTTCTCACAGGTTCCCGAGAGTAGGTTACTAATTATTTGTGTGTGCCGAGAGGGGGTTACTAATTGGTGATTTTGCCACGTGATTTTTGCCTTAGTTACGCCCCTCCTCTCAGCAGTAGCATGCAGAACTTGAAGCAGTCTAGCAGGAGGTGTACCGGCGTGAGGCAGCTCCGGCGCCATGCGCATTCGCTTCCTACCAAGGATTCCACATGAAAGGCTGCATCCCTGCTACAGCTCCCCTGCCCAGGAATGCCCCGCCCCCCATCGTGTCCGCCATGCCCCTTCGCGCCCCCCCGCCCAGCCCCATTGGCGCTATGCCACAGTTTGAATCCCACCACCATGGGAACCTGTTACTAAAATTTTTGGATCCCACCACTGCTCATAGGGTTGTGGTGAGGATGAAGGGCAGAACGTTGTGAACCATGTTTGGGTAGGGATGCCAGCTTGGGACCTGGAATTGAGGTTCATCTGAGAGCCAGCGTGATATATTGGTTAGGAGCAGTGAACTCTAATATGGAGAACCGGATTTGATTCCCCATGCCTCCACATGAGCGGCGGACCCTTATCTGATGAACTGGATTTGTTTTCAGAGAGGCATAGGAGTCTTCCAGAGAGTAGGGTGGATGGCAGAGCATTACAGTGAGCCAGAGCATAAGCTCTGCGCTGCCTGGGATTTTGTAAGACGGAAAGATATTCTGTTATATGGCCTGGTATGCTTGGGATTCCATTTTTCTCTATTATCATTACTACTATTACTACTATTACTACTATTACTACTATTACTACTATTACTACTATTACTACTATTACTATTATTATTATTATTATTATTATTATTATTATTATTATTATTATTATTATTATTATTATTATTATTATTATTAATTGTATTTATAAACCGCCCTCCCCCAAAGGGCTCTATTAAATCTCTCCCAACCCTGAAAACCAATTATTTGATGGGGGGTACATAGAAATAAGTCTCACTGTAATGGATTTAAAGCGAAGGAACTGAAGATTGTAATCTCTGGGGCAGACGCAAATGTGTCCCAGGAGGTCTGGGTGGGAGAAGACATGCATGGGGTTGTGGATTTAGAATTGGACTTACAGGGGGGAAAAAATCAAATGAAGAAGAAGAATTGGTATTTATATCCCACCTTTCTCTCCTGTAAGGAGACTCAAGGTGGCTTACAAGCTCCTTTCCCTTCCTCTCCCCACAACAGACAAATGGGGCTGAGATTGTTCAGAGTGAACTGTGACTAGCCCAAGATCACCCAGCAGGAATGTAGGAGTGCGGAAACACATCTGGTTCACCAGATAAGCCTCTGCCGTTCAGGTGGAGGAGTGGGGAATCAAACCCTGTTCTCCAGATTAGAGTCCACCGGCTCTTAACCACTACACCACACTGGCTCTCATGCCACGGAAATACCAGGGAAATCCAACCACTCTCTTTGAGCCAAATCTATACACGCAGGGAAAAAAATACAATATTGCCTTTCTCAGACTGTACTATTTGCAATTGCAGATGGCCAGGGGTCTTATCTTCGGGGCCATTCTGTGACAGCCAAGTGGCTTAGCCAATAGCTCAAAGGGCTGGGCTTGGAACAAGCAGCTAGTTTGACTTCTAAGAGTTGCTGTCCAGGAGTTTTGTAGTCCAAAAAGCGATCTCGAGGGTCTTTGAAAATGCAACATTTCTGTCCCGGTTCTAAACATTCGATAGCTCAAAGTCTGAATCCCTTTGTATGTGTTGCATGAAAGACCAATTCTGATTTTTTTGCGGCTGCCTTTCATATGGAAACTGAGCACTGTCTGCAAGAAAGAAATCTTTTTCCACGCTGAAGTGTTTCCAGTTGTTGCATTCTGGCGCGCATAAAAGTGACTGATGCATAGATTTCTTTTTTCTTTGCTGCCTTCCAGATCTAGTAGAGATAACCGTCTTTATTTCAGTTTCACAATCCCTGCTATTTTCCATCAGCTGCAGCTTCACAAACCAACAGGACAAATATTTCATAGCGAACAGAGAGATACTCTTTAGCATGTAGGAAAGGCAAACTGGCTCATTAGAAATGAACCGTGTATGCATTCACCAGTTGCCTTCCACTTGATTCTGCATAGATTGTTGATGCACTGTTAACAGCTCAACTGCCCGATATTTTGATTTCTTTGTAATAGTGCTGTATGCCCTGCTTGATAATTCTTCAGCATCTTTTGGTTTTGTTACATTGGTGGCTGACACAGTAAAAGAACATGCATAATTTGATGGGTATTTATAAATTCTATTTTTCAGCTGGTTGAGTTTTCTGAAAGAAGTAGCATTTTGCTCCATTGTGATGTTTTATTTTGGTTTTTTCCCCCCAAAGGGTGAAGATGACGCCTTTGGGCTTTACCAGCTTGGGCAGGTTGTCAGCTGTGCCTGCTTCTGGAGCAAGCAGATCTGGCCACTGTCTTGTGTGACGTGTTGACATCCAGACTAAATTCACTGCATTGCCCCATAAGTGAAGGCCTTGAAGATCCTCACTAGAAACTTCCGCTTCTGCTAAATGTCTTTGGCTGTCTGACTGAATCATTTTTAATATTTCATAACCTCCATTGAGTCTCAGTGAGGAGGAAGAAGAAGAAGAAAAAGAGGAGGAGGAGGAGGAGGAGGAGGAGGAGTTTGGATTTATACCCCCCCTTTCTCTCCTGCAGGAGACCTCAGCGGGCTTACAATCCTTCCTCTCACAACAAAGTCACCTGTGAGGTGGTGGGCTGAGAGAGTTCGAGAAGCTGTGACTATCTAAGGTCACCCAGTTGGAGGCAGGGAGGTACAGGCTAACCTGAATTCTTGTGATAAGCCTCATTGAAGTTTCAGGGCGGCAGAGCTGGGAATCAAACCCGGTTCCTCCAGATTAGATACACAAGCTCTTCGGGCTCTGCCACCTTCCTCGCTAAGGGCGGTATAAATGACATTGGTACAAACTATGGCAGGGGTCTTATTTTGACCCAATGATAAACATTCAAGTTCAGTGCTTTATCACCTCAGGGTTCTCAGTTTCTGGGCTCAATTGAAAGTGGTAGTTAGCTATCTTTAAATGTCTACATGGCTTTGATCTAAAGTGTTTGAAGAACTGCCGATCCCTATGAACTGCCCATCCCTATAAAAGAGCAGCTCATATGGACGGGTCAGGTGTGCCCTCACAGAGGCTCCACAGCACCTCGGTCCTTGCTGCTGCCTTCCAGGCACTCCCATGTGATCTAAAGGGGTGCCTGTGGTCAACTGACTCCCCATGTTCCCCTGGCAGATACCCCACTGCTATGAACCTGGCCAAGATCTGAGGTTTGCTACTGGTGCTGGGCTGTGGGACATAACGTTCTCACAAAACAGCCAAAGCCACTTCAAGGACTAGAAAGTCCAAAAAGCAGCCGAGACATGGAAATAAAAAAAAAACCCCAAACCTCACTTTTAAGCTGCTTCCAATTCTCGGAAATAAATAAGACTTTTCAGTTCCTGTTTTTGTAGGATTCGTGCAGAGATGAGAAAATACTTTAAGGATGGGGGCAGCGTGAGATCCTCAAAAGGGAAATTGGAGGCGTCGGCTTCTAGCAGAGGGAATGGCCCATGGTTGTTGGAGAATTTCACAGGTAGAAGATGTTTATTTCTGAATCTGGATAAAGGGGGGCGGGGTGGACACAGTGCAGGTTTATAACTTCTCTCTTTCTCAAAATACTAAAACTTGAGGGCACTCAAGGAAGCTAATGGGTAGTAGATTCAGGACAGACAAAAGGAAATATTTCTTTACACAAGGAGTGATTAAAATGAGGAATTTGCTGCCGGATGATGCTATGATAGTCCCAGACATGGATGGCTTTAGAGGGGTATTAGATAGATTCATGGAGGAGGGGTCTATTAAGATTACTAGCCCTGGTGAATAAAGGGAATCTCCACATTCAGAGGCAATACACTTTTGGAGTCCAGTGCCAGAAGGCAACATCCAGGAAAGGCCTTGACCTCTGTGACCTGTTGTTGGATCTCTAAAGAAATTGGTTGGCCACTGTGTGAGACAGGATGCTGGCCTAGATGGAACATTGGTCTGATCCAGGGGTAGGGAACCTGCGGCTCTCCAGATGTTCAGGAACTACAATTCCCATCAGCCCCTACCAGCATGGCCAATTGGCCATGCTGACAGAGGCTGATGGGAATTGTAGTTCCTGAACATCTGGAGAGCCGCAGGTTCCCTACCCCTGGTCTGATCCAATAGGATTCTTCTTATGTTCCTATGAAGCCTCAACCTCTGTGTTCTGTTGTTGGATTTCTAGAGGAATTGGTTGGCCACTGTGTGAGACAGGATGCCGGACTAGATGGAACATTGGTCTAATCCAGCAGGGCTCTTCTTATGCTCCTATGAAGGCCTTAATCTCTGTGTCCTGTTGTTGGATTTCGAGAGGAATTGGTTGGCCACTGTGTGAGACAGGATGCTAGACTAGATGGAACATTGGTCTAATCCAACAGAGCTCTTCTTATGTTCCTATGAAGGCCTTGACCTTGATGCCCTGTTTGCTGGTTCTCCAGAGGAACTGGTTGGTCACTGGATGAGAAAGGATGCTGGATTAGATGGACCACTAGTCTGATCCAGCAGGGCTCTTCTTATGTTCTTATGAATACCTCAGCCTCTAAACCCTGTTTCCTGGACCCTCCAGAGGAACTGGTTGGTCTCTGTATGAGAGAGGATGCTGGACTAGATGGACCACTGGTCCAATCCACTAAGGCTCTTCTTAAATGTGGGATGGACTGATGCAGCAGAAACTTTTCATTTGTTGTCCCCAGATCAGGAACGACCACCCGCTCGCTGACACCATCACATAATCATTACCATCTCCTCAACAAGCTTAAGAAGATGATAGCGTTGCTACTCACAGCCGAGGAGAGCCATTTATTCCGACTGTGTGTTCAGCTCATTTTCATCGCTCCTCCGGTTTTCTTCTCATGTGTTGGTGATGGCCAACACTGAATAAAAGCTAGAATTATTTCCAGCAGAAAATAATTCTGAGAAACACATGTGCTCCTGGGCTTATGATGGGCCCCCATAGACTCAATTTTCAGTTTGTTAGTTCCATGGGCAAGCAGAAGGTACCCAGATAAAAACCAAGTGGGTCACATCTGTCTGAAGAACATTTTTAATTTCAGTCCCGCACTATGCCATCAGTCATGCTTAAGACAGTGACAGGTTGGGGCAAATTGCAAATACCAAGTAGGGACATTTCTGGAGAATCAGGTGATCAGTATTACTGGTTGCATGACGGCCGCCTCTTCCTATTAGGTATGAGTAAAGAGTCTCAACTGCTTTCTTTTCTATATTGGTTAATAGTTTTGTCACTAGGTATGGTTTTTCAGTGTTTGTTATTGGTTTGTATTCTGTATGCATGTTGGTTGCCGCTGACACAGCATTCATACACAGAATGAATTTTTTTTAGCAACAATTCGTCCTATAGTAATGTAAAAATGATTTTGAAAACAGAGCACTGTGTAAAAACAGTGCTACAGGAGGTATTTATAACACTGTTTTAATGGGATTCTATTCACAGTATCATTATTTCTTACATCGGATATACAAGGGGTTCATTGGGCTATGGTCAATATCAGTGTATTAATGGAGAGCTAGTTTTTAATGAGCGAGACAATTTTATTTATGTCCAGAATATTTGCCAGACTACTCTGCTCTCATTGGCTGAAAGCAATGCAGAATTAAGCTCTTCTATTTGCTTGTTTCATTGGAAGAATTATGCCCACGTTGAGGAACTCTATAAAGAAGTTGTGTTGTGTACCTACTGTACAAATAATGTTGAAAAATGGTATACACTGTACAAGGAAATTAGGTCCAAGGAAACAACATATGGCACAAACACAGAAGCCCGTTAACACTAGATTCAGTTAACACTACGGGAAGCAAACTTGGAAGAGATTTTCATATCAAAACAGCAGAGATGAAGAATTCAAAATTACATTCTTTTTCGGATGCCCATCTCTGAGAACCAGCATGGTATAGTGGTAAAGAGCAGGTGGATTCTAATCTGGACAACCGTGTTTGACTCCTCACTCCTCCACCTGAGTGGCGGAGGCTTATCTAGTGAACCAGATGTGTTTCCGCGCTCCTACATTTCTGCTGGGTGACCTTGGGCCAGTCACAGTTCTTTGGAACTCTCTCAGCCCCACCTACCTCACAAGGTGTCTGTAATGGGGGGCGGGGAAAGGGGAAGGAGCTTCCAAGCCACCTTGAGTCTCCTTATAGAAGAGAAAGATGGGATATAAATCCAAACTCTTCTGCTTCGGGCTTTGGAAGTGAAGCATGTGTGACCAAGACAGCACATTTCATGGACAATGCTTCTCAGTAAACTTTGAGATGGTTTTAAGGTGAAGATATGGCTTTCTGAATGCACCCTTTCTAACTGGTGAGCCTCCACTGAAAGAAAAATTAGCTCCAGGTTTACACGTAGATTCATCAGATGAACTTTCTGCTCCCGAGACCTTTAAAGCAATCAAATTTAGATTCTTGGACGTGGAAGCACAAAATCTTTATACTGCGGCTTTCAAAACCTGTTTCCGTTGGGCTTGGGGATCCCAATTAAACTTGGTCAAACGGCTGATTATCTTTACTTTCTTTAAAATCCAAATCACCGAAGGGCCTTTTCCCTAGCCAGATTCAATGCTTTGCCATCTGCTCCACTCTGTGGAAGATTCCAAAACGTTGCGTATGTAGAAAGACTCGGCCCCTGTAAGCTCGGTTGCCCCAAAACTGTACAGCACACTTTCTTCTATTGCCCGTTCTACGATGAAATTCGAGCGAACTATATAAATCCCATTTTAAGACAGCAGGCTTCTGATAGTTCCAAGCTAATCCTCCTACTAAATAGCTCCATCTTAGAAATGCGTGAGTGTGTAGCTAGATTTCTGTAGCCATTAAACTCCGTTTTCCAAAGAAAAGGGTGCTAATTTTTATTCTGGTTCTTTTTACGATTGTATTAACTCTTTTCTTCTTAACTCTATGCAGTGTTGTATTGTATGATGTCTTTTTATCTATTTTAAATCTCTGCATATCTATATATATGAAAAGCCAACCATTCGTTTGTTGGTCTTGCCCTAACGCCAAAACGGCTGGACGGATCACTCCCAAATTTTCACATGATGTCCCTCCATACCTGAGCCAGGTAAAACGTCTTTTTCCTGGCGCACCAGGCCATGAAGCTGGCTGTGTTTAACTGTCACCCTTAGAGTGTTCATGCAGCCTGTCTGTCTGTGGCCTGAGGGCTTAGAATGTTCGTGCAGATGGGCAGAGATGAGCAGTGGAAACAGTAAATAGGTAATACTGGTAGGTAATATGAGTGGAAGTGAAACACATACACACTTTGCTGTGTGAGACGTCAGGTGGGGTTCCCCCCCCCTCACACGCAGGTAACTTTCACTCTCTGTGCCTCACCTACTGCTACCACACAACAGACATCCAGCTCATCCTCACACACCTCACTCTTCCCTCCCTCACATCCAACCACCACTTACCCACTTCCTCGCCCTTATTCGCCACAGCTCTCTTTTGCTAAAAGCGCGCTGGAGTTTGCCTTTTTCTTCTAAGAAAATCCGTGGGGTGGGGGCGAACCAACACTATCGGCTCCACTTCTTTTGCACGTGGACCTTTAAGAACCCAGGGAGCTGGCCTCGATCTGAGCGCCTCACCACCCTGCCTCTGCTGCCTGACTGGGATAGCCTCCTTGCCCCAGTTCTGCCTTACCCAAGCCAGGTCTGTGCGTGTCAACCAGCCTCATGGACAGCGGGATTCGCACTCTGGACAGTTCCGTTGTGGAATGGAAAGGATTACCTTATACTAAAAAAACAAGACAGCACCGTATAATGATGTGCATTGAAAAGGGAAAGAGGGATTCCATTTGACCACCCCAAAAGGCTATGCTGGGGATCATTGGACCTGCATGGACATCTGTGTGGGTTGCGGACTGCGATAAGGACAATTGCCACAGAAACACGTGGCCGGGCCTGCTAGTTTTAAATATTTGTATATTATGTAATACTTTATAGCTTAGATGCCAATAAAGGCCTTGGATTGGATTGGTTGTTGACATTTGTAGACATGCAAAATTTCACCAAAGGAAAGATATCACATTTTTAAAATCGCAAACAATGCAGGTTAATCCCCCGCCCCCAAAAGGTAGTCATATAAGATCCACCAAATGGAAGCCTCCCAAAATCTCCCTCAAAAGACCCTTCCAAAAGCAATAAATATATCAGATAATAAAGAAATTATTTGTGCTGACTTCTTTATGAACTGAGTGCAAAAGAATGGCATGAAATCCTCCATGGATTCATAACATAGCGGCAGAAAGTATAGATCCATATAACCAGCAGCTAAGAAATCCTATTACATTCTACGATGGGACAATTGATGGGGAATTATGATCAGTGCCTGCAAAGATGAAAATCCAGAACAACATCTGCCAGAACTCTTCTTGAGAGTTCTTTTTTAGCGTCACGATGAGTTAGTGGTGCTCCTTTGATGGACATTGTATTGCCAGGAGACGTTGCAACATGTGGCAAGAAAGTTTGTTGGTGCAAGGAAGAAAGGCAACATGGGAGAGAGAAATAGCATGGTTTGAACTGAACCAGTGGACAGGAGCATATATTTAACCTCCCTGAAGACAGGATAAAAAATGTTCTTCCTTGCTAAGTGTGTAGTTCATTGCCGCTTGCTCTCTTTTTAAAAAAAATTACCCTCCGCATCACAGCAGCTTACCAAATCACAATAATAAATTACAGTAGGTTAAAATGTAGCACAGCATCAACAATCCCAGTCAGTTCACAAAAAACTGTCCTGCAAAGCAGACCAGTTAATGATCAATATAGGATACATGATCTATATAGGATACCAATTAATGATCCATATAGGATACATGATCTATATTAATTATCTATATGGGATACTTGATCTATATAGGATGCATGAGTTACTCTTTGATAGTCATCTAAGCCAGTGACCATGGCTATATCATGAGTCAGAGAGTTACATCCATAATGCAAGCATGATTGTGTGGTTGGGACTAGGCTCTAGTGTGGTGCCCAATATTTATTTACCAAATATCAAACCAACAGAAGAGAACAAGTTAGGAACAATACCCACCAGACCACAGCCACACAGCCCAGAAAACCCACCAGAACCAGTTGAATCCGGCTGTGAAAGCCTTTGACAATACAGCAGAAGAGAGTTCTAAGTAGCTTTATTTGCTAAGAAAGGGGAGACATCATGCTTGGGTAGACCCCACCAAAACAGCATATCCACAGCATGTTTATTCCCTTCTCCTGAATTCGCCACACCCTCTCTATTTCCCCATTGGCTAAGGGTACTTAGAGTCACAGCTTTCTGGTCCACCTATTTACATGTCACTCCTTAATATGTTGCCCTCTCCCATATTCTTCCTGTATGTTCATTATAATACATTTTGTCGTCAGAGCAGGAGAAGAAGTTAATATGCATTAGCCTATTAAGCATGCTTAATATGTGCAATCTGATGCAAGTCTCCCCTTTAGCCTAGTCACTCAGTTCAACTGGTCTCAGCAGTCTTATCTTGTCTAGCCACAAGCGTTCTTCCCTATGATTAATTCCCTCATTCCTAGTAGAAAACACGTTTTTCATTTATCACACTAGGAGACCCAGGTTCTAATCCCATCTCCCCCACAAAGGGTGACTGAAGGCCAGTCACGATCTCAGCTTAATCTGCTTCCTGCTGTGAAGAGAAAATAGAGGTGAGGGGAACTGTGTGAGCCACACCAAGATCCCACAAGGGAGAGCGGCAGGGTACAAATGAAGTAAATAAATTAGTAAGATGTTTGCCAGCTCTTAATGGGGGTGTCATATGAATGTGTGACTAGATTCCATTGACCAACACTGACAAGAGATAGGAAGGAAAGTGAGATGGAAAATGGCAGAGAACGGGAGAGGAAAATTACAGTATTGATCTTCATTTTCTGTTTTTGTCTTTTTGTTCCCTTATCTGTTTGTTTTCTCAGGAACAACTTTGCTCCTTTTCAATCCAATGTGCCAACTCTACAAAAACTGACTTCACACAATGCACCATGATTTTTCAATGCTTCACAACGTGTGTCCAACTGCACACAAGAACAAACTCTGCAACCATTTAAATGTTTGTGTGAATCAACTCCCAGAGATCAGGCGTTGCCTGGCATTGCAGGAAACGAGTTGGAATCCTGCCACAATTTCCCCCTTTGTCTGATTATCGCTAGGAATCCGGAGACCTTTAAAAACTTTAAAACACCTTTCTTTTAATCCCAAGCTGAGTTAGATATTCAGTAACAGCAGGCCTGTAATAGCACTTTGAGATTCTTCCATTCCAAACTAGGGATGGGAAAAGAATAACAGAGAGAATAAATTCTACCATGGCTGTTTCCTTGCAGAACTTCTTTTCTAAATGAAGGCAAAGGATTTTCTCTTCGGGAGAAAGCATACCAAAAGTGAAGCCTCACTCCATCATAGTTTTCTAATTGGTAGATTCATTTGGTTGGCTGTCCCACTTTGAGACTCTAAGTGGGACCACCAACCAAATGAATCTACCAATTAGAAAACTATGATGGGTCTGGGAACTCTGTACCCAAATAGCAAGGGTGATGGGGGATCTGCAAGATTGTTCAAGGAATAAAAGGTTGAGAGGGAAAGAGAGAAATAGCATGTCTCTGTGGTTTTTTTTTACTTTGCTTATACTCTCCCCCCTTTCTCCCCAGCGGGGACCAGGGGTGTAACGCCCAGGGGAACATATGGAGTGAAATGTCCCTGGGCTGCGGCCATTTAGTCACATGGTGGGTGGAAAATCGCCCCCATTCCCCTCCTCCTCCCACCCTGGTCCATACACGGATTTCAAGACCTGGTGCAAAAATACATTGTTGGTCATTTTGGGGGAGGGCAGCCACCCATACGAGGGGAGGGAGACTCAGATTTTGCACCAGGCTACATTTCCCCTAGATACGCCTCTGACAGGGACCCATAGTGGTTTACATTATTTTTTTTTAAAAAAATTATACCGCCCTATCTCCAAGGGGCTCCGGGCGGTGTACAACATGTAAACATGGTACAATCATAAGATGGCTAAAAACCTTTAAAAGCAGCGATAAAAGCAATAAGAGCTAAACATGATAGATATAATAAATACAAATAGAAATATAAGTGGTGTCCGGCAGCTCCATTTTCAAAGTCCTCTCCCCAAGAGGGAGGAATGGCGAGTCCCATTAGGTGACAAACGGCCCAAATGTAGGGGCCAAAAAAGGGGGGGCACCATCAGCGGCCGGTACCACCAAAGGCCCGGCGGAACAGTTCCGTCTTACTCCTCTCTCCTCCATATTCTCCTCAAACCATCCGTGTGAGTTGGTTATGCTGAGTGTGTGTGACTGGCCCCAGGTCACTTGGGAAGAGTTTTGATAAGTCCAGGTTGGAAAATTCTGGGAGATGTAGGATGTATCCTGGGTAAGGTAGGGTTTGGGAAGGGGAGACATTTCCTCTGTGTCTGGAAATCAGTTGTGATTCCTGGAAATTTCCAGGCCCCACCTGGAGGTTGGCTATCTTACTTAGCAAACCACTAAAGAAGAAGAAGAAGAAGAAGAAGAAGAAGAAGAAGAAGAAGAGGAGGAGGAGGAGGAGGAGGAGGAGGAGTTTGGATTTATATCCTTTCTCATCTCCTGTAAGGAGACTCAAAGGGGCTTACAATCTCCCTTCCCTCCCCCTTTCCCCAACAAACACCCTGTGAGGTGAGTGGGGCTGAGAGAGCTCTGAAGTACTGTGACTAGCCCAAAGTCACCCAGCTGGCATGTGCTGGAGTGCACAAGCTAATCTGGTTCACCAGTTAAGTCTCCACAGCTGAAGTGGCAGAGCAGGGAATCAAACCCGGTTCTCCAGATTAGAGTGCACTTGCTCTTGAGTCTTGACCATTACACCACGCTTGGATAATTCGAACGCCAGCCTCCCAGATCTTAGTCTGGTGCTCTAACTACCACACAGTGTCGACCTTAGACTGAAAACAGACAAAAAGTCAGATCCCAAATCTTTGTGGATATGAAACTAGGCAGAGTCCAAATTCTGAAAGAGGTTCAATTGCTTTTTTAAAAAGCAGAACAAGATGTAATCTGGAGGTCAAAGGGGTGACCCCCCCTGTACTATACCAGGGCATCCTTTCATCGGCCCAATTGAGGCCAAAATGAACAAGGCATTTCTTTTGGCCCCATGTGGCTTTTCTTTTGTTATGGAGCTCTGATTGCCAGTTTTATGACAAGGTGATACCGACAATGCGGAAAGCCGACAATGCCGGAAAGTAAATGGAGCCTGCCAAGGAGCCGAGGTTTGGGGGGGGGGGGCGGGCGGGGGGGCAAAGCTCTTCCATTTCACGCAAAGTGAAGCAGGGAAGGTTGATTCGCAAGAGCAAAGGACAAAGTTGTACGTAATGGCAAGAGATTGCAGGCAGCCATTAACAGGAAGAGGACAGCCAGAGCTAAGCAGAACAGCAACAGGTTGGTATTTAAATCCCAGGTGAAAACTTCCAGGATTCAGTTTGCAATCCTCAAGGCCAGAGTGCGAAGCATGAAGTTAAAACCGAAGTCACAAATTCGAGGAGTCAGTAACCTTCTGGTGCTTCTCTCCAGCCCTTCCACACAAGCAGAATAATGCACTTTCAATCCACTTTCACAATGGTTTGAAAGTGGATTTTGTTATTCTGCACAGCTGCAAAGTGGATTGAAAGTGTATTATTCTGCATGTGCGGAAGGAGTGTCAGACTTGCCTGTTCACCAAAGCTTTGGGTAAACTGCAATTCCTAAGGGCACAGTGTGCCTAGTTTTTGAAAACACGAGTTACTAGTTCTTGGGAATGTACCGAGGATCAAAACAGCTTGGGCCATGCCTAAAGTCATGGGTGTCAGAACTGTGGCTGAACTATTTCCCAAAGAAGAAGAGTTTTTCTACCTTTTTCTACCCCATTTTTCTACCTTTTTCTACCCCATTTTTCTACCTCATTTTTCTACCTTTAAGAAGTCTCAAAGCAGCTAACAATCACCTTCCCTCCCTCGCCCCACAACAGACACCTTATGAGGTGCGTGGGCAGTGGTGGGATTCAAATAATTTAACAACCGGTTCCGGTGGTGGGATTCAAATAATGTAACAACTGGTTGTTTACAAGCACCATTTTAACAACCGGTTCTGCCGAAGTGGTGCGAACCTGCTGAATCCCACCACTGTACGTGGGGCAGAGAGAGTTCTGAGAGCAAGGTCACCCAGCAGGAATATAGGAGTGGGAGAAACAAATCTGGTTCACCAGATAAGATCCTGCCTTTCATGTGGAGGAGCGGGGAATCAAACCCGGTGCTCCACATTAGACTCCACTGCTCTCAACCACTACACCAAGTTGGCTCCCAGTGACTGGGTTTTAAAAACCAGTTGGTGGGAGGCTTTGGCCCGCACTCCCTGCTTACGGTAGCCTTTTGGAGGCCTCTGGAATTTGACCATTAATTCGATCCAGCAGTGCTAGTGATTAGAACCCGCCAAAATTCAGCAAACTTCATTTATATATCATGCATTCCTTGACGAACAGCTTGTTTGCCTGGAAAACATTTCTATAAGCAAGCTCCTAGTAACGTAAAAAAAAAGTTCGGAAATCAGCTTACGAACGCCAGAGGCACAAAAGCAGCATTCCGCAGTTCTTTTTTTTCCCTAAAGCATTTAGTACGTGTCAAATACTGTAAAATGTCTGCAATGAAAGTTAAAAAAATAATAATAACGACATTGCCAGCATCCCCCCCTTTTTTCCCCTAAAAGGAACACTTTTTGAAAAATGGTGCCATTAAACATATCTTTTGGAATGTTCAAAGCAAGGCTTTTAGGAGGGGGGGTGGGAAGAGGGTGGAAAAACAGCCTCCTCTGGGAATGTAAACACCACGCGCCAGCCTCCAAGAACGTGGTGTGAAAATGCAGTTAAATGTGACATTATCTCGGAGCTAATACTCCGGCGTGTTTTGCTAAAGATGCACCAGAGGACTGAAAAAAAAACAGGCATGAGTCACATATACGAACTCTGAGAAGCAACTAAGTAGCTGCTCGGCGCAGTTGTGATAAACGGAACGCCTGAGAAATTGTGCAATTATTGAACTATAGGAAAAGAAGATATCAGAGCAGCCCTAATGGGTTGGATCAAAGATCTTTCTAGACCCGCAGCCGTGGGCCAATGAGGTAGCTTCAGGAAGGTGAAAGGCAAAGCACAGACGCTCACACATCTTCCGGTTACTTCTCCCTCCCCTGAGGTGGTATTTAAATGTACACTGCTGCTAGGTAGTCTTGCTAACATCTGGGTGGAAACTGGAGATATCCGAGAATTACAGCTGATCTCCAAACTACATAGATTGGTTCCCTTTCAGGAAATGGTTGCTTTGAAAGATACACTCCACGACATTATACCCTACTGGGGTCCCTGTCCCCCTGATAGTCTACTCCCAAATGTCTAGGAATTTCCCATGTCAGAGCTAGGGGTGGCAATTCGGTAAACCCGAATCACCTGAAAAAACCTCACGTTTTTATTTACTGAAAAAAAAACCCTCCAGGCTATTCTGCAGAGCTAAATAGCATGGGAGCTCCTTTCCCTTCCACTCCCCCACAACAGACACCTTGTGAGGTAGGTGGAGCTGAGAGAGCTCCGAGAAGCTGTGACTAGCCCAAGGTCAACCAGCAGGAATGTAGGAGCGTGGAAACACATCTGATTCACCAGATAAGCCTCTGCCGTTCAGGTGGAGGAGTGGGGAATCAAACCCGGTTCTCCAGATTAGAACCCACCTGCTCTTAACCACTACACCACGCTGACACCAATGGAATGCACCGTTCCTGCCATGAAATTAACCTTCTGAATAATTCCATCTGTAATTGTTTGCATGAAGAGACCCAGGAAATCTGCTCGACTCCCCTGCACCTCTTAATTAGATCCGTTTCTTACACTTTTGACCTCGCTGGGAGAAAAGAATTTGGAGTTTCTTTGGAGAGTCCAGGTATTTATTTTTTCCCCCAAGTGCCCTTTGACTAAGCACCACTGTTTATCTTCAAATGATTGCAGGTCGAAACAGGAGGGGGCCCAGTGGGAAAGGATTTAATGAGTACATCTGGGGCAGAAACAGAATTCACAAAGACTGGATCGAAATGTTTTGCTACCCACTGGAGGAGTGTTGGATAAATTCGTAATGTGAGTTCAAATGCACTTTTAATGGATTAATTTTGCAAGATTTTAGGACCATTAAACTAACTCTATGGCTAGAGTATAGCTTATGGACAAATGTTACCTGATACAGAGTCAACTACTGGTTTGTTTCGCCCAGAGCTAATTCTCTGGAGGCACTTTTGCACATGCAGAATAATGCACTTTCAATCCACTTTCAATGTACTTTGCAGCTGGATTTTGCTGTGTGGAACAGCAAAAATTCTCCCTAACTGTGGATGGCACGGTGGAAGGGAAGGAAATAAAGTGCCTCCTTCCTGGCCGTTCGCATGGGAGCGGCTCCAACTCGGGATTTTGCTAAAGGGTAGCTGGTTTAGCGATTTTCGAAAATTCCAGGTTGAGGGAAATAAAATGGGACAGACTCATTTTGGGGACAGGACCTGTGCAAATTTCTCCCTCCCTCAATGGTTTGTACTGCATCCTGCACCTGTTAGATTTGCCAGTGCAGAATCCACCTATGTTTCCCTTTACAGAATTAGTGCATGTCACTGAGATCTCTACGGCAGCATAGCAGCTAAGAGAATGAGCCGTGATCTCAGAGGTTACTCATTCCACTTGAGTCTTAAGACACAAAATCACTAGCACGGAGCCGGAGGTGTAGTGGGGCAAAATGGCACCCCTGTGCCTCCAGTAGCTACATCCCTCCCCGCGTATCCCATGGTAGCTACGCAGCCCCTCCCCTCCCCGCCCCCATGCTCTGATGGTAGCTGTGCCCCCTCGCACCCACTCCCGCCCCCTCCTTGACTCACCGGGGGCGCCCAGGGCATTTGTTCCCAGATGTCCCCATTATAGGCCCCTCTGCTTGTTGGAGGCGGACCTACTGGTGATCCCTGGCCCCAAGGCAATCCGGCTGGCCTCTACAAGGGCCAGGACTTTTACGGCTCTGCCCCCTACCTGGTGGAACAGGCTTCCAGGTGAGATCAGGGCCCTGCGGGA
The DNA here is from genome assembly GCF_021028975.2 of Sphaerodactylus townsendi. Lineage (NCBI taxonomy): Eukaryota > Metazoa > Chordata > Lepidosauria > Squamata > Sphaerodactylidae > Sphaerodactylus > Sphaerodactylus townsendi. The sequence goes on from NC_059437.1 coordinate 48,846,399, forward strand.
CTTACAAAGTTTCCGCAGGGCCTGTAAAACGGACCTGTTCCGCCAGGCGTTTGGCCAGCCGGGATGATGTCAACTCCGCCATAAGAACATCTGGCCTCCCGTGGGTACATAAAGGGGGAAGGAGGGGCTGAAGCCATCTGTAGTTTTAGTATTTTATATATTATTTTATTGTAAATTATGTATTTGATGTTTTAATTGTTTTAGTGTTGATGGACACCGCCCTGAGCCTTCGGGGAGGGCGGTATATAAATATAAATAATAAATAAATAATAAAAATAGCTATGTGACTGCTGAGCCCAATCTGCATTCATAGAAAATACCAACCCATCTTCTTTCTGTTGCAAATACATCACAGCTTCCCAGAGAATGCCCACTGGGTATCATTTATCATACAGTTAGCCAGTGGCACAGGATATTTTTTGATGTATTGTTACCAGGAACTTAAATTCCACCTTCTGAAGTCTGAAGAAAATTTACCTTCAGGAAGTGGCGCCGGTCCTCTTCAAACACAGATATGACCGTTGCAATCTCTTCTTTATTTTAGATGTTGTTATTGGCTTTTATTAGCCTCGTTTTCTTTGCTTCCTGTGCTTCTGTTCTGCCGTTTTTATGTCTTTTTGATGGTGCATTAATGTGCAATTTATAAATCCACGCTATCCGGGTGCCATTTTGGTCTTATTTTTAGAGCAGGGCAATTAGCCGAGCTCTTTAAATAGTTGTGACTAAGTGACTAGAAAGATAACAGGCTCCGTTCCCCAGTTCACAATCAGATGTGGAAAGGGTGGAGGAGTGAAAAGGAAAAAATCTGACAGGAGAGCGGCTTCAGACTCCGCATCAGAAGCAAGTTTCCAGCCAGCAGTTAATCCCAGATGAATTCAACCAGTTCCTATCTAATTTGAGTATGCATTCATCGTCCTTGTTTGCCTCGTTTTTGTTAAGGTCAATGATTCTGTTGCGTTATTTATACATACGTACATCCCATTTTTAAGTTCTATATACACCATTTATATTGCAACCGGTGCAAAAATAAGTCGGGCAAATGTGTTAATTGGAAGGGGAAAAGAATTGTTTAGCACAAGGAAAGAGAAACCGGCCTGAAAATGTTAAAAAGTCAGTTGTTTGCATCTCACAGGGATGGGGATATTGTAATTTGAGATGGGGATATTGTAATTTGGGGGGCATAGCTATTGTAAACATTGGGATGGGGATATTGTAATTTGAGTAGTTTTCAGCCACAGATCTGGATTCTCATGGAGCCTATGGAATTGCGAGCATCCTTTAAAACTACTATTTTTTCTATTGCCTTTTCGAAGGAGAAGGTGAAGAAGAATAATAATTTGGATTTATATCCCCGCTTTCTCTCCTGTAAGGAGTCTCAAGGTGGCTTACAAGCTCCTTTCCCTTCCTCTCCCCACAACAGACACCTTATGAAGTAGGTGGGGGTGAGAGTTCAGAGAACTGTGACTAGAAAGGGGGGAGCATCTGCTGGTGAAAGCAGTGTGGGGCCACACTGGTGGATTTGCCCTCCTGAGGGCAATTAATGCCGGTATAGTGAGGGCGGTCCGAGGGGAGAAATTGATGTTAGTGACTTCCTATCGACTGTTGCCTCCGTGGCCAGGACTTTAGACTTATCCCACCCAAAAGGTGGTGTAAGTTGATTAAGTTGATTAAGTGGTGTAAGTTGATTAGGCTTTTTTGCATTTTTTAGTCTCCTCACACTGCTGGGAAGCCTCTGTAATTACCCCTGGGTAATTACCAGGACACAGAGGACTCTGAGGCAGAACCCGAGGACATGGTGCAGCCAGAGAAGGCTGCTCCCGAGGAAGACCAGGCAGCAGAGCCAACTCCCAGCCCTTCCATGCCTGATGACGTGCAGGTGGAGGAGCCTGCAGATCCTTCTAGGAAACCCAGTATTGAGTCAGCTGGGCACAGGAGGCAGAAGCAGAGGCAGCTCCTGCAGAAGCAAAGGAGTGCTCGTTTGGCAGCAAGGTATGGGAGATTAGAAGTCATTGCATCTGATGAGGATTAACTCCTCGCAGAATTCCAACCGCCTGAACAAGGTTCTCTGTATAATAAGCCTTGCTGTGAGCTTGCTTCTGCCTGGGTGCAACAGCTGTTGCTTCCATGTACCTGGTCTTCTGTTTGCCTGATCTCCTGTGCCGTGACTTGTTGGACTGACCTGTGACTACACCTTCGCCTGCCTTGACCCATTGGACTGTCTTCTGACCATGCTCTTGTTTGCTGCCTGTTCTGTCCTGTGGGACTGGACCTGACCATGCCCTGCCTGCCTGCAGCACAGCCTCCATGGGAGCAGGGGGCCAGCCAGGCGGGGCCCATTGGATGGGGCTGTTAGTTTGTAGGATAACTGAAGCATTAGTTCTTCTGATGATCAGACAAACTGGGAAAATACCAGCTGATCTACCAGATGAAAAAGACAGAATAAATACTTGACCTTTTAATGAAGAACTCCTAAGATTGTTCTTCAGTTAGCTAGTACTCAGTCTGAAGAGAACCGTTGGCTGACTTATTCTGTGGTAAGAAGCCAAAGGATTACTTCACACTGTGTTATTTGTGAAGCTGGATTATTCAACTTTCAACTGCAGCAAGAGGCCATTGATCATCATTTTATCTTTCAGGTTTCAGCTTTTTTCCAAAGAACTTTGCAGCGGCATTTTGAACCATGTTTCAGGTCGCTTTGCTGATCTTCAGCCTGTGTGATAGATGATTTTATAATTACAGGGCACTGACAAGATTTAGCATATAATTACTATCGGCTGCTGGCCGTTTATAAAAGCCAAGATAGCATCTTTGCTAACTTTCACAGTTTGTTTTTTCCTCTGAAGCATTGAAAAAGTTAAATAAGGACAGCCTGGGATCTCAGCAGTACAGTAACAGTTCTGCATTTAGGTAAAAGTTAAGGGGAACATGCTGCGGAAAGACTCTCCTTGGAAACAGCTCAGAAGTTGTGGTGGCTCATGTGGGGTTGGGGTGGCATTCTCATGAGCCAATGATTGTCAGTTTGTCTCTGAAACCAATTCAGGGTGTTAGTTGTAACCTCTGAGGCTCTTCAATCCGTCGATTTGATGTTTCAGACCTGTGTTGTACACTGTTTTCATTTGCATGTAACTAACATTTTATCACTCAGTGCTTGTATTGTGAAGGTCTGTGGTCATATACAATAAACTCAACTAACTGAGATTGCAAATGCCTTAGCAAACCAGGTGCTCGTGAGCAGCAGCAGAAGGCCATTGCTTTCAAACCTGCATGTGAGCTCCCAAAGGCATCTGGTAGGCTATTGTGAGTAGCAGAGTGCTGGACTAGATAAGACTCTGGTCTGATCCAGCAGGCTCTTCCTTATGTTCTTAACTAACTGTGGTACTTTTGCTATTTATTGGTTTTATATGGTCTTTCCCCTGGACCTCTGAAAGCTGTTTTGAGCTTGGGAAAAGCCGCATGTTGTTTACTTTTTAAAAAATAAAGTGAAATGAACAACGCAACACAGAAAAATGTGTACTAAAAGCAAGTGAAGTGGCACTCTCTGGCACGCTGACAGGGTTATGCAATTGGTGTTTGAGTTCATCGGTGGAGAAACGTGGGAAGGAAATGTTTTAAATAAATGCAATTAAGGGCTGCATGTATGTGAGCTGAAAGCATTTTATCCCGCCGCGCTTCAAAACAGCAACAGGTGCCTTGAACGAAAAGCTCCGAATGAAGCCATTTTAAACTATTAAAAAGCGGGGAGGGGGGAAAAGAGCATCTCAGCATATAGCTAATAAAAAGGGCTCCTCCGCAATTTTTATTGAGTTACACTCACAAAAACATTGTATTTACAAATATACAGACCCCTTTCCATTGCAAAACGTTACTGAAGCACCGGTCGAAACGTGATTTACAATCCCTCCCGCACCAGCACCTTGCTGACGAGACGTTCCACGTGGAAAATGGATCAAAGTTCCAAGGGTACATAGCAAAGGGTTTTGTTTAGCTCCTTGTAAATCCACTGTCAGGGAATCAGGATGCTGGGAGCCGTCTGATCGAAGCTTCCAGATGCAGAAGGTCTTCTGGATAGCTGGTCTCAGGAGGCACTGGTAGGGATGTTTTTGGAAGCTGCAAGCATAGCCCTCACTTTGGCCATGAGATCCTGCAAGGAAGACAGGGAAACAATCAGCACCTGCTGGACTCACCCTAGTGACAGTCCACACGATGCAAGTCACTTGTGCCGTGGCCAAGAACCAGCAAAAGTGTGCCAAATAAACAAGAAAGGTATGGGTTGGATTCGTTCTGCCGACGGTGGTACTTCCTCCTGGAACTGTTGAGGCCCGCATACCCTGGAGAGATGGTCATGCCCCACTCACCCTGAAGATGTCACTTCAACCTAGCAGGTGGGTCCAGTTGGCTGGTAGGCTAGACTCCGACATGCTGTCATTGATTGTATAAATAAGAAACTCCTTGAGGAAGAGAAAGGTTTCCCCCTGTACAAGCACTGGGTCATTTTTGACTCATGGAGTGACATCGTCTCATGATGTTTACAAGGCAGACTATGTCTATGATTTCCCATTGCCTTTCTCAGTCATTTATACTTTACCCCCAGGACTCAATTTACTGACCTCAGAAAGATGGAAGGCTGAGTCAAACTTAGCTACCTGAAACAGACTTCCGTTGAGATCGAACTCAGGTCGTGAGCAGAGCTTCCACTGCGGAACAGCAGCTCACCACTCTGCACCACGTCATGTGTTCTTGCACATGGTTAATTATTAGTGCATCAGATATTCCATTTTTCTGATCTCTAAAACTTAATTTGGAGTTATGGCATGCACCATCTTCCCCTATTCCACCTTGGCCTAGTAGTCGCTGGATCTGCATTGAGAAAATTGTGATTGAACATCAGGTTTTGACGGGGAATAGCAACTCCCAGTTTGGAGGCAACAGCTGGTTAGTGTTCGTGAGAGCTTGCTAAATTACTGTGTAGAAGATGTATACGATGCCTGTTCAGAGACTGCTCAAGGTAGCTCACAAACACAATAAAATCATAAACCGCTACTTAAGAAATATCAATAATAAAGCCAAGCTAGGGACATAAAACAACATTCATCAGCCTCAAACGATATTCATAAAAAGACTTTTCGGATGAGCAGCACACTGTAAACACAGCTAAAAAGAGATGGGATCCCTCGGTTAAAAAATTCAGGTGTGACAACAAACTACGGCAAGAAGAAAATAGAACAGGGAGGGGGGAGTGTACAAATGGTGGGGAGGAAGCAAACCCACCAGACCCATTCCTGACCCACAAACCATGATTTCGGGGAACAGGGTGTTTGAATTCAGCCATGTTCCCTGGATTACTGTGGTGGTGGAAAGTGTCATCAAGTCACAGATGACTTATATCAGGGGTCTGCAACCTGTGGCTCTCCAGAGGTTCATGGACTACAAATCCCATCAGCCCCTGCCAGCATGGCTAATTGGGCTGGGCTCCCGAAAGCAGAGAAGTGTTTTCCAACAGACCCGAATTCCTCCATGGAAACAAAAGTCAAGCACCACTAAGCTCACCAGCTCTGCATGCCCAACCCAGAGCCAAACACCGTCTTCTATATAAGCGCGGCTTTATGGCTTCTGATATATCCCCGTGCTCATGACGGGTTTGTGAATTGAATTCATGAATTCATTACTCACAGTACAATTTTATTATTTCAAGAGAGCAGCCGCCGCCTTACTGCAAGGCAGGAGAAAAGAGAAGCCCAGGGAGTGAAGGGAAGCTGCCCCCACCCCCCCTTAAAATGTATATGTGAGATCTTCAGGCCAATCTGCTTTTGAGATTACCTATTATTATTACTATTTATTGGATTTGGTATACTGCCCAATCCCCGAAGGGGGGTAAGTTGCTGGCAACTCAGGCAAAAGTTCGTTTTAAGTTCAGATTTAGTGGCAAGTCAGGTAGGTGCCCTTGGGAAGGGCATGTGCAGAATCTGAAGGGGTGGCCAATGTGGTATACTGTGTAAGAATGGCGGACTCAGATCTGGAGAACTTGAAGGAGGACTCCATCTGGTTCGAGTGATAAGCGAGTGGCTGGCTGACTTCCCTGCGGCTCTGAAAAGAACTCAGGCTGTAAAGGAGTTTGACTGATCTCAAGAAACAGACCTCAGCAATGAGGCAGGTAAACAAGGAAACGTGCCTTATAAACCAGACACATTCGGTTTTGAAAGGGCAATGACTCCAGACCATTTGCAATGCCCTTTTAGAGCCATACTACTATCGAAGCTGTAATTAAAACAGGCTGCAATACGATTACAAAGCTGTTCATTCTTTACCCACGATGCATTAACATAGTAAACGGTACCTGAGTTATTTTACTCTGTACTGATGACACAATGGCTGAAGAGATCTGGCCGTCTTTTTCCAAAGAAACTCCCCTAAAAATCAGAAAGGGGACACACATCAACATCCTGGTAGTGGCACATGAATATGGACATCTGGGTATTCAACTCGCATAAGAAACAGAACTTGCAGAGGGCAACGGCTTGAGAGCACGCCCCCCCTTAATCGGAGCTGCCCGTACTCAAATCTCATCCCAGTCTTCTGTCTCAACACCGCTGCTTTCTGCTGCAGGCTGCCTTCCGACAACACCATTAAGGTTCACTTCTTTGTAGGGCTTATAAAACCGGCCTGGGTTTGTTGTAAAGATTAATGTGTCACGGTTTTGAACGCTCCGGAAAAGCACTTTTATAAATACAAAATACTGTAAGTAAAAGGAAAACTGATTTTAAAACATCTAGAGGGACTCCATTCAAAGCTGGCCGATCTTTTATTGCTGGTGCATTCTCGCCAGTGGCTGTTTTCTTTCTCTTTCTTCCACTACAACCTTAGTCTGCCTTTCTCCTAGGAGTTTGGGGCAGCACACAAAAAATTCTCCTCCCTTCTTTTATCCTAGCACAGGTGGTTAGGCAGAAAACTAATGACTGGCCGAAGACTGCTTTAGGTCTCCGCCACGCAAAGTTCAGCTCCTTCCACACTACGCTACATTGGTGCAGCCAAGTTTACAGATGGCTGCCTCAAATGTGGCTATCAGGGTTCACAGCTGAGCAGCAGGAGGGTTGGTGTTAAATTACTGCTGAAAAGTTCCACAGGACAGCCGTTCTCCCGTAGGATGCTTGAGTGCGAATGGCTCATTGGAGTGTATTTTCCCAGAAGCAGCACTCAGCGCTGTCTTCTCATGCAAAGTGGCTATTTCTAAACGCTGCTGTGGCTGTAGTAAACAGCATGGAAAGAAAGTATGTAATTCTTGAAATGAATTCAGATGAAAGCTACAATTGTTCAGAAAGAACTGGCGCAGATGCGGCCAGAAAAAGGGCAGATAGTCTTGACCATTTACTACTGTATCAGATTCTCAGTAAGACAATCAAACTGCAGCTTGAATACTTCGCTTCGGCCCCTTCCGCACATGCAGAATAATGCACTTTCAATCCACTTTCACAATTGTTTGCAAGTGGATTTTGCTATTCTGCACAGTAAAATCCAGCTGCAAAGTGCATTGAAAGTGGACTGAAAGTACATTGTTCTGCATGTGCGGAAGGGGCCTTTGGCTCAATTATATCAATTCACAGATCTCCCCTCTCATCCACTGGTTACAGAAAGAATGAACTAGGTTTAACAATGGCTAGGTTTAACATTCTGCCTTTAGCACTGATGTGGGAATTTAAAAAAAACAAGGGTGCGAAGAGATTCTGCGCCTGTAACTCAAATCAACTGGAAACCTTAGCCCAGTGGTGGCGAACCTATGGCACGGGTGCCAGATGTGGCACTCAGAGCCCTCTCTGTGGGCACACGCCAGAAGCAGGAAGTTCATCGATGGAAGTCGCCCCACATCTAGACTGGCCTGGGCCACTGGGCTCGATTATTAGCATTAAACCTAAGACCTAGTTTTGGGGAAGAAATGTAGGTAACCCTGTTAAGCACTGTTAAACCCCACTGATTTTAATGTGAAGAACTAAAGCACTATCCTTTACCTGGGAGTAAGCTCGGTGGCTGGCAATGGGGCTTGCTTCTGAGTAAACCCTCTTAGGGTCGTGATTCACCCGTTCGAAGAGTTGCACGGTTGCTTCAAAGCAAAGCCACCAACTACCACCAAGCTTACTCCCATGTAACGCACGCCTCGGAGCCAACCATTTTTTTCTAAACTAAAACCTCAGTATTCAGGTTGAATTGCCGTGTTGGCATTTTGCGATAAATAAGTGGGTTTTGGGTTGCAATTTGGGCACTCAGTCTCGAAAAGGTTTGCCATCACTGCCTTAGCCCATTCCCTCTTCTACTGCACTAAATACAAGGGAATTAAGGGATAATATGCAAACGCTCTTTTTTTTGAACTGTGATAGGATATCAGGTACGCAAAAGATCTTAAGCTTGTTAAAATAATTCTGATCTTGTAGTTTGCGAATTGATGGCCAAGTTTTTGCTAGAAATCTCTGTTATTAAGAGATTTTTTGATCAGTGTTTTCTTTGGGGAGGATGTATTATAACTATGCCAATAAAGGCTCTTGTATTGATGGACTGATTGGCTTGCAAGTAGACAAAAGCCAACACGCAGACTTAATAGAGCCCGTTACCTGGACCGTTCTTGACTGGATCCTCTACTCTCCACAGGAGAGACGCTGGCTGAATGGGTGGCATTCTTAAGTGCAGACTGCTTGCCCGGAGAGACGGAGGGAGAGTGAGACCTTGCTTTGGACTTGGTGTGGGAGTGAGATCTCCTTTTCTTCTTTTCATGAGGGCTTCTGAGAAGGAAAAAAAACCACAAAACAAAACAAAAGCAATTTACTTCATCTTGAAACTATGTGGCAAGCTGAAGCGGGGAGGGGGGGGGGAACACAACGCTGTTAAAAAGAAGTCCTTCCAATTCTGACGGAAGCAATTCCTCTGCAGTATCAACAGCACAAAAAGCCAGAAGCTCTCCAAAAAACTTCAAATTCACCATCTCCCAGAGAAGACAGACGGTGGGAGTTCGCCCTGAAAAGTTGCTGATCCCAGTTTACTTCTAATGATGGAACTGCGATGGTCATACCAGTGATCTAGAAGTATTTGGTGTTTCAAAGAAGGGAGAACGAACCTTAGAAGAAGAAGAGTTTGGATTTATATCCCCCCTTTCTCTCCTGCAGGAGACTCAAAGGGGCTGACAATCTCCTTGCCCTTCCCCCCTCACTGTTGTGAGGGGAAGAGGCTAGAAGGTAACGAACAAATGGGACCCTGTAGAGGGTGGAGTGGGAGCTGAGAGGAGAGCTCCGAGAAGCTGTGACTAGCCCAAGGTCACCCAGCTGGCGTGTGTGGGAGTGTACAGGCTAATCTGAATTCCCCAGATAAGCCTCCACAGCTCAGGCGGCAGAGCTGGGAATCAAACCCGGTTCCTCCAGGTTAGATACATGAGCTCTTAACTTCCTATGCCACTGCTGCTCCTTAGCGAGGAAACTGCTGCAAATGTGCTTAATATTTGCATGGAAGTCGGCTCTTTAAAGCCAAACTTCACATTCTGAGAAACTTCAACATTAATGCACAGGAACAAAATGCCAGAGCCAAATGCTTAGCTACATGGGAGCTGCTCCAGACTTCCTACCGACCTTTTTTAGGTCATTAAAAGGAAACTGGGTATGGGTGAGAAAGAAAGTCGCTTTGCCCTACATTATATGGCTCCAAATTGGGCCCAAAGAATAATCCCTACCGCTACCAGCCTGAATTAAATTTGGGCCCCCAGCAACGGTTCCGAAGCCTTTTAAAGAAGTCTCGAACTCCAAGTACGGCTCTCCCGTGTAATGAGCAGTTTGGCCCCACCCATTTGCCTCAGCTGCAGCAGCGGGCATGAGATTACTTTGAATAGATAACGTGCCCGATAGACACAACTGTCAATCGCTACCGCAAGAGGAAGACGTTTTACGGGAACATAAAAATCCTTTTTATTGTCGATATAACAAGGGAACAGCACAAAATGTTCCGCGATCTATCACAGTTGCCGCCCCCCGTAGCCTGTAGCTTCCCTGATGTTTCTTTCCAAGGAATGGCCCATTCTTGGGGGACCACAAACTCCTGTTCTGTCGTCTCACTCGTATCAATGGCGGCAAAACTGCAGAGATTTATGAACCTCCTCTTTGATTTAAAAAAAAAAAAGGCCCAAGGTGATGTACAATAAAAAAATAACAGTAAAGGAGCATATATTTTGAACAGGGCTTCAAAAACATTCTTTGCAGCAGTTTGGCTTCTCATGACTGTCACGGGCTATTTGATGGCTTAGGAATATGCTCTTGGGCCTGTTCTTTTCATACTGCCTTCATCCACTGCCTTCTCCCATCAGGGCAAAAGAGTGATCAATTAACTTGGGCAGCAGCTGGGGGAACAGAAGGCAACCTTCAGGCCCTTTCAGCACAGCACAGGGCAACTGGGTTGCAGGAGGGATAAATGAACCCGCTCTCCCTCTTGTCCCGTTTGCACACCTCTGTGTAGGCTGCGACAGGAGCCCGTGGAGGCAATACGGGCTGCCGTCGCGTCTTTGCATGAAGGATCGGGGTTTTATGCCCACCCGCCTCCCGTTGATGCGTGGACACGCAGATACAGGCGAAAAGGGACACCACAGCAGAACACGCAGCCGCGGAGAAGGCCTCCTGCCTGGGCCGTTCGCATGCAAGCGGCTGTGACCCAGGCTTTTCAAAATGCCCCATGGATAGAACAATTCAGGTAAAACCCGTTTTTTTGGGGGGGGGTAACATGGGGCACACCCGCATTAGGGGCGGGAACCTTGCGGGGTTTTCACCGTTGTTATCCTGCGTTTATTGGGCCATGAGGAAGGGGCCTCGCAGTCTTCAGAGTGCTGGGTGGCTCTCACCGACTTCTCCACCCTCCAATTCCCAACTGGGGGTGGGTGGGTGTATCCACATTATGCTGGAGATCGCCAACAGAGCACCAGGCTCGTCAAATCACTTCTGGACCCAGCCTCCAAATGCCCTGACCTGAAATTCTTCCATGCCGCTTGGCACTGCGAAAAACAACGATGTGAATTTATAAGAAAAACCTGAGTTCCTAAACAAATAGCCCCATCCAAGGGGTGGGGGGAGGAATCAACTGGCAGGAGCGGTGGGGGACTAGGCCAGTGTCCTTGTGCCCCCGCCAACATTGTGGAGGAGCGGCCAGAGGAAGAGTCGATGTCAGTCAGCTTCCTTCCAGCCATCGCCCCCTTTGGGCTGGCAGCCGGGGCTTCAGATTTACACCACCGTATAACACAGAGGTCTGCAACCTGTGGCTCTCCAGATGTTCCTGGACTACAATTCCCACCAGCCCCTGCCACCATAGCCAATTGGCCATGGTGGCAGGGGCTGATGGGAATTGTGGTCCATGAACATCTGGACAGCCACAGGTTGCAGACCCCTGGTATAACACAACAAAGCCTCCCTACCTCTGGGAAGAGAGGTAGGGCGGCTTTTTTGCATTTTAAGCCCCTTCACACCGCTGGGAAGTCTCTTTAGTAGCGGTGGCTGGCGCAGTGGAGGACAGGGCTGTTGGACAGGGCTGAAAACATAAATTTGTTTACCGCGTTACATTTAGAGAACGAAATTTTAATACCCTGTTTTTTTAATCCCAAATACATAAGGACATCCCACGGAAGAAGTAAAGGCGATGGTAGAGGTTTTTTTGCTAAGAAGTCACGTGAAATATAAGGCATCCCCCAAAAGTAAGACGTAGCAAAGTTTTTGTTTGGAAGCATGCCCGACGAACAGAACACAGAAATATAAGACATCCCCTGAAAATTAGACATAGAGCATCTTTGGGAGCAAAAATTAATATAAGACACTGTCTTATTTTCGGGGAAACACAGTAGTACCCCATGTCTCAAGAGCAACAAACGCTTTCATTTAAAATTCAGATAAAACACCCCACTTTTGGTCTGGCTTAAGCGCTACAATCAAGCAAACTTAAAAGTTTTGTGTGGAAATTATCCATACTGGAATGATACTTCTGAACCTTTCAAGAAAATAAAGCATGCACTTTCCTTCCATTGTTTAGATTTTCACAAAAGCCCAAGGCACTGAAAATTGTTGACACATTAATTTCGGCAAACCCAAAGACCTCTGCATGATATACTGCAGAAGAGAAGGCTATCCACTCATCTGTTTCAACAGGATATAACTCTCTTCCACAGAGGTCAGCGAGGGTGCCTCAGTTTCACGGCAACACTCCATAGATGACTTGCATCCCTTATTAGTTGCCCATAAGATTGGCAATATCCCTTTGAACATGTGAGAAGAGTCATACAAATGAGAATGTGAGCTTTGGTTTTGATCTGACCTCCACAACCAAACAGGATCTGCGGGGGTTATTAAGACATATACGCGCTCTCACCCAATTCTTAGGGAGTCACCTGAAAAACATTTATTACCACTCTGAAACTGCCAAGATTATCTGATATTGCCTTGGCAAAGGCATTCATTCAAGTTATTAATTTTATGAAACAATGAAACAACAGAAATGGGGAAAAAAGACTTCTTTGGAAGAACAAAGCACTGGAAAATTTTCTGTATGAAACTATCACTGAGCGCCACCCAAAGTACTGAGGACCACTGGCCAGCTAACAAGACCACTGGGTAGCATGGTGTACTGGTTAAGAGCAGGTGCGCTCTAATCTGGAGAACCGAGTTTGATTCCCTGCTCTGCCACTTATCTGGTGAACTAGATTAGTTTGTAAGTCCCTTTGAGTCTCCTTACAGGAGAGAAAGGGGGGATATAAATCCAACTCTTCTTCTTCTAATCAAAATCCTGCCAACACCAGCATCCTATGCAGTCAGTGGGTCTGGTACTGAGGCCATCCCTGGCAGGATGAAGCAAGCTGTCTTGAGAAACAGCGTCTGTGGAACACCGAGTTTGGGGAAAGGGGCAGAAAAGAGAAAGCTTAGTTTTGTACATGGTTGGCAAGTGCAGAGCTATCAGCTGGTTTCCCAACAGTGCCCAGCCTGACTGAATCATATTCGAGTTGCATGGATTTGTTAGGCCTCTGTGAACAATCTGACAATTTGCTCGGCAACCTTGAAGCTCCTTTAGGTGACAGCTGCCAAATCAACCTTCTAGCAGTAACTCAACATGCTCACGTTTCCCCCTGACTGCGGTTGGGCACACTCTGTTTAAGGAAGACGATATAAGCTTAAGTATCAACCTCGCTGGAGCAGCCAAGGTGCCTGGCTCTCATTTTCTGAAAGCCACACAGAAGGCACCTTTGAGCAGCTGATCGTAAAAATCAAGAGCCAGGGTCTAAAGTATACTGGTGACAGATGTAGGAGTTGCGCCCCTATTAAAATGCCCCTATTAAAACCCAAGAAAAGTCATAATACTGGAACGAGATTTATGCACTTTTTTCATTGCTCTACTATAAAAGTAAAGGTAGTCTCTTGCGCATTTACCGAGTTGTTACTGACCAACGGGGTGATGCCACACCACGACTTGTTCTAGTTATGTTTAAGGGTTGTTTTCCACTGCCTACCCCACTCCTGTACAACAGGGGTGTCCAACTCTGGCGCTTCAGATGTTCATGGACTACAATTCCCATCAGCCTCTGCTGGCATGGCCAACTGGAGGAGGAGGAGTTTGGATTTATACCCCACTTTTCTCTGCTGTAAGGAGACTCGAGGTGGCTTACAAGCTCCTTTCCCTTCCTCTCCCCACAACAGACACCTTGCGAGGTTGGTGGGGCTGAGAGTTCCGAAGAACTGTGACTAGTCCAGGGTTACCCAGCAGGAATGTAGGAGTGCGGAAACACATCTGGTTCACCAGATAAGCCTCTGCCACTCAGCTGGAGGAGTGGGGAATCAAACCCAGTCCTCCAGATTAGAATCCACCTGCTCTTAACCACTACACCATGCTGGCTCCAATATGTATGCATCTCCATCTCTCTGTCTCCACATCCATCCATCCTGCAAAAAAGGCTGAAAGAGTGCTGTCAATAGTGAAGTCAGCCACGTTTCGTTATTCAGTGAAGATAAAGCACTGAAGCAAGCCAACCACGAAGACAGCTGGCTGCTAGAAAGTAACAACTGGCCATCAAGCTCGGTTTTGGACTCTTGTGATATGGGAAAGCAAGATTTGTGTCCAGTCACACCATAAAGACCAACACGATTTCCAGGGTATAAGCTCCCTTGGGAGCGTTAAATCTCGTAAGGTCATGCCCTGGAAACCTTGTTGGTCTTTCCGAGGCTATTGGAGTTGAAACTAGCCCTTGTAATGCAAATCAACACAGCTTGCCCTCCTAGAAGACAGGAGACCAGGAGCTGGAAACGAGGGACTTGACAATCATAATCAAACTTATCTTTGCCGCTCATTTAACATGTAAATGCTCCACCTGAGCAAGCTGCATCGTACTGTGTGAGAATGAATCACATTCCTTTAGGGCAGTGGTGGCGAACCTATGGCACGGGTGCCAGAGGTGGCACTCAGAGCCCTCTCTGTGGGCATGCGCAAACAGAGTCACACACCCCCCTCCACAAATCTAGGCTGGCCTGGGCCGCTGGGCTCAATTATTAGCATTAAACCTAAGACCTACTTTTGGGGAAGTTAAGCGCTGTTAAACCCCACTGATTTTCATGCGAAGAACTAAAGCGTGATCCTTTACCTGAGAGTAAGCTCGGTTGCTGGCAATGGGGCTTGCTTTTGAGTAAACTCTCCTAGGGTCGTGATTTACCTGCTGGAAGAGTTGCATGGTTGCTTCAAAGTAAAGCCACTGACTACCACCAATCTTACTCCCGAGTAACGCATGTCACAGAGCCAACCGGTTTTTCTAAACTGAAACCTCAGTATTTAGGTTAAATTGCCATGTTGGCACTTTGCGATAAATAAGTGGGTTTGGGGTTGCAATTTGGGCACTTGGTCTCGAAAAGGTTCACCATCACTGCTTTAGGGTTTATATTCAACATGGGGCAATGCTAACTATTGACTGATTGATTGATTGATTGCATTTAATATACCGCCCCATCCCCTGAGGGCTCTGGGCGGTGTACAAATTAAACACCAAAACAAAATCAATAAACCCCAATAAAATAATAAATTACATCTTAGTTAAAATCATTTTAAAATATCCAATAACTCCAAAATATCACAGATCTAGATATCAGTAGCCCAGCTCAGCGGCGATCAATTCCAGATGTAATTCCAAAGGTGGAATGGAATACAGAGGACGGAATACAAGGGACAGCACCTCAGCGGCTATCAAAAGTCTATTTCGTAAACAGTGAATTATGCAATGCCAAAGACATTTAAAAGTACACGACAGAATATCTGTAGCTGTGCGAGACCCGCAGAGTAAGAAACGCAGAAGAAAATGGCCAACTAGATTTAATAAAAGGCTATTGATTTTTTTAAACGGCCTGAGTATGTTATTTCAAAGGTTATTTTTATAGCGTGGCCGAGTGAAAAAGCACCATTTCCAAATATCCAAAGCCATCACATCCTCTTTTGAACACCATGTTTTCTGTGATATTGTTATTCGAAGGTGCAGGGTGTGGATTTTTGAAAAAATGGTTAAATTACAGGAAACAGACAGGAGGAATAAATGGACAGCTCTTAGGGGGAATAGCAGGGTACCACGAGGGTCGGTACTGAGGCCACAACTTCATAGCTTGTTCATAAATGAGTTGGAACTGGTGAGCAATGTGGTGGCTGTGCTTGAGGATTACACCCAATTATTCAGGATGGGGAAAATCAATGCAGACTAGGTAACTGATCTCTAAATGGGGCAAGTGGGCAACTACCTGGACAATGAAGTTCAGTGTAGTTGAGTGCCAGCGTAGTGTAGTGGTTAAGAGCAGGTGGATTCTAATCTGGAGAACCGGGCTTGATTCCCCACTCCTCTACCTGAGGGGCAGAGCTTATCTGGTGAACCAGATGTGTTTCCGCACTCCTACATTCCTGCTGGGTGACTCTGGGCAAGCCACAGTTCTCTTAGGGTTCTCTCAGCCTCACCTACCTCATAAGGCCGTGGTGGTGAACCTTTGGCACTCCAGATGTTATGGACTACAATACAATGTTATGGACTACAATTGTAGTCATCTGGAGTGCATAACATCTGGAGTGCCAAAGGTTTGCCACCACTGTCATAAGGTGTCTGTTGTGGGGAGAGGAAGAGAAGGAGTTTGTAAAGTCTTGTAAAGAAGGAGTTTGTAAAGTCTGTTGTGGGGAGAGGAAGAGAAGGAGTTTGTAAAGAGGAAGAGAAGGAGTTTGTAAAGCACCTTGAGTCTCCTCACAGGAGAAGAAGATGGGATATAAATCCAAACTCTTCTTCTTCTAAATAAATAAATACCGATATAGTGTCAGCTAGTTGAAAGAATTTTGGCTTGTACTGAACAGGTCAAAGAACACGAGGGGCAGAAATGCTGGCCAGCGTGGTGTAGTGGTTAAGAGCGGTAAACTCTGATCTGGATGGGGTTGATTCCCCCCTCCTTCACATGAGCAGAGGACTCTAATCTAGCAAACCAGGTTTGATTCCCTGCTCCTCCACATACAACCTCCACAAACAACCTTGGGCTGGTCCCAGTTCTCCCCAAACTCTTTCAATCCCATCTACCTCACAAAGTGTCTGTTGTGGGGAGGAGAAAAGAAGGCAATTGTAAACCACTTTACTTCCTTAAAGGTACAGAAAATAGCACAAATTAAGAATCCTAGCACCCAAACAAACATAAAAATACAATGAGTATGAGAAAAACAGGTCTGTCAAATATATTCCCTAAGCTGTATGGAGTTCAATTATTATTCAATGGTTGCATTTATGTATATGTATTAATATTTATGACTTGCAGTTTAGCACAATAGATGAAATACCTGATTTGTCTTTGTTATTATGTACGTTCAGCTCCGAAGGATGTACAGGCAGAAGGAAATTGACCAAAAAGATGAGGAAGGGGAATAGAACCCATCGAAAAGGGAATACATTTGATAGACCGGGTTTTCTCGAACTCTTTGTATTTTTGTTTGTTTGGGTGCTAGGATGCTTACATTGTGCTATTGTCACATCTGGCTTCCAGGACTTAGCATACCGTTACAGTTGTACTTTTTGTCAATGTCACAGTTACGCTGAATTTTCACGGTTATCAGTTGGCGCGCATAATAGAGCCTGAACGCTTTCTATGAAACAGAACTGAATAGCATTTGCATTTCCTGTGAGTTCAGTTTTTTTGTGCTCTATTTATGGTTTTGGCCATAAAGGGGTCCCGTGTGAAACACGATACCTGACCAGCCAGCAAGGTTTTTCTTATGTGTTCATTATTAAAGGAGGAGAGCCGAGCTCCAAAGAAACCAATATGCCTACGCAAAACACAGTTAATTTGTGCCTCAAGCCAAGTTTCAGAAAATAGCTCTCACGATTCACGTACAGCACGTGAAGACAGAGAGCCACAGGGACCTCCCAATAAACAGAGTGGTAGGGATACAAGCAAGTCTTATGCAGGAAAACAATCCACGATTTACAGAGAAAGGCTGAGTTGAACAAAGATGAATTGCTTCTACAGTGAATTCAATTTCAAAAGTATATGCTTACTGCAATAGCATATGCTTTTCACTATCCAAAGTAAGCTTGTGCTTTGTTTTTTGTTTTGTTTGCCAATTACAGTGAACAACTCATTAGTATTTGTCCTCTCTTGCAAGCCCATTTCTGCGCTCAAGAGGACAAGAAAAGCCAGCCTTGGGCTTGTGAGCATCTGACCTTCTGCCTAGAAAATAAAGCACAAAGCAGCCTGCACTGAGATCTCCTGGATTCAAAAAGTACAGGGATCAGCAGCTGCCAGAAAATCCTGGGTACAGATGAGAATACATCGCATCAGCTCAAGCTAAGCAGGTGAATGTCTCTTGTGAATCCATGTGGTGAAATATACCAGACAGAACAAACAGTGGAAAAGGGGGGGGGGGATGTTTTTTTTTTTGCCATCTCTCCCTCCCCATTCTATTTCTGGTGGTCCCACTTATTCCTAGAGTTAGCATAGCAGAATGCATGGCAGACTGCATAGGGAGGGAGGGAAGAGAATTTAGAAATCCAAATCCACAAGAGCTACTGTGCCCAGAGAGGATAGGAACCAAGCTTGTATTACGGAGGCAGTGAGTGAACATAAGAAAAAAGGTAAAGGTAGAAGAAGAGTTGGATTTATATCCCCCCTTTCTCTCCTCCAAGGAGACTCAAAGGGGTTTACAATTCTCCTTTCCCTCCTCCCCCCACAACAAACACCCTGTGAGGTAGGTGGGGCTGAGAGAGCTCCAAAGAACTGTGACTAGCCCAAGGTCACCCAGCTGGCGTGTGTTGGAGTGCACAAGCTAATCTGGTTCACCAGATAAGCCTCCACATCTCAAGTGGCAGAGTGGGGAATAAAACCCGGTTGAAAGCAGATGCACGTTCATCTGGATAATCGGGTTTGATTCCCCATTCTGCCACTTGAGCTGTGGAGACTTATCTGGTGAACTAGATTAGCTTGTGCACTCCAACACATGCCAGCTGGGTGACCTTGGGCTAGTCACAGTTCTTTGGAGCTCTCTCAGCCCCACCTACCTCCCAGGGTGTTTGTTGTGGGGGGAGGAGAATTGTAAACCCCTTTGAGTCTCCTTGCAGGAGAGAAAAGGGGGATGTAAATCCAACTCTTCTTCTTCTTTAGGTACCCAAACAAAAACTCAACATTTTAAAAACTCTTATGAACAAGAACACAAAGGCTTCCAACAAAAGTTAAAGGGCTTTCACTCAGAAGAAACATTCGGTATTTAAAAGGATCTTAAGATTCCAATCCTCCGAAAGCTTAATAGTTACCGATTCCCAGCTTCTTCACTGAACTAGAGCCCAAACCATCTACTGTCGTATGATCAAAATTCAATATGCTGCTGAATGGCACAAAAGGCCAGTAGAAAATCTCTACTCCGTATGAACTTAAAAGCATGTAAAGAACGTACTCTTTGTTCCCGCTTGTACAAGAAAAGTGAACAAGGAACTTCAGCAGCTGCAGGCTTTCCAGACGTGCAGGCAGCCACTGGCCAAGCTGAAAACCCAGCACTCCCCAAGTCCCGCATTTAAGCTATTAAACACCCTCAAGGATGCTTTCCTACAATAACACATGTGGGGATGTGATGTTCGGCCGTTTCAAATTATCCCAGGAACCACATTTCCCCTCCAGCTCTGCAACATGCACTTACTTGCCTCTGCGCTCCTCTTTCAGGGACAATGAAGATGACTAAAGGGTAGAACTACTTTTACTTTTGGAGGCCACAGAGCAAATCAAGCGGTTGGGATACAGCATAGTTAGCAAAACTATAAACAACGGGGAAAAAACGCTAAGTGGTTGGACTGTTTGCAGCAGATGTCTCCAGTGGAAATAAAAATTAACAGTTTGGAAAGTAGCAGCGTGCAACTTTGGGAAAACTCTGTCGTTATGACTGTGCCACCCCCCACCTCCGAAACCTCTTCATTGTAAAACCCACACACCTCTTCACAAATATCCAGTTCACCAGTTGTCTGACTGGTAACAGACTGTAAGGATGAGACTACTATGCGGGGGGAAAAAACACCTCCCCCATTTTAAATTAAGCATCTTAATGAGGCTTTTCTTTTCTTCCACTGAACTCTGCAGACCCCCACCGCTGCTGCTGCGATTTCATTTCCACACTACATTTGTTTCCTGCTGTACAGAAGGAGAGGTCAACAAAAGGCACAGTTGCCAATCTAAGAGGACGAGTCTGAGGAGTCGGGAAAAAGTTTTATCTAGATGATGGCCCAACCTACCCCAAACCCAGGCATGCATGTTTATTTAATGGCCCTAACTACCCCATATTTAATGGCCCCAACTGCCCCCAAACCAGGCATGCCTGTTTTTGGAAGGTGATTCGCAAAGCACATTTGGTCTCATTTCACAGAACCTAAGAAACAGTGGGCATTTTTACATAGAGGCTCATTCCGCACATGCAGAATAATGCACTTTCAAACTGCTTTCAGTGCTCTTTGAAGCTGTGCGGAACAGCAAAATCCACTTGCAAACAGTTGAGAAAGTGGTTTGAAAATGCATTATTTTGCTTGTGCAGAAGGGGCCAGAGATTCGAACTGTGGTAAGATGTGACAGCCCAGGAGGGCAAGTTTGTAAAGGAAAAGGATAGTAAACCATTGCAACAACTCCTGCAAGTATTCCCTGCTTTCCTGGCATTGTTTTATACCTTGCAATCCACCTTTCGTATTGCTTGAAGACTACCTTACTTTAGATAGTTTGGTGTAGTGGTTAAGAGCAGGTGGGTTCTAATCTGGAGAACCGGGTTTGATTCCCCACTCCTCCACCTGAGTGGCAGAGGCTTATCTGGTGAACCATATGTGTTCCTGCACTCCTACATTCCTGCCGGGTAACCCTGGACTAGTCACAGTTCTTCGGAACTCTCTCAGTTCCACCTACCTCACAAAATGTCTGTTATGGGAAGAGGAAGGGAAAGGAGCTTATAAGCCACCTTGAGTCTCCTTACAGGAGAGAAAGAAGGGGTATATATCCAAACTCCTCCTCTTATTATTATTATTATTTATCACATCGTTCGACAATTTTGTAATCCTAGTCTGACTGCACTGGTCGCTGGCTGTCTTCTGTCAGAGGTCCAACTTTTCTAAGGCCGTTTCCGCACGGGCGGAATATGGCGGCCTGGGGACAGCAAAAACGCCGTCCCCAGGCCGCCATTCGCACAGGGGGTGCAGCTGCATCGCAGCCGCGCCGCCCTCGCGCCGCCCGACTGGCGCGAAGCCGGCGTTTCCGGAGTGCGCTGGGAAGCGCACTTTCCCGGAAACGCCGGCTTGAAGCCGCTGCCGTGCGAACGGCAGAGGCTTCAAGGCGCCTCCCCCCCACTCCCTCCCTGCACTTACCTTGTCCCCGGGCCTCCGGTGTGTTGCCGAGGCCTGGGGACACGCCCCCCTGCCCTGAGATGCTGGAGCAGGCGTGCAGGACCGGGGGGGCGTGTCCTCAAGCCTCGGCGACGTGCCAGAGGCCCGGGGACATGCCGGGTCGGCCGGGCAACGGCGCTCTGCGGCTCCATCATTCCGGCTCTTTCTGGGACCGTCCATGCGGATGGTCCCAGCGTTGTCGGGTCGGCGCAAAATGCGCCGACCCAGCCGCTTCCGCCTCCGTGCGGAAACGGCCTAACTTGTGGGCACATTTAGAATCCTGAATAGCATGGATGGCACAGCAACAGAACGGCTGCCACAGGAGGCGGAGTCAGTCACAGAATGGTTGCTGCAGATTAATTTCAGTAATACAGCATAAATCCTTGCGCTATGGTGGCAGCTGAAGCCAAAACAATTCTAACAAATCTCCATGGCCAATCCAACCTCAAATAGTCAGCCAGAAGTCTTGTTGGGCAAAAACCGTCCCGCCAAGTGCCAGAAAATGTGTCAGCAGGCACTGGAGCCACGTTGGGGACCCCTGTCTTATACTCTGTCTGCCTGCACTGTTTTACATCCTGTAATCCATCCTGAGTCTCGCTGAGAAAAGTCAATAAAATAAAATAGAATTTCCTGCAGTGGGTTGACTTGCTAGAAGTGCACACTGCATCTATTGTACCCATGGAAACAACTCCGTGGCATCCCTGCAAACACGTGCAAAAGGCATACAAGAAAAACCTATCTCCTGTTTTTAAGGACACATGAACAATTCTTGCTCATATGGATAATCAGCTTCGGTAATTTTCAAACAAGGAGCTTCTCAGAAACTGGACCAGGGACTGAAAATCAATGAAGATGAACACGCTTTTTCTCAAAGAAACCCTGAACAATATTTACTCTTACCAATCTTTCCTTTGTAGTGGATTGACATAGGAAACAATGGAATAAATTAACATCTGTCTGGATGTACAAGGTGATAATAAAGTGTAAGGCAGGGAACTCCAACCTATGGCCTTCCAGATGTTCGTGGACTGCAATTCCCATCAGCTCTGCCAATTGGTCATGCTGGCAGGGGCAGATGGGAATTATAGTCCATGAACATCTGGAGGGCCAAAGGTTGGAGACCCCTGACTTAAACTATTCCTACCCATACTAGCGATACCATATTAATTGAGTAAGCATCTTTAAAAGTGCCCCAGTACCCTCTCCTGTTCATAGGGAGTTTCTCTGCAGGCAAATGACCAAGGAAAGAAAGGAGTGTGTAATCCGTACATCTACATCAAAAGTCCGTTTCAGACCCAGCTTTGTATGAATAAATGAAAATGCTGTGTTGGATGAAAACATGTGAGCCTTTCAGACCTCTCAGTTGCAAAAACCACCCTTCTGCAAAAGAGTTCCCGAGCGCTCTCTCAGAGTCTCCGGTTATTGTGTGACAATCTAAATAGAGCTCCCTTCCAAGGCACAGTGAAGTTCTGAAGCGACAAGCGATTAAGATCTTCAATACAATACTCATCTCTTTCACGTCATAATCCTCCCTGAAAGGAACCCGCGGAGAGAAGGGCAAGGCGGTTAAGCCATCTTAAAACCAGTTTATGATAGAAAGATGGATCTTATGTTAACAGACTCTCTCCTGAAACTGACTTTGTTCTTGGCTGCATTCACCGAGTTTGTTCTGGAAGCTGCAAGGAGAGGGTGCAGATGGACTTCCCACGTGCCTTGAAGGGCAGCTGGCAATAGGACCCCGGGGATAACACTCGAGAGCAAGCTCTTGCTATTCCCCACTCTGCTTGCCTTCATCAGCAGAAAAATTCCGCAATTTGAGATTAGGTGGTCTCGGGATTCGGCAGCTTGCGTACCAAATAGTTACCTCCCAAAGGTTCAAGCCGCACATCCGATGCCATGTGACACCCCTGCACGCACAGATCCGCTTCCATCTTGGTATTGCATTCCATCGTGACAAATACTGGAGTCCAGTATGCGGGTGGGCACTTTGCTATTGTTTAGGGCACTTAATTCATATACACAAATAACTTTAACTGACCTCTGCGGATGGTTTTTAGACTGCCAGGTGACAAAGTAGGGTTAAATTATTATCGGTACGATCTCCCCCTCCCTGCGACCACACCTGGAGCATCCCCTGCCCGTTCTTGGATTGCTGCTAATCAGGTAAGCTGTTGTGATGCATCCTTCTTCTCTATGCATTAAAATATTGTGCATTGTGTTAGGTGCCATCGAGATGCTTCCAACTCATGGTGACCCTATGAATCAATGTCCTCCAAAGCATCGTATCGTTAACAGCCTTGCTTACATCTTGCAAACTGATGGCTGTGGCTCCCTTGATTGAGTCTGTCCACATCATGTTGAGTTTTCCTCTTTCCCTACTGCCTTCAACTTTTCCTAGCGTTATTGTCTTTTCCAGTGACAATTACAGGAACTGTTTTGTACGGATAGTAAGGTGCACGACTGAAGTTTCAGTCCATATTTTGCATAGACTATGCAAACTATCTTGAGCCAACTTTTTCAATGAGAAAAATGGCACAGAACTATTTTTAACAAATAAACAATAGACCCACAGCCATGTATCCAAAGTGAAGCAAAAGAATCTATTTAACAAGCTTAAGCACCCTGATCACAGTACAATAACTACTCCATTTCATCCTTTAATCAGAGAACGAAACCCGAGTCTTCGGGAAGAGAAGGAAGGAAGCTTGGCTGAAGTACAGTCAGGTTGACATAGAAGTTCCCAGTTCGACTGCACCCAGAGACTTTTAAAAATGTAAATATTTAAATTCAATTCCTTAAGAAGAATAGCACATTTGAGATTGCACAGGGGGAGTCATGTTAGTATGCCACAGGGAAACAAAAGTACACTTTGTGGCACAGAGGCTAATATAAGCTTCCATGAATTTTATTAAGTTGCAATAAATCTGTTTGTCTTCAAAGTGATGTAAGATTCTCCACAAGACCCAGGAGAATTCCAGAGAAACACAGAAGACATAACACTGCTGAGGTAATGGCAAAGCATATATAGAATAGGAAACTTTGCAAGCCCAGGCTGAGGTTTCTCTCACTAGCCTGGAATTTCACTGAGATGAACTGCAGAACCTGCACAGCTTGAACCCAACCAAGCTACACAAAACTCAAGTCTGGTTCAAACATAGAACACTCCATACAGAAGTCTGTGGAACTGCACAAGACTACTGACGATGCAGAGGTCAAGTGGAATTGGAGACTGTGCTAGCTACTTCCGCTTGGGCTCTTACCCAATTTGGACAACTGTACAGTTACCTCTTTCCTATCGTGGCTTTCCCCATCATGGTTTCGCTATATCACAGGTCGACATGAGAAAGCATCTCCTGTTAGCTCCCATTGGACTCCCTTTGGGGGTTTATAACTTTGGCCCCCCTGAACAACTCAGGTGGTATCATCAGGACAGTCTCCAGATGATATCCTGAACTTTTGATGCTGCTAGCTTTAAAAATGCGCCCCCTGCAGACTGAAATGCAAAAAACCACCCAAAAATACAAAAAAATCAGACGTACCCGAATTTTTCAGGTATACCCAAATATTCGGGTATATTCGAATATGTTATTTGTCTATTTGGATATACAGAACATTTTATGCCCATATAAATCCGAATCTGAATTTTACCAAATTTCTAGGGTATTGACCAAGCCTAGGGTGAACTAGGTCTCAGCGTTGCGACACCAACAACAAAAAATTCTATATTTTCTGAATTTAAATATTTGGCTCTAAACAAGATCGAAGAACCCTTTAAGGACCTCTTGAAAATTACAGGACATTTTCTCCCACTTCAGCCCCTACCTGGAACGCCTCCTGCTCATTCCTGGACTGTTGCTAACCCGGTAAGCTGTCGGAATGCACCTTTCTTCTCTGCGCCGCTCAGGTGTGTGGGCCCTTCTCCGGGGTGATCTTGAGCGAGATCTGAACAAGAGAGAGGGGAAGTTTTAGCTTTCTTCAGGATGGAACGCTTTGGCATTTATTTCAGTTCTTGGTTTCAGACAGTACTTATGGTCTCCAAGCCCCATTTAAAGGTGCGCCCCAATATATCATAAACACTTTTTCTCCCTTAACAAGATAGGTTTGAGATATTGTCAGCTTCCTGTGGGTTTCTTTTTTTAAAATCACATTCATATACTCAAGTACCCAAATCCCTTGATTCCAAAGCAAAATACATTTTAGATTGATTATTCTCTCCTGTACTAAACAGTGGTTTAGGAGATAATGTACACTCTGACGGAATTGCCAAGATAATGTGTGCGCAAATCTTTTAGGGACTAAAACTAGAGAGTTGGATCCTGCAGATCTGTTCTGCTAATGGTGGCCCTTTCTCTCGCAGAAGGAACCTTCCTTGTCTCAAGTGAATTGAGCCTCTTGAGAAAAGAGAAGGCTCTCTGAATCAGTACTGTTGATTTAGGAGGCCCAGTTTTGTAAGATATACAGGGCAACACAGAGCTGACACGTATAGATGGGGAGGAGAAGGAGAGGAAAGAAGAATCGACTTTGCTAAACCCCTGGGAAATTTAGTGGCCCTCAGGGAACTGACAACACCCAACATTCTATGTACCAGGCTGAAGAGAGTAACCATTTTAGTTTGGATATTCCTGTTAAAATCAACTAAAAGCCCGTGACTGGAATTCTTCAGCCCTACAGAGAGAATGCAAGTGGAAACCTGTCCCCTGTTAAAGATCAGAGATAATCAGAAGAGCCCAGAGAGTTGGAACAGCGTGGTGTGCTGTTCGGCACGGAAGACATTCACTGGGGAAATGGGAGACAAGAGAATCTTGGGGCGGGTGGGGGGGGGAATCATGAATGAAGTCTATCTGGCGGGGGGGGGGGGATCCTAGCTCAGTGTCTCTAATCGCCTTTCCATTTTGGTAGCCCTTTCAATTTTACCCCTTGTCGAGTTTGCTGCCACCAGTTTACGCCAGATCAAACCGATAT
The DNA here is from genome assembly GCF_021028975.2 of Sphaerodactylus townsendi. NCBI lineage: Eukaryota > Metazoa > Chordata > Lepidosauria > Squamata > Sphaerodactylidae > Sphaerodactylus > Sphaerodactylus townsendi. The sequence goes on from NC_059437.1 coordinate 48,872,248, forward strand.
TTCCCCTAACGGCTGGGTTTGCGCTAGAGGCTATTTCTCACATTTGCTTTAAAAGACAAACCTGGGTGACCCTGGGCCTGTCAAACTTTCTCCGCCTGACCTACCGCACAGGATGGTTGTGAGGATAAAACGGAGGGGAGGAGTATGATGTAAGCTCCTCTGGGTCCTCACTGGGAAGAAAGGCGGGGAATGTATTAATTAATGAACTAGACATACCTGGAGCTTGAATACCCTTAATATGTCAGCGCTTGCGGTAAGCACACCCTGATTTCAGAGGGGGAAAAAAATCCAAGCTCTGGAGCCAGCTCTAAAACTTTTTACCTTGCTCTCTCCAAAAATACAGGGAATTTACACTGTAGCTTTGATGTTATGTTACTGCAACCTTTTCAGACGCAGGTGCAACTCCAAAGCTCATGGCAGCATCCTTCAAAAGGGACGTTAAGAAGCAGACCCTCTCCCCCGAGGAAGCGGTCTGAGAGCAGTGCTTTTTCTGCAAACTGCTGTGTACGCATTTCCTTCCCCTTGCATGCCTAGCCTATGCTCGGGGATAAAAAAGAGGAATCCTGAAACGGAAAATGGAGGGGGGAGGTACTCTGTCATATGCAAAAGATGCTGTTGGCACACTGGACTACAGAAAATACTGCAGCTTCGCTTAGGGATCTGATCTTTCCCAGAAAGATTGGGGGAGAGGGGGAGAATAATAATAATAATAAATAATAATAATAATAATAAATAAGCAGTTGATAGAAGTTGGAGGTCAGTCAGACACCTTGATCTTTTACCGGGATCTCCCTCAAATGAGCTCCGGCAGTCATATCTTTGCGCTGTCGAGGCTGCCTGAGAACTCCTGCGCTCTGTTGCGGCTCCCAATGACGGGCTGCTCAGCCACGGCTCCATGCTCAATGTCCCTGTGGATTCTGGGAGTCTGTGATATGGAGGCACACACTTCACATTCAGAACAAAACGGGCTTAACGTTGGGGAGGTAACCAGGGTTCGGAGAAAGCTCCCATCCCTTAACCACAGCCCTTAATGGAAGCATGCTTCAAACCATTTCCACTTACACGAGCCCAGACATTCAGGAGGAGAACCAGCATCAAGTTTAAAATATTTATGAGTATCATGCAGATATTTTTACAGAGCGGCTTCGGCTGCGTTATCTTTTACTGCTGTTCTAAGCGGGGGGAAGGGCCGTTGCTGTTAGTTTTCCAGTGATAAAAGGCTGAGCTTTTCTTAACATGACAAAGCTGGTGGGTTATTACAGCAACCGACTGCATGAGATATTCATAAGGCCTCTCTGACTCCATTAATTGAAGTTAATACCAACCATCTTGCTCAACCAGGCTCTCTTAAAAGTCCCATTATATTGAAAGACTCGGTGCATCAAGCTACATCTTTAGAAGCTGAGTCTGCATGTTGCCCCTGGGGGACAGTAAGGAATTCTGAAATGCTGCCAAACTCCCGCTTTTGCCAACCAAACATGGAGGAAGCCATTTCTAGCTCGTCTCCACTCATAGTTTGGAACAGAGGCACCAAGTTTACCTATGCCGATCAATTCATCTTAAGAAACTAATCCTTTAATGATGCCTCTCTCTGCTAATTACTACACACAGTTCGTTAGCTGGGCAAACAGAGTAGGTGGCTTAGCAAGTAATCCATTATTGAAGTATATAAAGAAAAATGATTAATGTGAAATGAAGTTTCCAGCTCACCTGAAAAGCAAATTTGCAGCCTGCAATTCTCTCCCCCCCCCCCCAAAAGACTTATTCCGAAGAAGCCAAATTCATGAAATCCACATTAATGCTTCTCTCGAGGTGGCCTTAATATAATGGGACTTTCTGAACAAATGGGTTTCAGTTGCAAGATTTTGCAGCAAAATCATTAAGTCGGTCACTGTATGATAGCTTCTTTTGACAATCCCTTCGACTTGCGCCACCATTCTTCCCTCTCGCAAAATTACTCCGCAAAACATAAAGAGAATGCACACGCCCCAATTATTGCAATCCTTATTTGTATTTACTGATACTCAGCTGTGAAATTTGAAACTTCTCAACTAGAACATAACACATTAAACCCGCCAAGTCTTATGCTTCATATCTAGTAAATCACTGTACCACGGAGAGTCTGTTTGCATCATGTTTTTCATGGGCTTTACCACCTACTGGGTGAAATATAAGAACCTGGTGTTGAAAGCAGAACATAAAAGGTCTGACTCCACTTCCCTCCTTCCCTCCTCCCCCCGCCCCCCACATAGCTAAACAGTTCCTCTGATTGGGGCACAAAATAAGAAAGGAGGACTGTAGGAAGGTGGGAAAGGAAATGGGCTAAAGATGGCAGGGGTTTTTTGCTCATGAATACAATCATCAGACTTCAGAACATGTCTTTAGGTAAGTAACTATATTTGCAAATTTGAATGTGCTCTAAAGTACACGCTGGGCTATGGCAAATCAAATTTGCAAGCCAGAAGCTGTTTCTTCATGAAACAGATGTCTTTATCTACAGGAAGGTGGCAATAAGCTCCTTTTTTCACAGTTCTTTCTACAAGGGCCAGATACCTTAAGAGGGATTGCTAGGATTCTTGGATTTCCAGTTAAAGCCTGTCCGAAGGGTTTAAAAATACCAGCAGTTTAAGGCGCTGTCAAAAGACCTGTACCTCTATTCACGTTAATACGTACAATTAAAAATAAGTTGATTCCAGGGGATAATTTAGGGTCCAAATATTAGTCAAGACTCAATGTGATGAACAGGAACATACCAGGTTTTGCCAGGTGCTTAAAATGGAATCCTTAAGGGATTCCCTTTGTTCCAGCAGCCGTACATTCACACACTGTAGTTTCTTTCTGATCTGAAACTCTAGGCAACATTTGCAGGTGAGCCACTACAAGTGTGGCATTTATCCCAACAATGCTTTCAGTGGATCTGCTGCCTTTTCAAACATCTATTCAACATATTATTTATTTTTTAGATTTATAACCCATTCTCTCTGCCAAAGCAGGCTCAGAGCTACTTGCAACATTTTGATAAAACCATATGCAGTATAAACAGCTAAGTATTCCAGTGTGGCGGCTGAGAGCCAGTGTTAAGAGTGGCGGGTTCTAATTTGGAGAACCAGGTTTACTTCCCCACCCCTCCACATGAAGCCTGCTGGGTGACCTTGGGCTAGTCACAGTTCTCTCTGAACTCTCTCAGTCCTACCAACCTCACAAGGTGCCTATTGTGGGGAGAGGAAGGGATTGTGATTGCAAGCCGCTTTGAGACTCCTTGAGATACAGAACAGTTGGGTATAAAAACCAACTCTTTTTCTTCCGGAAGGCAAACAAATCCTAACAGCTGCTTAAACAAAGTCAAGGCAGAGTTCTTAATTTTTCTGCCAATTGCTTATCAACTTAGCTGTCCTGCAAGACAGAAGTCATATTCAAGATAACAGCTCTGCCCAAAGATGGAATCTGTATGATGCTAGGCTTGGCAGAATTATAACGCATCTTCCATGTTTGGAAATTTACCCAAGAGATAATTTGAAATTCTAAAAAATCATTAAAAAAAAAATGAACAGAACAGGAAAAAGAGAGTAAAACCCATACACAGCATCAATTACAGTTACATCAAAAGAAAAAAGAAAAAGTATGGACATAATAATAATAGACAATGATATAGTGAACAGTAAACAATAAAAGATGAAAGCAACAATGATGAGCACTAAATAGCAATAAAATGAGTGTTAAATCATCATAAGCTATATACAATACTTGATAAACACAATAATAATGATAGAGAGTATTATAAGACAAATTCTAATGAAATAGAATGGACATAAAAAAACTTAAAAGTGCTAATTACTGTTATAAATTTCTAAACTTCCCAAATATTGAAAAATTTCACATATCATCATGCATTCAGAATATATTTAAATGCTTCTTTCTCCCCTCCTTAACACCTTTTCAATACAACATATCAAGAGGATTAGTAATAATTCTAATATATCATTTCAACAACCTCATCCTCTGCTTTCCATTTTTTATGTAAAATATAAGTAATATGTCTTGAAATTCTCTGATTGGCTTTTTATGCATATAGTTTGACAATTTTGCCACTATTGCATAGATCTGATATAATTATGGACTGCATCAACAGGTGGGGGTTTGCCAGCACCGCATCATCCGCATAATGTTTCATTCTAAACTCTTCTCCATTCATTTTCAATCATTTCATCTAGTTTTGCTTGATCTTAGTAGCCAACACTTCCAGCACAAGTACAAATAGAAGTGGTGACAATGGACAGTCTTGGCCTTTCTTTTTTTAATTTGACACTCCATTTATTAAAATCTTTGCCTGATTGTTTGTATAAATATTCTGCATCCAGTTTATTAATCTTGAGTTGCAATTTAAACTTCTAAGTGTTTTCAATTTTAAAAAGGCCAAGTTATATTGCCAAATGCCTTTTTTTGCATCAAGGACATAAATACTGCCTCTCCTTTTTTCCTAACAAATTCTATTGCATTAATACATTGCTTTTCATTAATTTCTTTGGTACAAAGTCCGTCTGATCTGTATAAATTAATTTTGTTAAACATTTCCTTAGTTTTCCTGACATCAAAGGTAAAAGTTTTATAGTCCACGTTCAGTAATGAGATGGCTCTGTCAGACTGTAGTAGCGGATCACTGCCTTCGTTATTTATCAACTTTATGTAAGCTTATTTTTATGTAAGCTTATTTTTGCAGTGGCAGTATTATATTTTTTCCAAGAACAAATTTCTGTATAGTTTGTGATAATTCTTGAATCGTAATGGTTTGATTCAATATATCCCTGCATCCAGATATGAACTTCTCAGTATGTATTCCATTTATATATATTCCTTCTTTTGTTGCTGATTCCTTTTTGTGTAATTCTAAAAAGAGAGCCAACTGTTCCTGTATCTCTTTTTCTACATTAATTTGATCTCCTTGCTTCACCCCTGTTACTATTCTTCTTCCACTGCCTTCTCTTAAATGATGTGCCAGGTACCTTTGCATGTTCAAAATGCTTCTGCCTCAAAAATGTTAATTTCTTCAGTCTCTCCTCAGTTTGATGCAGATCTAATTGTTTGTTTTTTTGGTTTGCGTCTCTCTCTTTCTTAGTTAAGCTATTAACCTCCCTTCTTCTTCTGTACCTTTTCTACATTTTTCCTTTGTCTTCTTGTAATAGAAGATTGTAATTAAATCTCCATCTTCCTCTTTTATCTCTGTTTTCTTGCCAAGTTACTGCTAATGGATTGTAAAATGCAAATGCCTTGTATCTTTGCATCCTCTAGACAGATAACTAAGGTTTTTGATGTCCAGCAAACACTCTCTGATACTTCTGCAGAAGCAGTTTGGATTTATATGCCGCCTTTCTCTCCTGTAAGGAGTCTTAAAGTGGTTTACAAACTCCTCTCTTCCTCTCCTGACAACAGACACCTCATGAAGGTGGGGTTGAGAGAGTTCTGAAGAACTGTGACTAGACCAAGGTCACCCAGCAGGATTCATGTGTAGGACTGGGGAAACAAATCCAGTTCACCAGATAAGAGACAGCCACTCACGTGGAGGCGAGAGGAATCAACCCCAGTTCTCCAGATTAGAGTCAACTGCTCTTAACCATTACACCACACTGGCTCTCAATTGTATCTTCAACTGTAACATTTCCATGTCATTATGAACGTTTTTAGAAAGTTTTCCTCCACTGTTCTTTTGGACTTTTAAAAATTCATTACCGCATTCATGTCTCCAAAGATTATCTCTTCTTGAAAATCTAATTTATTCCAAACAGCTGGTCAATATCTGGAAAGTCTCCCTGGATCTTCAGGTAGTCTTGTAACAACTTGCAAAAATTGCCTTCTAAATTTGTCCTACTAAGATCATCTGGAACTCCCCTACATTGCATATTATTGCTTCTGCACTGCACCTCCAAAGTCTTAATCCTTTTTTCCATCTTTTCCATCCAAAGGTCTTTTCCATATATACCCTTTTCAACCAAACGAACTAAGTAGAATGATAACTTCATCCACCACGTGCTGGACAGTCTTTGTTTCAGAATGCTCTGCTTGGTCCTAGCGTAAGGTGACCAGATGGTCACCTTCGCAAACTGGGACAGGCGAGCGGGCGGCCGCGCCCATGCGCACGCAGCCGCAGGAGCGCACGGCCTTCTGGGGCGCTCCTGTTTCCCGCCCTGTCACAGGGCGGGAAACGGCAGTGCCCCAGAAGCCCGTGCGCTCCTGCGGCTGCGCGGGAGGCTGCCGCACTGCCTTGCGCCCCAGAAGGCAGTGCGACAGCCTTCCAAAACCCAGGACATTTGAAAAAACCTGCAGGACATGGGACAAGTTGTTTCAAGGCAGGACTGTCCCGCCAAAAGCGGGACGTCTGGTCAGCCTATCCTAGTGCCTACTTAGTTCTGTTAGGTAGGAACTAGGACCCAAGTGGAGCAAACCAGTCCAGCATGTAGTGACGTTACAATTCTACTTAGTTCTTTTGGTTGAAAAGCATACAAGTGCAGCTCAATTCCTTTCTGTCTTTTTTTGATTCTTCTGATTTCTGGTGTATTTTTAAAATTTCAATTACTGTTGTTGATATTGCCTGTCTCATGCCTTGAACCTCTTTTTTATCCTTTCATGTGTGTTCTCTTCCACTTGTCTAATTTTTTTCTTGAGTTCTTTCTTCTGATTGTTTACTTTGGTTGCTGGCTTTGCTATTTCAAAGTTTCCGAAAGCTTGTCCGTTACCTCTAAAACATCCAGTTTATCCCTGCCCCTTCTCTTCTTATTTTCTTGGTGTACCCCCAATGCCATGTAGTCTTTCTTCTTTGCTTACATATTTTATACAATCTTGCCATATACCAGTGATGGCGAACCTTTTCGAGACCGAGTGCCCAAATTGCAACCCAAAACCCACTTATTTATCGCAAAGTGCCAACACGGCAATTTAACCTGAATACTGAGGTTTTAGTTTAGAAAAAAACGGTTGGCTCTAAGGCGCACGTTACTCAGGAGTAAGCTTGGTGAAGCAACCGTGCAACGTTTCGAATGGGTGAATCACGACCCTAGGAGGGTTTACTCAGAAGCAAGCCCCATTGCCAGCAACCGAGCTTACTCCCAGGTAAAGGATTGTGCCCAGACTAGCCTAGATGTGTGTGTGTGTGTGTGTGTGTGGGGGGTGATTTTCCACCCCCCCACATGATGAACTATGTGCACGTGTGCCCACAGAAAGGGCTCTGAGTGCCACCTCTGGCACCCCTGCCATAGGTTCGCCACCGCTGCCATATACTATTTTAAAAACTAAATTCTCACACACATTCAGAAATATCTAAAAGCACCAATTTTATCATCTATCGCTCACATAACAATGATTAAACCAAAATGTATAGATTGAAAACTCAAGATTTTTCATAAAACAGGTAATTTAGACAGTTGAGCCAACTGACTACCAACTTAATTTCTTAGTCGTGCTATTAAAAAAGGCAGCCCTATTAAAAAAGCCTATGTGAAGTCCATATAATAAAGAAGGAAAAGAGAAGGAAGATAAAAAGGGGAAGGTCTATCTTATAGGCTTCTAAAGGCTGCCTTTCCTTCACAGTCCTTGTTGGTTTCAGAGCCTGCAGATTCCTGGAAGGAGTCTGGAAAGGATCACCTGTCAAAATTGTCCCCCTGGAGAGGTGAGAGGATGCGAAATATTCCTTCTCACCCAGCGTTCCACTTCAAACATCCCCAGTGAGGAAAAGCCCCTGGAGAAATTCACAGGAACTTTTATTCAGATTTTCCCTGGAAATCTCGAAAAGTTGCAACGTTTGATGCGCTGGGGCCCTTAATGGAACTGTAATGCACAGGCTAATCAGGAACCAGGAAGAGATGCTGAGACAGCTTTGAACAACTTGACACCAAGCCTGCCTTGGCAGCCACGTCTTGAGCTGTGAAGCTGGAAGATATTTCCACAAGGTATTCTGGAAGTATTCTGACAGCACCTCCACAGAATCAAAGAAATATGTTTTGAACAGACTTAATGTTTAATATTACACTGTATATTTTAGGGAGAAAACTGTACTACTGCAGTGCTGATACAATCTCTGCAGGCTGATATCATCTCCCTAGCCTTGGTAGTATTTGTCAAATGTCATGATCAGCTCCTGACGCAGTGCAAGGAATTTGTGGGTCTGTATGAGACCCTGTGAAGAGAGTTAAGCAAGACAAATGTCGTGCATTTCTTTCAAACGTTACTGTTTTATCAGACATGTTCTGTGGTCCTGAAATGCAAACCAGATAAATGGAAAAAAAGAAGGAACACAGAAGAGCTTCTAAGGATAGTTTTAGTTCAGTACTGAACTCACCTGGAATGCCGGACAGTTCTGTATGCAGTAGGAAGCGAGTGCTTGGCTTTCAAATGTGACCTAGACCTGGACTTCGAGGAGGAATGATACTTGGAAGCGGGTGACCGGGATCTCGACCGGGATCTTTTTTTGTGCTTCTTTCTCTTCTTCTCCTTTTCTTCCTCTCTTGGAAGCTCTCTGCTTTTGCTTGAAGGCCTTTCCGATACTTTCATTTCCAAGGCTGGCAATGTCCTCACGTTGGTCAACAGAGCACAAGGCATGCTATTGACAGTCTGGAAGTTAAATGGTCACAGGTTATCATTACAGTTATGGGTACCGAGTGTGTTTAAATCCTATCCTGGAAGTACAGGTTAAAACCTCAGCAGCCTTCATGGACTCGCTGCATAGATTTGGCAAGTTAACTGCAGATTGTTTCCCATCTATAAAATGGGAACATCAACGCCCTGTTCTTTATCTTGTACATTTTTCTCCTGATCCCCCCCCCCCCCCAGGAAGCTTAGGACAGCAAACATGGTCTTCTCTTAATCACTATACCGGTGAGATAGGTTGAAAGAAATTGATTCGTCCAAGGTCACCAGTGAGCATCACTGCAGTGTGCAGATTTGAACTCACCTCTTGCTTAGCTTCACTCGATAACTCTAGGAAAACTGAGTTTTTTTTATACTCGCCCGATGGAAAGTTTTTTTCCCCTATACATCCAACAGCAGTTAGAATCACGACAATTTTTTCTGATAGATGCAATTAATAAACAGAAATATCAGCAAGAGAGTCCTAATTTCTAATAGTAATTTTCTAATAAAACCATTTGCCTGCAGAAGCCATCTGTAAGTCTGGACAGCGTGGCTAATTTTTAGCTCCAAGCAACAGCTGACCTGAAGAAAAAGAATTATCTCTGCTTTACATGCTGGCTGTGATGAGACAACTTCTCATATCCAGCAAGACAGTGGATTGCTTTATGATGTTCGCAAGCCGTCTGCTTAAATATTCAGTAGCCACTGCAGCTTACTAGGTTTTTATCTTCAGAAGAACATGTCCAATTTTCCCAAGCTTTTCAGTCAGCGGCATTCATAAACCAATGGGATGCAGAGGCATAAAATGGAGCTTGGGGCATAGTAAAATCTGGTATATTTTTAAATATTCAGTTTGCTTGGGGAGGGGGAGACAGTGGTGCCGATGAAAATATTAATATTAAAAAGTTTGCCCTGTTTCACTACATCGCTGAAGATCATCAAGATACCACTGACAGAGGCCTGTTGGAAAGATGATGTGTATACATGTTGTCATTTGGTGTACAGAGAATGCAATAAGATTACTTAGGCATGGTACTGCTTTGATTAAGGGCACCACAAAAACCAACCAAGTGGAAAAAGCCGCACTGGTACAAACAACAATCATACACATTTGGAATGCAAGAGGCCTGTTTCCCTTAAACAAGTGCTTCATTCTAAGAATTTTTTTAAAAGGCCCACTTTTATCGAGGTACCAAAGAAAGGCGAGGAGAAGCATGACTGCGTCCAAATGACTCTAAGATGGCGATCTTCTCATTAGGGTCTGGGATCTTGGTCTGTGCCAGCCAAGTAAATGGAACAATCCCTGCAGCAGGAACAAGGAGCGTTTGGGGCCCATTTCACCACAGGTATCTCTGTGTGGACCCTTGACTTGGATAGCCCAGGCTAGCCATATCTTGAAGGATCTTGGAAGCTAAGCAGGGTAGTCTCTGGTTAGTACTTGGATGGGAGACTACTGAGGAAGACCAAGATCGCTAGGCAGAGACGGGCCACATTAAACCACCTGTTTGTCTCATGAAGTGAAAACTCTATGGAGTTGCCATGGTGATTTGATAGCGCTTTATACACATCTGGTTGTTATTATCGACAGTAAATGTTATCACTCTTTGGAGGAGTTGTTTATGCTCATGCATCTGATGTCCTTGCCTCATCCACACGAACGATTTTTAGCTTGACCCCTCTATATACAGTGTCTCAAACATCACATAACCCTCATTCGATTTTACTTTGTTTTCTCCCCCCAAAACATTTGGACTGCTATTATGTTACACAGCACATTACAGATCTCCTGAATTATAACCTTTTTAAGCCTTCCATGACCTAGGACCAACGCATCAAAAGGATCAAAATGCCTGCCTGTGGATTTGAAACGGCACCATCGCGGTAGAGGTGCTTAGGAGGTGCTGCAAAGCTATTATTTTCTTTTTCTAGAGCTTTTGATGTGGTAGAGGCATAATGCCTTTTAAAGTGGGAGGCAGCTGAATTGGAATTTTGTAGGCTGACTTGGGCTACAGGAAAGATGGGCAATATATATTAAATAAAATAAACAAATCCAGCAATGTGATTTCCAGATATCAATGGTGAGCTCCAGGTTGCTTAGAAAAATACAGTTGAGAACCATATTATATCTGCTAGGCACAAGCCTAGACCAATTTATGCTGTGATCCCCATACTGCCGAATCAGGTCCCTTCGCTCCTCGGACGAGAACCTGCTGGTAATCCCTGGCCCGAAGGATGTCTGGCTGGCTGGTCTCGACAAGGGCCAGGGCCTTTTTGGTCCTAGTCCCTACCTGGTGGAATGAACTCCCGAGCACGATCAGGGCCCTGTGGGATCTGGATTATTTCGGCAGGGCCTGCAAAACGGAGCTTTTCCACCGGGCATTTTCTAGAGGCCAGCCAGGCTGACATATATTATCACTGGTCTCCAGGGGGATTGTGGGGTTTAAGTTGCCATCTTGTGTATGAATGCTGGACTGCTGTATTTTAAATATTTATTGCTTACTTGAACCATATTGTATTCTAGATTGTTGCATAGCTGCCCTGAGCCCTTTGGGGATGAGCAAGGTACATTTTTTTTAAAAAAAATACTAAAATAATAAAAATAATAAAAGCATCCAAGAACAATAATCTGCATCTTAATTTTTTTTAAAAGGCAAGTTAGGGTGGAGTTGGTGGGAGAGATGCTGCTATCTGGATGCGGCAGGGTTTCTGTACATCTTTTCTATACATCTGGCAAGCACAGATAGCAAAGCAGATTTTAAGCACTGGTGTCACTGGATGACAGATGATAGGCACACTGGCTGATTCTGCATGGGCCAAAAACAGCAGTGTGAAAATGGTGTGAAAATGGTGTAAAAGGGCTTAAAATGGTGTAAAAGGGTTTATACTGTTTTCACACCGTTTTCACACCACTGTTTTTGGTCCATGCAGAATCAGCCTGTTTATACAACACTGATTTCATTTCCAACATTTTAAGCCACTTCTCCAGTGAGCTAACACAGAAAAGGAAACTTCACTCTACCACACCACACCACACAGAGCAGGTGATGACAGGGAACCAGAGGCAGGGCGATCTAATTAGCCTGTGGATCTAAAACACGGAAAGACTAAGACACGAAGCAAGAAATAAAAGGCTGCTGAATCACACAAGGGCAACCGTTAGGGTGTTTAGAAATTATGCAGCACCGTCAGTAGTGCGGATAACTTTCACGCCAGCAACTCTGCCAAGAGGGCTTTACAAAATCCTGGGCTCTGCCTCTTGGTCATGTGAAAGCACTGAGAACTGGCTTTTATATACAGAAATACAACTAAAGGCAATCCTTTTTCCAACCCAAATAAACAAATGCCTTATAGTAACGTTAATATCAAGATCCATGCAAACATTTCTGCGACAAGCCGGAACTGACAAGCTCTTCTGATCTGAAAAGTCCTTCGGTTATCAACATCAGCACAGCAGAACAGATAGGAAACGTTAGCTGTGCCCTATCTGGAACTATTTCAGGCTAAGCAAACCCCCACCTAGATCCACGACTTTCCTTGGCCAGAATCAATAAAATGGCATCCTTGATCTACAAGTAGCTGCTAGATTCATGGAGCATAACTGACTTCAGTGGCCTTTTAAGGAACTCGCAGCACCACATTAAAGCAGCAAAAGGTGAAAGCTCTGATTGCAAAGAAGGGGCTGAATCACAAAATGCACACAAAACAACATTGCTTATGTATATTTAATGGCACCTTCACATGCACTTCCCAGTATTAAAGGTTTCAAAGGACAGTCTCTAATGTTATGCTTATAACAAAAGCACGGCAGCGATTTAAAAATAAACCAAGATGGCTCTGAGTTATCAACGTGACGTGTACGGATGTGTCAAGAAAAGGACACGTGCACTTTTAACGGTGTGAGCAAGCATCGTCTGAAGAGTAAAAACACAAGATCTGACCAGGATTTTAGTGACTCAGATCTGGGTGAACTGCAGTGCAATATTAGCAATTCCTAAGAGATTCTTTCATTATTGCAAAATAAGTTTTCTGCAAAAAAATTATAATTTGGAAATAAGGAAGAAAAACTTGGACGAGCAGCCCTGAACAGATGACCTACTGCAAAATTTAAAGGCAGAAGAAGTGGGGAGCAAGATAAAGTGGTAGAGGCATTCCATGTATGAAGGGAACAGAAGAACTGACCCTTATTTTGAATGGTGCTTTCTGATGTTTCACAGCGAAATTGCAAGAAAAGCCAGAACAAAATCAAAGGAGGTTTTCAGTGCTGTGAGGTCTGGAAGGGGAGCAGAGGAGCTCTTATTAAAATGTCAAAGCATTTGCTTAAGTGTAGGCGGCAGAATCGCACATTGGGACAGAAAGGATAAAAACCAGTGGAAATTAAAGATGGAGGCACCAGGAGCTTCCCATCTTTGAAAGATCAGCTGTGCTTGAACAGGCTTGTAGCAGGCTAAGATGGCAAGCATCAGCCCGAGAAAGTCGGAATCTGAGTACAATGACCTTGTAATCATTTGAGTGTCAGATCATAGTGCAGACATCAGGCTTTGTTTATGTGGAAGTTACGAGATCAGAGAGGGATCTGGGCTTAAGTCTACTTAAGTGCAAGACTTTTAAAAGTGAAAAGATATATGGCACCTTTATCCCCACCCCCCCAAAAAAAGAACAAGAAAAAATCTAAGGCTCATTCTGCACATGCAAAATAATGCACTTTCAAACTGCTTTCAGTGCTCTTTGAAGCTGTGCGGAATAGCAAAACTCACTTGCAAACAGTTGTGAAAGTGGTTTGAAAACGCATTATTTTGCGTGTGCGGAAGGGGCTTAAGACTACTAATGAAGAAATATTAACTGGGAGTGGAGCCTTCTGCCTCCTCAATTATCTGAGAAAAATGCTGTCGTACGCGGTCAGTACATATGAAAATCACCCCACAATGAAGCAGAGATCGATCCAACAGGGAAACCTATTCCTGAAACCTGTTTGAATTTTTCCAGTAAATGTAAGCAGTACAATTTTGGTTTTTTTTAATGATATCCATATTTCCATATATGTAGCTGTTTCATTTGCACATTTGAAGAAGAAGAATTTGGATTTATATCTTGTAAGGAGACTCAAAGGGTCTTACAAACTCCACAACAGATACCTGGGGAGGCAGGTTGGGCTGAGAGAGTTCTGATGGAACTGTGACTGGCCCAAGGTCACCCAGCAGGCTTCATGTGTAGGACTGGGGAAATAAATCCAATTCACCAGATAACAGTCTGCCAGTCCTATGGAGGAGCAGGGAATCATACCCAGTTCTCCAGTCAACTGCTCTTAACCACAACAGCACACTGGCTTTCTCTATGCCATGCCGGCTGACACAATGAATCATATCTTGGCAGTATTTTGCAATACTTTGCAATATTCACTAACAGTAAGGGCACACTTCTTGGGGTGCTGCTCTGATTTACTGAAGAATTTGTTTTTATAAAGCTACTTGGCTGTTTTTCTTTTTCTGCAACTTTTTCTGCAACTAATTATTCTGTACTTCTTCATACGGCCTTCAGGGCAGCAAGAGGCTTTATCGCACAACAGCTTTACCGTGTTTTATTTAATTCCTTTGTTGACACTGTCTATGTTTTGTGGATTTACAACCTATTAAGGACGTATGTGATGGATAAAAGCAGGAAAGAAACACATTAATAACAACATAAAATCTCTTCAAGGCTTTACAAGCGACACGGTTGAAAACGTGGCTCTTGTACTTTCATCAAGCAGAACAAAGCAAGAAGTTGCAAATGCACATGAAGGTTCCAAATTTAAAAAGTGGTACACAAAGATAGGAATACTTGGAAAAAAATAGTCAGTGAGGAAGCACGGTACACCTAAAAGCCAGATGTTTTGCTTGGAGTTAAGGACTACCACAATTGGTTGAAACGTTTGAACAGTTATCTACTATTCTATGCCAGTGTGCTTTCAAACATGCCATTGAGAGCTGGCATGGTTTAGTGGTTAAAAGCAGGTGGATTCTAATCTGGAGAACTGGGTTTGATTCCCCACTCCTCCACCTGAGTGGCAGAGGCTTATCTGGTGAACCAGACGTGTTTCTGCACTCCTACATTCCTGCTGGGTGACCTTGGGACAGTCACAGTTCTCTTTGAACTCTCTTAGTCCCACCTATCTCACAAGATGTCCGTTGTGGGGAAAGGAAGGGAAAGGAGTTTGTAAGCTACCTTGAGTCTCCTTACAGGAGAAAAAGGTGGGGTATAAAGGCAAACTCTTTTTCTTCTTCTATGCAGGTCATGACCTAAGGTGCAAGGTCATGACCTAAGGTGTATCCTGAGCACAGCACTTATCACTTCTGTAATTTTAAATTTAGGATAAAAGAAAAGGGACCGGCAAAGGTGAGGCATCAGCATGAAATGCCTGAAGACTGCTCCTTCATTAGACGATGAGAGAAATACGTTTTGAGAAATCATTCTTTTCAAGAAGACAGATTAGACCAGGGGTAGGGAACCTGCGGCTCTCCAGATGTTCAGGAACTAAAATTCCCATCAACCTCTGTCAGTATGGCCAATTGGCCATGCTGGTAGGGGCTGATGGGAATGGTAGTTCCTGAACATCTGGAGAGCCGCAGGTTCCCTACCCCTGGATTAGACTGTCCATTAATTGCTTGGAAATAAGAGTTCAAAATCATTCCTGTGGCTTCTCGCAGGTGGTTTTAGCGTCTGGCATAAAAATATTGTCTCTCGCTGCAATATGATGTTGGAACGGCCTACTGACAAAAATGCAACTGCAGCGAAAACAGTCTTGAGCAAGAAGTCTTCAAAATGCCAGAAAGTGGAGCACACAAACAAAACATTTTTATCAGCCGTGTCAGGGGAATCAATATTTCGTTTGAAGGCACAAAAATATTCAAGCACAGTTCAAAAGCAAACAATGCCGGCTCTTCTCTAAGCAGCATCTGAGTGCAGCAAAACCTGATAGCAAGTGTTCACCTGAATGTTCCCACAAAGCTATGAAATATATTCCTTTGAAACATCTGGTGATCCGGAGTCCCAAGGAAGTATAAAGCTAAGGGCAAGGCAATGAGCAAAAGCTACATGGAGTGGAAGAAGAGTTCTAATAGAAAGAAAATCATTTTTTTTTCACAGTACAGCTGTGCTCTGTTTCACATAAAGGTGTTAGACCCTGTCTCACGGAAAGTTAAAAATGTGGTCCAGAGTTGTTTGGCCGAAATCGTGTGCTTCCACACTAAAAAATATTCCCTTGGGGTCACCTGAGTGCTGGCCTGCCGTTCAATTTGAAGTCTGCTTTCAAAAATGTTTGTTGGAAAGCGGGCTTCTAGTTTGTGCACTGAGATTTATGCACTTGTGTAGAACTGGCTTTTGGTGAAATTAGGGAAAGTATTTTGTATTGTTGAAGGCTTTCACTGCCAGAATCAACTGAGTGCTGAGGATTTTCCAGACTGTGTGGCCGTGGTCTGGCTGTTTTTGCTCCTCAAGTTTTGTCCACATCTATGGCTGGTATCTTCAGAGGCATGCCATGGTAAGGTGTGTTTCGAGAAGCGCTTCTTACGGTGACATGCCTCTGACAATGACAACCAGAGATGTGGGTGAAATGTTAGAAGCAAAAACAACCAGACCACAGACACACAGCCTAGAAAGCCCACAACATCCCCTTTATACACCAAAAGAAGAAGAGTTTGGCTTTAAACCTTACCTTTCTCTCCTGTAAGGAGACTCAAGGTGGCCTACAAGCTCCTTTCCCTTCCTCTCCCCACAACAGACACCTTGTGAGGTAGGTGGGACTGAGAGTGTTCCAAAGAACTGTGACTAGCCCAAGGTCACCCAGCAGGAATGTAGGAAACACATCTGGTTCACCAGATAAGCCTCTGCCGCTCAGGTGGAGGAGTGGGGAATCAAACCCGGTTCTCCAGATTAGAATCCGCCTGCTCTTAACCACTACACCACACTGGCTCTCTTTAAGTACACATATTATTTTACAATCTTTATACTCCACCTTTCTCCCCAATGGGACCAAAGCAGCTTATATCCTGTCCTCTCTTCCTCTTTTATTCTCACAACACCCCTGTGAAGTAAGACAGGCGGAGAGTGTCTTGCCCTAGATTACCCAGCAAGCTTCCATGGCCGAGTGGGGATTAAAATCTGGCTCTCTGAGATCGTATTTCAAAACTCTTCTCACGATATCATGGCAACACTAAAAACCCGGAAACGGAGTCCACAAGTGAACTGGGATATAAAGTTTGTGTTGACAACGACACAGAGAAAAGACGGCGTGGGAGGGGACGAAGATGAGGAAGCTGCACAGATATTGGCAAAGCAATAAGGAAACCAGGTAGTGAGATGAACACAAGGTTGTCTTAGAGAGGTTAATGAAAAGCTCACACAAGAGATAGGATAAAATCAAGAAGAACTATTATTCAATTCTCTAATCCCTTTTGGAAAGTTCCAAACTTTAACCTCAAAGACCCTTGAGCAAATGTGTTCTAAGCTGCATGTGAACAGAAAGTCTTGGAATAGACCTTTTTTTTCAAGCTCTCAAGAGAGGCATATATTTAATCAATCCTCCTCCTCTGAATATCAATTATTTTTCCTTCATGAGGAACACAGGCTCTGCTTCAATTCCTATTATGGGTAGAAGCCATTTACCGGGTCCTAGTTATTGACATACCTGCTTGATGTATGCGAATGAGAAGTACCAGCTAAAGCCTGGTGACGCAAAGCTGGATAAGTGCTTAACAACATTTATAAACCCACAGCAAATCAAGTTTATTATGACAGGCCATTACTGTGCTAGAAAAGGCTGGGGAAAAGTTGACGACGTACGATCCACGGCAGCTGAGATGTTAAACAGTGACTCCGCGATTGCTAGTACGAAGAGGTGAACACCTGTTGGGAAGAAAAGGGTCTGAAGTTCACCTAATTGGAGCTCTCACGCCCACCCACCCTTCCACGTCAAGCCATGATCAACTCCCAACACAGCAATGCCCTACGAAGCTAAAAAAAGTTACAGAAAAACACACCTTGCAAGAGAAAGGTACCTTTGGGCAGCAGCAAGACTATCCACTGGCCCTTCACAAGGGACCACTCAGGGAGTCCCATCAAACTCCCAACCTTTCTTTAGCCCAGGGGTCTGCAACCTGCGGCTCTCCAGATGTTCATGGACTACAATTCCCATCAGCCACCATTAGCCCAATTGGCCATGGTGGCAGGGGCTGATGGGAATTGTAGTCCATGAACATCAGGAGAGCCGCAGGTTGCAGACCCCTGCTTTAGCCCATCCCTTCACACTGTGGGCTGTAATCTGGACAACTGGGTCTGATTCCTCAACAAGAGCCCAAAAGATCAACGTATATGTGATTGTGGTGTAGATCAGACAGAAGATGTGATGCCCTGTATCTTGTACTGTCCCATGCATTCTCATATCTGGAATTTATATCTTAAAAATAGTTTAGAAAAAATGATCAGGTACTGAGGAGAATAAAGTGTGATTTATAATGGCTGATGTCTTTGAGGTGGTCATGCGCAAGGTAGCCACGTTTATGTTTCTCTCATTTAAACTCAGATTGCAGAAAGGTTGTAGCATGAAGGCTAAGTTATACTCTGCAATATCGTCCATACTCCTTAGCTCTTAAGGTTTTGTTCTTTCGTTTAAAGATTTAGCTTTAAAGATGCATGTGTCTTAATTTGTTGATTTATTATTGCCTTAATTTGAATGGCCTACGGCTATCAAGTAAAGTTTGACCGACTGACACTCTTACACGTGAGCAGCGCACTCTCATCAGGTGAACCAGGTTTGTTTCCCCACTCTTCCACATGAAGACTGCTGGGGGACCTTGGGCCAGTCACAATTCTCTCAGAACTCTCTCAGCCCCACCTATCTCACAAGGTGCCCGTCGTGAGGAAGGGAAGGGAAAGCGATTGTGGGCCGCTCCGAGACTCCTTAAAGGTCGAGAAAAGCAGTGCATAAAAACCAAACTCTTCTCCCCACTTCTAAAAAAATCTCTTGTTTTGAAAAGGTGAACAGTTGGCACACGGATTAGTTTCCAAAGGGCTTTCTGGTGCCCTCTTCTGCCAAGGTCCTGCATAGAACTGGGTTACACGCCAGATTTCCAGTATGCCAAATAGTCATCACAGCACTCTGAGGTCATTTGTTTACATCTGCTTTAAATGTCATTCCTGGCAGCTCTGTTTCATCCTTGTAAAACTTCAACAGTAGCCTGGCTCTGAATTCCATCTCTGCTAAGATAAAATACCAGCCCTGCTTTATCTCAGTTTTCAAAGCCATTCTTACCCTCGAGAATGAGTGGACCTGACTCGTTCATAACCACAAGTTCACTTCAGCCCTCATCAAGATTCAGCTTTGCCTCCTCGGAACGTCTCGGCTGCGCCAAAGACACCGTGGATCGCTCGGCAAAAAGAACAGTTAAGATCAAAACCGCAGGCTCGGCTGAATTGGCTGATCAAGGAATAAGCTCTCAAACTACTTCAGAGCAAAGTAAAGTCAAGGGGAGGGGGAGCTTTGAAAATTTGTTGGTGGCTAATAATGTACAATTTACCATGCCATTCATAGCAACCAATTTAATTACAACTATTGTTGTTCGGGAGCAATTAAAGATATTCATTGTCGAACTTTAAATTTGCATTCCCACATGCTCATTAATAACCATGAATAGTGCTATTTAAAAAGAACAACAGAAAAGCGATTAGAAAAAGATTTAAAACAAAGAAGTCCCATTTACATACATTTCACTTATTTTTAGCACAGGCACGGAATGTTTCTGAAGCCCTGATGCACAGGAACTAGAAAGGGCCGGGAGTATTTAAGGTATCTGTAAAATGCTGACTTGGGATGCCCTTCAGTCTGGTATGGAAGGGTACCCCCACTCAGGAGAAAAACTGGGTATTTGTACCCCCTTTTTTTCAACTTTTAAGGACTCTCAAAGCGGCTTCCAATCATCTTCCCCTGCCTTCAATCGACACCTTGTGAGGCAGGTGAAGCTGAGAGAGTTCTGAGAGAACTGTGCCTGGTCTAATGTCTCCCAGCAGGCTTCATGTGAAAGAGGAAGAAAACAACCTTGGTTCACCAAATTAGAGTCTGATGCTCGTGCACAAGAACAGGGAATCGAATTCGGTTCTTCAGATTAGAGTCTGCTGCTCCTAACTACTACACCACTCACGGAAATGGCTATGCCAACGTATCCCGCACACGATGTCATAGCGTATCCCTCAATCTGCAGCTCTGGACTCTTCTGAGATGGTTCTGCCTTCATCTCCCTTAATGGACTCCTTCACAGGGAGGCAGGAGCAGCTTCTTGCCAAAGGCTTAACAACAGAGCATCCATACAAGATCCCGGGTTCAAGATTAGGCACCACTAAAAGGATCAGATAGCTAAAGTCCTCTGTTGGACGCCCCGGAACAGTCGGAGCAGACAATAAGGATGGTGGTGGAATAACTGTGCCCCAGCCAGTTCTTTCTTCAGTGCAATACAGGGAACAGTGCATGAAGCAACATGCTCTGAATGTCATAGGAAGAAGCCAGCTGGATCAGACCAGAGTCCATCTAGTCCAGCTCTCTGCTACTCGCAGTGGCCCACCAGGTGCCTTTGGGAGCTCACATGCAGGATGTGAAAGCAATGGCTATGCTGGAAAAATGTGAAAGCAATGGCCATGCTGGAAAAAAAAAACAAGACACCTCTCTGCTTTCTGCAGTCTTCTAACTAGGTTTCTAACTCAGGGCTTATCAACTTTAACCACTGTAAGTCACAATGTTACCTGGCGGGATGCTTTATGAGCTCATTTTTTAAAAATATGCTTTAGCTGAAGATTCAGAGAACTTTATGGGTCTTTCTGGCTCCATTCAACTTTTCATATAGTCGAATGGCAATTGCAAGCAACTTACTTCTGACCAAATGCTGCAGAGTTCAATTTCGATTGGGATAGAAATGCAGGCTGGTAGTGAGGGATCCCAGCCTTCCCTGCCCCACACCATTTCCTTGAGCTGGCTGTATTTGCCCCTTGCAGGGCTGCATGTACACTAAACGCAGATCTTGTACTCCTGCCTCCCCTTTCTTTTGTAAATTTCCTTAGGAAGCACCTCTTGGGCAATGCAAAATTGCTGCCCCCCCCCGCCCCACCCACTGCTCACGGTAAGTGGCTTCTGCAACTTGGAAGATTCTTCTGATAATTTACATTACTTCTGACCTCCCACAAGCAACAGCTTTACTTATTCTACACTGTTCTAAAGAGTGAAATATTATTGCTCGATGTTTTTCCAAAATTCCTCGAACGGGTAATAAGACTTGCCCTCCTTAAGAGATACAAGATGCCCCCGCCCCCCAAAACGGGGTGTGAAAATAGTAAGAGCCAATTTCTACAATAATGATTAAAAAACCCCAGCAGCAATGAAGACTAGAGAATAGTCACACTGTCCCCCTTTTCTCAGCAAGCAAACTTTCAGGACTTTTCGCCCCAGCAGACATCTTTTTTTGATCTTGCCACAGGGAACAAAGTCAAAGCAAAACTGAAGAACAGAGAACCCTACAGAACAAGAGGTTAAGAACAGAAATAATAGCCTATATTCTCTACCACCGATCCCATACTTCAATAGAAGGCAATTTCTAAGAACTCCTGCCTGTTTTAAGTCAGAAAATAGACTGGTCAAGTGTTGTCTATATAGGCTCCACTGGGGAGAAGGGGGTATAAATCAAGTAAATAAAATAAGAATTTCCAACAATTTGAATAGGAATTTCAGTAGATACAGGTTGTTACACATAAATAGGAAATGCTGGAACTCCTAAAATCATCTCCAGTACACATCTGTAAAGGACAAAGAAACGCTCTGCCTTCCTTCGCATCTGGAAATCCTCCTTCCTGTCCCCCCCCAATCAAAAACAGCTGAAGAAAATGGTATTGATACCAACTAAGATCAGCATGTAGCCCACCAAAAGATGACCAATATTCAAAACAATTCTTGGAGCTACAGTTCTACTACCAGCACCCTGTGAAAAGCACTACATTCCAAGCTTTCCAGGAGGTAAGGGAAGTGATAATATTTTAATTAGATTTGGTCTGTGATACAGATGAACTGAGGCTACAGGCCTGTTTGTTTGATAGCACAAAAGGGGCATACCGCCCAGAGCAGTGATGGCGAACCTTTTCGAGACTGAGTGCCCAAATCGCAACCCAAAACCCACTTATTTATCGCAAAGTGCCAACATGGCAATTTAACCAGGATACTGAGGTTTTAGTTTAAAAAAACGGTTGGCTCTGAGGCGCACGTTACTTGGGAGTAAGCTTGGTGGTAGTCATTGGCTTTGCTTTGAAGCAACCATGCCACTCTTCGAACAGGTGAATCAGAACCTTAGGAGGGTTTACTCAGAAGCAAGCCCCACTGCCAGCAACAAAGCTTACTCCCAGGTAAAGGATCACGCTTTAGTTTTTTTCATAAAAATCAGTGGGGTTTCATAAAAATCAGCGCTTAACAGGGTTACCTACACTGTTTCCTCAAAATAAGGTCTTAGGTTTAATGCTATTAATCGAACCCAGAGGCCCAGGCCAGCCTAGATGTGTGTGTGGGGGGCTCACAGAGAGGGCTCTGAGTGCTCACAGAGAGGGCTCTGAGTGCCACCTCTGGCACCCATGCCATAGGTTCGCCACCACTGGCCCAGAGGGACATATGTGGTCAAATGTCCCCAGGCTGCGGCCATTTAGTCACGTGGGGGCAGAAAATCACCCCCCGCCCCCCGGGTCCATACACTGACTTCAAGACCTGGTGCAAAAAAATGTTGTTTGGTCGTGGCTGTCCATACAGGGGGTGGGGGGTTCCTTCAACAGTCTTCATCTCTGAGCCAGGGAAAATTCCCACATTCAAGCAACTATCCATTCATTTCTGACTCTGCAAAGCACAGTGATGAGTGGGTGTAACCCTGAGATGCTCCCATCTGTCTTTGAGACCAATCCTAGGAAAACATTATCAGGACAGGTCGACTAAGTTGACTATTTTTACAAGACAGAAATTGGCACAGACAAATAGGAAAGAGGATTCCACAAATAAGCATAACCTTTAGCACCCACATTATGCTTGCTAATTAAAGCAAGGCTAGTCTACAGATTGTGTTTGAGAAGTGTAACTGGCGGCGGGTCATTAATAATTTCTGTCCCACTGTGGGAAGAGGAAGTATGATTTAAGAGAATGCCCAAACAGGAGAAAATGGATTTTCAAGACCGATTCCTTCTGTTACAGCCTGCTCACAGCAAATTAAAAAAAAACTTCATTCATAAAAGGCACACTTGCACGAACAGCTATTGTTGTTAGTCTATTGAAGTTCAGGACACCCAAAATCTTATCAGAAGAGAAACCATGTTGCATCAAAATTCCAAAGCTGCCCACGAGCTCGAAAAGATTGGGGGCCTCAGGTCCTTTCCGGCATAGCAAATTTAAAGCGGGTTGCAGGCGGGAAACATGAATCCGTCGTCACCACGGACCGTTCACATGGCTGGCTGTCCCGTGGACAGCCAGTGCATCAGCTGGGGTGCACGCCTTCGCACGGAGGTGCTTTTTTTTTTACTTACCTCCCACCGATGCGCAGCTACGCAGGCAGCACATGAACCCCCAGAGCTTTGCTGACACCTCATGACCCCAGAAATGCCAGTGTGGCTCCGCACAAGGGAGCCGGGAATTATACAAAAAGAGGAAAGCACAGACTCATAACCTGCCTCCTGCCTGGCCGTGACTGCAAGGTGCGTTAAAACAAAAGAATTGCACAAATCGTAATTTTTGAAAAACCCGGGTTGGGGGGAAAACGCAGAGCAGACTCCCTTTAGGAGCGGGATCCATGAGAAGTCCCCCCCCCCCCCAACCCAGGTATTATCCTGCCCTTAACCCTGTGTTTATAGGTCCGTGCAGAAGGGGCCTCAGTCTGAAGTGAGTTCAATGCAGAGGTGATGCTCAAACCAGGTACCTCCAAATGCATACCTCAGTCTCTCACGTACTAATGCCATATCAGCTCACAAAGATGCGACTGAAAATGTAATCCCCCCTCAAAGGGCTCAACTCTGGATCCAGTGCTGTGCCTTAATATGAAATACAAGTTTGCAGCACACCATTTATAGCAATAAACCCCAGCATTACACTTCTGTTAAAGTGAGGATTTTTTCTTGTTCCTGATGGGAAGAGTTTATGATAGTTTTGATTGAGCTTCCAAATCAAGGTATCATTACCACCTAACATTTTGGAAGCCTTGCCATTTCTCACACTGGTGGACCTGATGAAAAGGGTAACTAGCTTTGTAATCAACAGCAATGTCTGACGGGGTGGTGGTGGGGGATGAGTAGCTACAGGCTATAGAAATGTTTTGATAATAGTATGTCTGTCATCAGTATTTAATGAAACTGAATGAGAGACAAATACCTACAGCAAACATCTGGTGGTTATTTCAAGAAGTGTCAGCTAAAATTATGATTGTACAATCATAATAATTTGGGTTTGCTTTCACAAAAACTGTTGTTTAGTTTGCTTTTAAGAAAATGGTTCCATTGATTCAAAATTGCTCTATTGATTTAAGGTAGCAAATTGAAAATGTGGTAAAACAGAACACATACTGCGACATGGTGTTTTAAGCTATTATTCTTGTGCCCAGAGAAATCTATTTTAAAAGATTTCATTTGTAGTTTTACAACACCAGAAAACAAGACTAAAATTAGTCCACCACTGGGGTATATCAAATGTTCCACTGGTATCGATCAGAATGAAATTGTTTCAGGGCGGCCCACTAGTCATAAGACAGCTGGTTAGGGTGTTTGTTGGGGAAAAAAATAATTGTTTAATGATCCAGCTTCAATCAGTGTGATAGTTCTGATATCCATGCCCAGCAATAAAAAACAATTACCCTTAATTTCCTTCAGTTAGCCGGATCCATAGAGTTGCGCAGTATGAAACAGAAAATGGCTAATTGTTTTTATAACCAACAATTTTCAACTTCTTGGTCAATATATAAGAGATGTTCAGAATACAGAATATATCCCCCCCCCCCGCCCCCCACATTAGAATAACTGGATTCCAGGAGATTTCAGCTTTACACCATCTCTTTCTGAATATCAAGAAGAAGAAGAAGAAGAAGAAGAAGAAGAAGAAGAAGAAGAAGAAGAAGAGTAGTTTGGATTTATATCCCCCCTTTCTCTCCTGCAGGAAACTCAAAGAGGCTTACAATCTCCTTGCCCTTCCCTCCTCACAACAAACACCCTGTGAGGTAGGTGGGGCTGAGAGAGCTCCGAGAAGCTGTGACTAGCCCAAGGTTACCCAGCTGGCGTGTGTGGGAGTGTACAGGCTAATCTGAATTCCCCAGATAAGCCTCCACAGCTCAGGCGGCAGAGCTGGGAATCAAACCCGGTTCCTCCAGATTAGATACATGAGCTCTTAACCTCCTACGCCACTGCTGCTCCCTATCTTAACCTATCTTAACCTATCTGGAACAAGAATTTGGTATGCTTGCTGTGTGAAGTACCTGGCTGAATCCCAAAAATAATCAGGATTAAAGGAGATGATGATTTTGGATTTATATCCCACCTTTCTTTTCTGTAAGGAGACTCAAGGTGACCTACAAGCTCCTTTCCCTTCCTCTCCCCTGGGGAGGTAGGTGGGGCTGAGAGAGTTCCAAAGAACTGTGACTAGCCCAAGGTCACCCAGCAGGAATGTAGGAGTACAGAAACACATCTGGTTCACCAGATAAGCCCCTGTCACTCAGGTGGAGGAGTGGGGAATCAAACCCAGCTCTCCAGATTAGAACCCACCTGCTCTTAACCACTACGCTGGGGTGTGTGTGTGTGTGTGTGGGGGGGGGGCACATATGAGCAAAGACTCATCCTTCAGCCTCTTCTATCTTCAAATGAATGCTAGAAAAGCTTCCAAGTGTTCCTTTGAAGGACAATGATTGTGATAACTATGCAATTGTCACCACTTCTAGAAGGCTGACCCTTGTGTCACACTGACAGTACTTGAAATGAGAAATCATATGGTACGAGTGGAAAATGCTTTTCTTCGCTGGGTCAACGCTGTACCTCTCAAGAGGAAGGGAAGCAGCATGTCACTGGCCCATCTGAGCAACACAAGAATTACTCTTGCACCTGTGCTTGCACCAGAGCCAATAAAAATTTCCACGACTCTCATAACAATCACACCAAAAGTGTACTTTTCTTTAAAAATAATCACCCCCCACCCCGAAAAAACTAATATAGAGCAGTTGATTGCTGTTCAGACACCATCCAGGACTGCAGCTATTGTCCTGTACACCTTTGTTTCCTTGAATTACCCTCTTTAAAGGCCATCATGATCTGTATATTTACCCTCTTTAAAAGCCATCATAATCTGTATATTTTAGCACCATCTCTTTCCATATATGCATCAGCTACAACAGAGCTCCATTGGCAATAATATAGGATTTTACTTTATTAGGCCGTTTCCGCACGGGCCGTCCCCAGGCCGCCATTCGCACAGGGGGCGAGCCGGCGTTTTCAGAGTGCGCTGGGAAGCGCACTTTTCTGAAAACGCCAGCTGGAAGCTGCTGCCGTGCGAACGGCAGCGGCTTCCCGGTGCTCCCCCCGCCCACTCCCTGCCTTCACTCACCTGCTCTCCGGCGCGTCGCCGGGGCCTGGGGACACGCCCCACTGCTCTGCGACACGGAAGCAGGCGCTCAGGGCAGGGGAGGCGTGCCCCCAGGCCCCGGCGACGTGCCAGAGGGCCGGAGAGCAGGTGAGTCGACCGGGCGACGGCGCCCAGCGGCGCCGTCTTCCCAGTTCTTTCTGGGACCGTCCGCATGGAAACGCCGACCCAAGCCCTTCCGCCTCCGTGCGGAAAGGGCCTTAGAGAGAGTCTTATCTGTATTCCTTAGAGCCCTGTTCAATACATCTAAATGTACAGCTAATGTAGTATTAAGACAAGAGGCAGGGATGGAGGCTGACTGATAAATTTTGGCTTAAATTTTGCATGCTAGTATGTAATAAGTGCAGATCCAGGCTAAGACAGGGAGCAGTATTAAATGATGGAGATTGTAATAACGTTGTAAGTTAAGGCTTCTTTCACCATGGGTTGCTGTGTATATGTACAACTTGAATTCGTCTTTCTTTTCTTTTTCTTTTTTTATTTATTTCTTACATTTATATCCCGCCCTTCCCAACAGGGCTCAGGGCGGTGAACTTCAGTATAAAAACACTTTTAAAATACCATATAAAACTGGTGTGTGCAACAACCACACCATTAAAAACTTTAAACAACAAGACAGTAAAAATGGAAATAAAAACACTGATTAGGCACCCATGGGAGGTCACGGTGTACTGTTCAGGCCAGCTGGCAAGATATAAGAGCCTGGCGGAAGAGCTCAGTCTTACAGGCCCTGTGGAACTCACCTATGTCCCGCAGGGCCCTGATCTCAGCTGGAAGCTCATTCCACCAGGTGGGGGCCAGGGCCAAAAAGGCCCTGGCCTTAGTAGTGGCCAGCCGAACCTGTCAGGGGAGGAATGTTTATGTTAGCAGTACCAACATTTCAGAGTATCTTTAGGAGACCCCCTGATGATACCACCCAGGTTTGGTGAAGTTTGGTTCAGGGGGTCCAAAGTTATGGACTGTCAAAAGGGTAGCCCCATCTACTATTAGCTTCCATTGGAAACAACGGGGAATAGGACCACCCACGTTGGGGATCCATAACTTTGGACCCCTGAACCAAACATCACCAAACCTGGCTGGTATCAGCAAGAGATTATCCTGATTATACCACCCAGGTTTAGTGAAGTTTGGTTCAAGGGGTCCAAAATTATGGACCCTCAAAATGTAGCCCCATCTACTATTAGCTCCCATTGGAAACAATGGAAGATGGGGGCACCCCCTTTGGGGGTCCATAACTTTGGACCCCCTGAACCAAACTTGGCTGGTATCATCAGGAGTGTCACTTGATGACACCCTAAAATTTTGGCGCCACTAGCCTAAAAACTACGCCCCTTGGAGGCCGACAAAGTAAAAACACTGAAATATTTTTAAAAATACACCTGACTCGTGTATAAGTCGGGGGGGCTTTTTCAGCACAAAAAATCTGCTGAAAAACTAGACTTATACATGAGTATATACGGTAATTTGTATGCCACATGGAATGGCTTTCATCAATCAGCTGAAGTCCTGGAGTCCCCGGGCATTAATGATTTCAGAATCAAGGTTCTGAAGTTGCTCCTAGCAACCTTGTGGGCCTTAGAGCTCTTCCTCTGCCTCAATCTAAAAATACTGGGGGTGCTGGCTGTAAAAAAACAAAAATTAACACAACGAAGACGGACGATCTCTTTGATTTTGAATGCACAGCTGCTTTTGAAATTGAGTGATGTGCAAATGGAAGAGTGACCGTTTCTCGAACAGCCTTGTTTCGCTCTACGTGCCCGGGGCTTACTGTGTGCTTGCCCTTATTCAGAAATACTAGCACAAACTCTACTTTTGTTCTACGTTATGCACTAAATGCCCAGCCTTGGATAAAAGCACTTCCAAATATTGCGTTGAAGTGAAACCTGGAGCGATGGTTAGAGGTGGGGGGAGAGGAGACAATTTCCCTCTATTTATAGCTCTGGCAGAGATTCACATACTATAGTCACTTAATACAACGATTGCATGAAACTTTCCACCCCCATGATAATGTTCTTTGGATTTGTTTTTAAAGCAATAACTATTTGCACTGAGTGCTGCATGACTTCTGCAGGGAATCCCTTTTTAACTGCAACGTGACAATTCTGAATTCACCTAAATTCAGAGTTCACCTAAACATTAGAAAGAACTTTCTGACAGCAAGGCCTGTTTGACAGTGGAATATGCTGCCTCGGAGGGTGATGGAGTCTCCTTCTTTGGAGGTTTTTAAACAGAGGTTGGATGGCCATCTGTCAGGAGTGCTTTGAACGTGTCTTCCTGCATGGCCGAGGGTTGGACTCAATGGCCCTTCTGGTCTCTTCCAACTCTATGATTCTATGGCTGGTATTTTATATTATCACTGTACCAGTCAGGAAGTGGTTAGAGAAGTCGATTTGGACTGGGGGACCTGAGTTCAAATCCATGAAAACCAACAGGAAGATCTTAGGTCAGTCTCCATCTCGGTCTAAAGCATATATATGTAAGACTATAAGCTCCTTGAAGGAAGGGTAGGATGCAAACGTTACAAAACCCCAGGAAATTAAAAAGTAACTTACCTGTGGAAGAATGGTTCAGTTGTAAAATACACACACAAAAAGAAACACCACAGATGTGAATGGAAAGTTTCACATAGAAAACAAGAATACACAATGCTCTAGCCAAAAGAACCAGGCTGAGAGTCTCAAGATCCAAGGCAAGGTTTTACACCAAAGTTACTCATTTAAGTTTCCCCACCGGTGCTGAAAATGCACATGTGTGCATACTGCTAGAATGTGGTGGGCCAATTTCAGCAAACCCAGGAAAACTGACAGCAGCTGAAATTAAATTCAGCCTTCCTTCAAATATAGCAAAGTAGTAACACAGGAAAGCATGTGATCCCCTCCATCTTCCTCTGAGACGGTCTCTGCACCAACACGTCACGAAGGTTCAAACAGCACAAAGGTTCAAACAGCATTCAGTTTCTCACCTCCAGATTAAAGGCATTCTCCTCAATTTTCTCCACCTCTGCTTCCGCCAGGGGATTCTTCAGGTTTTGCAAGAACAGGGCGGCTTTCCTTTTCCGCTCAGCCTGAAGCTGCTTCTCTTTTGATTCCTTGGAGGCTTGGGCGAGCTTTTCCCTGGCAGCAGCTGCCAGCCTGTCTTCTAGCTTCTGTTTTGCTGGGAAAACAAAAGGGGATCCAGGTAGTGAGCTGAGAAAGGGGGATCAACTTTTGGTCAAGTTAAAGAATCTCCCCTTTTTTTGCGGATGGAGTGGGGGGAGAACCACACAGAAGTTGAGAATGGTTTGTCCGAGGGAAATAGCAAATTAGGAAGCTAACAGTTGGGTTCTCCTTTAACTGTACTTGCTAAACAAATGAGTAAAATGAGCTTAGGTACCTCCCCCCTCCCCCCCAAGAGTGCCCAAGGCTTATATTTGATCAATTTTCGGGGATAAACAAGTTTGTTGTAGACTTGCTGCAGACGAACAAACAAAGCAAAGCTGGAAAGGATGGATGGAACCACCTTTAGAAATGCGGCGGCCAGGAAAAACCGAAGAAAATAACACTTTTTCTGAAAGCCTTTCCAGTCTTTCTGATGAAAAATATTGTGAAACTACTAAGAAACTCCTCCTCCTTTGGAATGAGGAGAATGCTTCTAAGACAAGGTTTAACATTCAAAATATGTAGCACAAACATATTTATATGTAAGACATTCTAAATGCTGAGAGAATGATTATTCCTGTGCGTACTGTAGACACATACAGCCTGTTTTCAAGGATACAATTATTGTTCAAATTCGAATAAATTTGGCAATGCTATGCTATAATGAGTTTGATTCATATATTATTCAGTGTTTTCAATGTTATGAAGTTTAACTTGATCCCCAAATACATTAATTCTATTGTGACTAAATGAGAGTGTTTTCGTCCGAAGACTGGTTACGACAAAATATGTTTTGTTATGTCAAATTTTATTTTTTAAAAAACTACGAGTTAACAAAAATTAAGATGTATGTGACAAAGTAGCACAAAGGGCAGCAGTTTACCCACATGGCTAGCCCTGTGCACACAGAAACTTCTGGTTTTTTGAGACAGAAAACTGTTGGGCTTATAGAAACATTTCCCACTGGATTCTAACAAGGTTAGGAGTACTGTGTCCTGCTGACCTGTTCCCAATTGAAGACATTCTTGTGATGGAAGTTCAGTTAACGAGATGAAGAGTTTTTTTATACGCTGCTTTTCTCTACTTTTAAGGAGTCTCAAAGTGCCTCGCAATCACCTTCCACTCCCCACAACAGGCACCATGTGAGGTTGAAAGAATTCTAAAAGAGTTGTAAAAGAGTTCTGAAAGAGTTCTAAAAGAACTGTGACTGGCTCAAGGTCACCCAGCAGGCTTCACGTGGAGAAGTAGGTAATCAAACTCGGTCCTCCAGATTAGAGTCTGATGCTCTTAACCACTACATCATGCTGGGTCAATAGCAAGACGAGGCAGCTGAAACAGTGAGTGTGCCGCTTAAAATATGGGAAAACTCTCCTGTAACACAATAAATGAATTGATGGGCAGCACATCCAGGATAGGCAACAGGAAGCCCTACACCACAGAACACAAAATCCCTTCATGGAATTTAATCGCACGGAACAGTGTGGCAGGCACTATTTTTGATGGTTTTCCAAAGCAATTAGACAAACTCAAGGAGGAAACGTTCACCCATGGCTACTGGACAACTTCAAAATGGAACCTTCATTGTCAGACAGAGTTTGCTTCTGAATGTCAGTCGCTGGAGGACAATAACAGTCACTGGAGGACAATGGGCAAGTAAAAGACTGCTAGACATCTGGTCTGGTCCAACAGGCCTCTTTTGTTTTTCATAAGGGTCAAGCCCAAAAAATGATCACTGGTGCCATTCTCAAACTAATTTGCTCAAATCCCACCAACCTAAGCACGATCCTCTTTGACACAAGTTGCAAGAATGTGAGCTTGAATGCTTTCTGGTTCACATTCCGTTCTGATGGGGGACTTTAAAGTATTCAATAGGTTGAAGGTAATGATTTGTAAGAATATGAATTGACAAATTGTATTTGGGACATTTATGGTTGCTAGTAAACTTTGTGGATTTTAAAATAATTCTTCCAGCAATATTTCTTTTAAAAAGTATTTCATGCACTTTGATTTCATACTGCTCAACTGTGATCAAGTATGCATGTTTCAATTTTCTCATTTCTATTTTGATTAATGCCTTCTGGGTCTAGAATGCATTTAAAATGTAATTAATGAACATTTTAAAGTAGTAATCTCTAAGCAGTTCAAATTACATGAAGACTCAACTTTATCTGACACATTAAAAAGCTAATGATTTTTCTGCCTTTTAAAAATATCATTTTATCACCCAGATCAACAAATATACTAAAAATTGTGTATCAACTTTCAGAATGAGGGAACGAATAATTCCCACTGGAATCTGACGCTCAGCAGCTTTTCTTCACCTGCAGACATGGAATAATACATTCGGAGCTAACTATGAGATTCAGGAACCTGACACTCCAAATGATACTTCCTGTAGGAGATTTTTAAATAAATAATTCCATTTGGAAACAGCTTCATGATTTTTAAAATTAATATTCACATCCTTTGCAGCTGGTGGAGAAGCCCGTTCGCAGGAACTGAAACGCATTCTCTGCAGTACCAACATGAATTCATCAAATTAATTTTTAAAATATTCCATTGAATTAGACACTTGCTTGAAGACTTAACTATCACTCAAAATTTTCAGAAACCTATTGACAAAGGAAGACTAATGTTGTTATCCTGGGGGTTGCATCTGTTTGATCTCCACATGCCAATTGCCAAAAGTTTGGGGAAGATAACTAGCCCACAAACTTTTTAAACTTTTTAAAATGCCGCTTATCTCAAACCAGTTCAAACTGGCACAGGGCTGTGTGTGTGCGTGTGGCTTGAAGGCCAGATCAGTGTGCTGTGGTGGCGAACCTTTGGCACTCCAGATGTTATGGACTACAATACCCATCAGCCCCTGCCAGCATGGCCAATTGGCTATGCTGGCAGGGGCTGATGGGAATTGTAGTCCATAACATCTGGAGTGCCAAAGGTTCGCCATCACTGGTGTAGGGTGGGGGTAGGTGCCCTG
This sequence comes from Sphaerodactylus townsendi, assembly GCF_021028975.2. Lineage (NCBI taxonomy): Eukaryota > Metazoa > Chordata > Lepidosauria > Squamata > Sphaerodactylidae > Sphaerodactylus > Sphaerodactylus townsendi. The sequence continues at coordinate 48,904,631 of NC_059437.1, forward strand.
ATTGGCGAGTCTGCAGCGGACCCACTATGCCAGATAAGGGGCGATGGAGAGGGGGGTGCCTCAGCTGCTTTGCGGGCCTGACAAACCTTCTCAAGAGGCTGAATACGGCCCCCAGGCCACATGTTTGACCCCCCCAGCTCTAGCTGATGATAAAGGTAGGCAGCATGTTGCAATAAACTAATGTGAGTTTGCGCATCCACAGCTTCATTGTGCTTTTTTAAAGAACCGAATGCAGAACAGCTCTGCTTCATAGATAAGCCTCTCCAAGTTTGGATCCCACCGGCACTGCCTCACATAATTTCAAGACTTTTGTGGAAATCTGAGGTCAGCACCTTTCAACTCCGTACTGACTGCTCTGTTCAGGTAGATGCCCTGAAGATATGCTGCCAGAGTGGTGGCGGTAATGAATTTTCTCAGAACTAATATTCCAGAATGGAAGCTGCAATTAAATATCCATTTGTTCGCTATAATAAGACCACAACACACATGTATCTGGCTATTGAATAGGAGCTTCTGGACCAATTTTCAGAACGCTCGGCTGGCAGAAACATCAGCCACAACACTAGGACCACAGCCAGACAACGGCACTGATGATCTGCATCTTTGTAATTCAGTGCTCAGTCACGGAAATTCAAATGAGAGGACATCACGGCCCAATTCAGCCCTAGACTTCTCGTGAGCACTTGGGGTTGATTCGTAGGGGGCTCATGAATGCAGCATGAAAGGAGGTCAAGCTCTTATTCAATACTGCCTCTTGATAACCAGCAGAAAGCCCCCCCCCCCCCCCGCACTAGGATACCATGGATCAGGACAAAACTGAGCACTGTGGAGAATTCATTTCACAGCCAGCCAACTTTTTTTCACGCTACGTTCCCATTTTCGTACGTCCGCAAGTATCATTAACAGGCTCTGCATCACTTCTGGTTAAGTGACAGTGCACTTTAACGATGCCTATGAATGTGCAAATCTGCCACGGATCAGATTATTGGGTCCATCTAGCTCAGAAACGGCTACTTCGACTGGAAGCTGTTTCCAAGGGTAGCAGGTAGAAACAAACAGCTTCTCCCAGAAATCCTATAAGAGGAGATGGCAGTGACAGAATCTGAGCTCTTCCATGAGCAAAGCAGGTGCTATAACGGAGCCGGCCACCTACACAAAGGCAACTTCCAAAACACTGTGCTGGTTAAGCCTTCTGTGGAACTGGACGCTATTGTGGAACTGGACGTTGGATCCTATAAGAGGAGCAGCAGTGGCGTAGTGGCTAAGAACAGGTGCACTCTAACCTGAAGAACCGGGTTTGATTCCCCGCTCTGCCACTTCAGCTGCGCAGGCTTATCAGGGGAACTAGATTAGCTTGTGCACTCCAACACATGCCAGCTGGGTGACCCTGGGCTAGTCACAGCTCTACAGAACTCTCTCAGCCGCACCCACCTCACAGGGTCTTTGTTGTTTGCGGAGGGGAAGGGAAAGGACATAGTAAGCCCCTTTGAATCTCCTACAGGAAATAAGGGGGGGGGGGCATAAATCCAAACTCTTCTTCTTCTTCTATTTAGGCATGTTCTCTTTCCAGAAGGTTGCTTTTACCTTGCTTGGCTTCCAGCTCCTCCTGTGTAAGCTGAGGCTTCTTCTCCTCGGCAGCGTTACTGTACGCGGCAAAAGCCGTGCCGCTGTTGGACGTGCTGTGTGCGTTTTCTTGGCCTTCTTTCCCTTCTTCTCCTTCCTCGTCGCTGTCGTCATCGAGTTTCACCCGATTTTTCTCCAAGGGAAGCATGTCATTTTCTTTGGCTCTGATTGCAAAGCTTATAGGTGCAAACGATGCTGTTAAAAAGGAAAGACACAAGTCGGGTTAATGGCGCAATCTTTCCTGATTACTGCATGGGTAAAGAGCTGAGTAATGGGGAGGGGCTAGTACAGGGGTAGGGAACCTGCGGCTCTCCAGATGTTCAGGAACTACAATTCCCATCAGCCTTTGTCAGCATGGCCAATTGGCCATGCTGGTAGGGGCTGATGGGAATTGTAGTTCCTGAACATCTGGAGAGCCGCAGGTTCCCTACCCCTGGGCTAGTAGAACAGGGAATCATCGCCTGTTGTCTGTTGGTGGCAATGGCCTCAAAACTCAGGAATTAATATCGAGGGGGGGGGGAAGATTAATGTAAACAGCGGGGAAAGGGCGGTTTGCTGCACCACCACCTGTGGAGAAATAAAAATTAAAATACTGATTCTTTGCAACACCCGGGCATCCGTCTTCTCTTCGCTCTCTGAAGACTGAATGCTCCAGCGCACATCCTTTTTAAAAAGGAAACAATTCCTAGCAAATTGGTATATTGTTAAACAGGAGGAAGCAAACAACATAAATCAGCACTAGGACAACTCACCCCACTCAGATTTAATGGCTGCTTAAAGAGTAGAAGACAAATGACCGCCCAAAGTACCTCTCGGCACACCCTACACATCCTGGGATGCTCTGACTCAATCAGATTCATGGCTCCTCAGTTGCTGATAAGTAAAAGGAACCTCCACCTTCACAGGAAGTGAGCCTTTGGAATCGAGTAGCACAGTGGTTCTCAACCTTCCTCATGCCGCGACCCTTTAATACAATTCCTCATGTTGTGGTGACCCCCAACCCTAACATTTATCCATTTTACAGATGGAGAACACTGATGCAGAGAATCTTAGGCGACCAATGTGAAAGGGTCGTTCGACCCCCAAAGGGGTCCCGACCCACAGGTTGAGAACCACTGGAGTAGCAGGAAGCAATGTCAGGGGGAGGATTTGGTTTCTGTGCCCTTTGGCTGGTCCTCCTGGGAAATTGGCTGGTTGCTGCATGAAACAGGATGTTGGATCAGACAGATCACTGGTTTGATTCTAATGGGTTTTTCTCATGCTGTCATGAAGATCTGCAGCTAACAATTACTAGACACCAGTTGCACAGCCATGAAACTAAAAGATGTAGAGTTTGCGTGTGTGTGTGTGTGTGTGTGTGTGTGTGTATACAGTGGACTCCATTAAAAAAACTTTTTGGGGGACAAATTTAACACAGCCCGATAATAATGTTAGAATAAATGATCAATATGTTGACCAGTTGTAAACATACACAATTTGTATTAACTAGGTTTAGTAAGTAATACTTTGTGTTACCGCACCTATTTTCAAGACTGGGATGGAGAAGTTGGATAAATTTGAGATTGTAAATTGTATATTGCATACTTTATCTTTGCATGACCGGAGACTCCAATGAGAGGAGTTTTCCATTAAGATCTTTTTATATATATGCTTTCTTTTTTGTTGTAATAATTAAATAAACTTTTTTTAATAAAGAAAAGAAAAAGGTTGTGGTGAGTTTTCCGGGCTGTGTGGCCGTGGTCTGGTAGATCTTGTTCCTAACGTTTCGCCTGCACCTGCGGCTGGCATCTTCAGAGGGGTATCACAGAGAGAAGTCTGTTACACACTGTGTCCAGTGAGAAGGGAATGTTTAGTGGGGTATATATTGTCCATGTTCCAGGGTGGGGAACCAATCAGTAAGTGTTTGGGTGGAACTTGCTATGCAAAGGTGTGGTTGAGTGCATTGTATTGCGGGTGGGGTTATCAGTCCATTTAGTAGTAGTAGTAGTAGTAGTAGTAGTAGTAGTAGTAGTAGTAGTAGTAGAAGAAGAAGAAGAAGAAGAAGAAGAAGAAGAAGAAGAAGAAGAGTGGATTTATATCCCCCCTTTCTCTCCTGCAGGAGATTCAAAGGGGCTTACAATCTCCTTGCCCTTCCCCCTCACAACAAACACCCTGTGAGGTAGGTGGGGCTGAGAGAGCTCCGAGAAGCTGTGACTAGCCCAAGGTCACCTAGCCGGCGTGTGTGGGAGTGTACAGGCTAATCTGAATTCCCCAGATAAGCCTCCACAGCTCAGGCGGCAGAGCTGGGAATCAAACCCGGTTCCTCCAGATTAGATACACGAGCTCTTAACCTCCTACGCCACTGCTGCTCCTACATTTGTAGTAGCATTTGCATGCCCTGCAGCAGCAGTATTGGTGAATGCAAATCCTGTGTCTGGGTGGGGACCATTGTCCATGAACTTAGCATGCCTTTGATTCTGGTGTTTTTCAGTACTGGTAGCCAAGCTTTGTTAATCTTCAAAAGGTATTTGTCAACTGTTGCATTGCACCCTTGGCTTCAGCTCTTGCCTCTATTGTAAACAGCTGCTTCAGTGAAATGCCTACAAGTCTTAGGTACAGAAGAGTTAAGAATTAACCTATTTGTTTTTACAAATCAACTCGCCTGCTTTACACATATAAGTAAGTGCGGCTCTGAGCCTTGGCCACACATTGCTGGCCTGCCTCCAGACTTGGAGGAAAGAACTGACAAAATGTGTTTAGAATGGAAACTTTACAGAAATAGTAAGCATCGAAGACATAGCTTACACCTTCATCTGTAATTTCTACAGTACTTCCCATGCGCAACTGCTTTTAAAATCTCTGCTTTATTTATCCTTGTAAATAACTTTCATGCGGTCAGTAAAACAAGAGGGTGCCCTGTCATAAATTGAGGCAGAGGGTGGCAGATTTGCAAGCCAGAAAAAGCACACGATATCATTTGTGCTGGCGTAGTTTAAACAGATGTGGTCCTGGAGACTGTCTTGATGGGAGGGAAGCTGTGAGCAGCCAGAAGCAAACAGCTCTCAGTTCTTTGAAGAAAAAACAGGGTACAAAAAGGAGAGGTTTTTTTTAACAGAGATTATGGTTCACTGAGCCCTGACATGGATAGCTGAGATTAGCCTGATCTCATCATACCTCAGAAACTAGGCTAGGTTGACCCAGGCTAGTATTTGGATGGTGGACCTCCAAGGAACACTGGTGTTGGGCTGCAGAGGCAGGCTATGGCAAACCACCCCTGAACATCACTTCCCTTGAAAACTCGACAAGATCGCCATAAGTCAAATGGTTTAGTGCCAGTGCTGCGCCAGAGGTCCTTTGAAGCGATGACCAAAGACCTTAAACTTCATGCAGGGGAAACAAAATGCAATGCCAACCACATAAGGAGTCAGTGGTTCAACTCAGAGCAAAGGTACACAAAACATTTTGTCAGGAGTCAGATTCGAGTTGCATGGATCCAACTCTCTTGCCCCATGGCCACACGGCAATTGCAGAGAACATTGTTTTTAAAGCTCGCAAAATCCCAAATTGGCTCAAGACTGCTGTTTGGGTGGAGAGGGGATCCTGCCCCATACCGTTCTCCCAAGTTGAAAATGCCCCAGTGGAGGGTTATCTGCACAACTCAGGAGTTGCGTGTGCTCAAAATACTCCATGTCCACCTCCACATTTATGGAAGGAACTCCCCACAGTGTAGCCGGGCTCTCACACATCTCGCCAAGCTCATGGTCGCCCTAACCACACTTTAAAATCTAAACTCATGCCTGAGCTTCCAAATCACAAGGTAGAGTTACTCATAATTTCCCATCTATTTAGCACCTCTATTCTATGATGAAGAGTATCTGGAAATACAACAATCCAAACATCACAATGAAACACAGTTTGCACAAACCAGGATAATACTCTGAGCTTTTCATTCTGGCTCGCTGGCTGATCACAAACCATGGCTTGTCCATTCAGATTGAAAGCTAATTCACCGACAAGACTTCTTAACCATGGTTTGATGGGATGGCTGAACTGAGTCAGTGGCTGTGCTGAACTCTTGAATTTAGCCCTCCCAGATCCACTTGCTAGATGAAAGCCACTCTTCCACTATAATACAATCTCTAGAGTTACTCAATTTCAAACCCCGAATAAATCCATTTGTTTGCTATAGCTACAAACCAAATACTGTAATGTTTTCCCTTCACAGTCGATTTCTCTTTCAAATGCAGCTTCCTCGCTTTGAATTCCAGCTTCCTTACCCTCTTTCCGAAATCTAACTGTTTGCTCACCAAGATGAGCTGCCAGGCTCACACAATAATAATAGACAACCTCTTTTAATCTACAGGAAAATTAATTACTCACAGGGATTAATTACATTTTAGAAGAGCAGAATTAAATACACAGTCCATGGATTCTCTCTGTGTGCAACATTTCAAAGCTATCTTGTAACTGGCAGTTAGCTGAACATTTGCTCCAACCACCAGTCAAAACTGATGAACACCAACTCCACGTCCAGATTCTTTTCTTTTAAAAAAAGAATACCAATTTTACACAGCAATGGTCTGGCAGCAGCTTTTCCCCTTACAAATTAAAAGTAAAGGCAAAGGATAGCCTGTACACATTTATTTTAAACTTAGTGTTGCCTGCTGTGAAAAATTCTTAACCTAATAGCTTTTCAAGCAAAGAACACAGACATTTCACCAAGCAAGTATTCAGCTACTTACCACAATATTTTAACAACTAGGTGGTTGAATCTGATTGCTAGTTATATTCATTTTATTTATTTTTTAAAAAAATTATACCCTGCCTATATGCAACATCTCTAGGCAGCTACAATGTTAAACATCCCCATTCATAAAACCATCTGTTAAAAACACTATAACATACAAAAATCAAAACCCCCACCCTAACCCCCACCCCATAACCAGCAGCATCACAGAGGGGCTGTCCTTGTCTTATGCACTGAACTGCTTACAAGATACCCCGCTTTTCACTACCTTTAAGGAGTCTCAAAGCTTCCCTTTCCCTCCCACAACAGGCGCCTTGCAAGGCAGATGAGAAAGTTCTGAGAGAACTGTGACTAGCCCAAGGTCACCCAGCAGGCTTCACATGGAGCAGTGGGGAAACCAACCGGGTTCGCCAGATACGACTCCGTCGCTCATGTGGAGGAGAGGGGAATCGAACCCGGTTCTCCACCTTAGGCAGTTGCTCTTGACCACTCTATTATGCCGGCTCTCACTTCGCTTGGTCACTGAGCCAGAAGGCTTTTGTGGCATTTAACACACAAGTTCAAACATTTAATAAGACGTCAAAGATTAAACACTGCAACCAAGAGCGATGTTTGTGCCACAGCTGCAGCAATCTCCGTATCAGACAAATGGCTTCCTAAAAAGGAAAGTGTTTTCTCCACAGCCTCAGCTGTGGGGGAGGGAGTAGTAATCCACTTTTCAGTGCTGTGATTCTATTTTTTAAAACTTTTATTATATTTCTATTCTGCCTCTCTTCCACCACAAAACTTAATACGTATCTCATGTTCCCAGGCAGCCTCCCATTCAGGCACTGACCAGAGGCGGATCTTTACAGCTTCAAGTAGATTATGGGATCATGTTCTTTCAAATGATACCCTGGATGACCTGCACACATTTACAGGGAATAAACACTATTGAACTAAGCAGGACTGGTTGTTGTGGGTTTTCTGGGCTGAGTGGCCATGGTCTGGTAGATCTTGTTCCTAACGTTTCGCCTGCATCTGTGGCTGGCATCTTCAGAGGGACTATTTCTTTAAAAAGTGGGACTATTTCTTAAAAAAACACAAGTGCAAGACCCCTTCTGCACATGCAGAATAATGCATTTTCAATTCACTCTCACAACTGCTTGCAAGTGGATTTTGCTATTCTGCACAGTAAAATCAAGCTGCAAAGTGAATTGAAAGTGGACTGAAAGTGCATTATTCTGCATGTGCGGAAGGGGACTCTGAGTGGGTTACACAAGTGACCAAATGAAACAGGTCTTTATGTTTACCTGGGCTTTGCAGGGAAAACGGGAAAACAGACATGAAGTTCCCCATGGAATACACATTTCTCTCGTCCTATGGATCATTACACTTTATCTGCCCATGGGTAGAAATTGGGGAAGGGGTGAAATTTGCAGCTGATCATTTTTCTTTTCTTTAGAGAACTCCAATATACTGTCAAGGACTCTATAGTATGCTTTGGAGACTGGAGTCCAACAATTAAACAGAAATTTGACCCATAGACAGCTAAAGAAAATCAAATGGTTTGCTTCAGAGGTTTACCACCACGTTTCCAATGCACTCAATTATCCCAAGGACATCTAGTTACAGATCATTAGGAAAAAACCAACATACCAAGACATTTGGATTCCTACGATAGCATCAACATACCTTTAATCAACTTGCCATCATTGGCAATTTTGATGGCGGCTGGGTCCATTGTATCGTTTCCTTGACCAGCGGATTCTGCATCTTCAGATACAGAGTCGGCAGCAAACTGAGCTTCAACGGGTGCGACGTTGACAGGGTCAGCAGGAATGTCTTCAGGCAAAGATATCACCTGCTTTAAAATGACACAAAGACACAGGTCATCTCCAACTAAAACAGAAGTGTATGACATCCAATCTGGACAGCTGGCATTTAGATCTGTAAAGTTGGGTTCCCCAATATGGCACCTGTGGGCACCATGGGCATCTGAAAGTTCTTCCTTTGGTGCCTACCGAACTTTTTGGGCAATGGAGAGGGCCACTGTGCGGCAAGGCTTGTTATTGGCTGTCTTCATTCAAACCAAAGGGCTTTCCACTGGAGGATAAGGAGGTCTGGTCAACGCCTGCGCTTTCCTTTGCGTGTGCTTCACATTCCCCACTTCCCCCCCCCCCTTCTTTATTTTATTTTTCAATTTATAGCCCACCGTCCCCTGCAGGGCTCAGGGTGGTGAACAACAACAACATAAAACAGTATAAAACATCAGCAATCATAAAACATCAATCAGCATAAAACCAAAATAACAATAGCTGGTAATATCCCACCCCCTTCTGCGTCCACAGGAGGCCACTAGCGATAAAATTAATTCAATTCAAACCTGACTGGTCAGATGTAAAAGCTTGGCGGAATAGCTCCGTCTTACAGTCCCTGCGGAAACAATTTAAGTCCTGCAGGGCCCTGATCTCAATGGGGAGCCTATTCCACCAGGTGGGGGCCAGGGGCATAGAGGTCCTGGCCCTCCTAGTAGCCAGCCATTATTATCTTCCCAGCGCATAGGCACCATTTCAGAAACATCTGGCAGGGTGCACCACAGGAAAGCGGCAGCTCATGCAAAAGAGCTAGCCACGGAAAACCCTACATAATAAATGGGAGCAGAGAAGATCATTCACGGAAGGTGGACATTCCAAGCTGCCAAAGTTTGCACCCAGAACCCTAGAAATATGAACTTCTCTAATTAACATGGTTCAGTGTGGATAATCCCTCAAAATCTAGAAAAACAACTATCTGTTTGCAATGAATGGGGAGAAAAGCACTATAATTCAGGCTTCTATGCAATCCGTCAGCTCCTCTTGGGACAACTGTCATTACTTATATTGTTGTAAAGCATCTTTATGAAAGCTACTTTGCATATTCTGATCAAACACTTACGAGTGTAATCATTTCAAAACAGGAGCAGAAGAACTCCCTGGAAAATGAACTCATCGAAAGGACCCAACAGACAGAATCACACTCCCAATGTACTAGCTTTCTGGGTGTTCATTTCTCTCTTTTTTTTGGGGGGGGGGAGGAGTCCAATGCTAGAATTCCCCACCTGTATTTTACAGAGGTAGCATATAAATCGACACCAAGGAGAGTAGTTAATTCCTACTATGGGGCAAGATAATGCAGAGATTTCAAAGAGTTTTTGCACTCAATTTTAATTAAAATCCTCCTGATTGAATATCTGACTGTGTATGTGTCAAAGGCTTCAGCGTATGCCAGTATACCAGATCAAAGGTACATTCCCACAGGTGGCTGCCTTATATGGAATGAGGGAGCCACAGAGGTCCACACTTTCCACTCCGCCTAGTGGCAGCTGACCAAAATCTTTCACATCACTGACTGCCCGGTCCTTTTAAGTGGAAATGTCCAGGATTGAACCGGGGACCTTCAGTAGCACCAAGCAGATTTTATGTCCCGGAGCCACGACCCCTGCCAACACGCCTATGCAAAAACGATCCGACCGCGGCGTCTCTATAAGCTAAGGAAAATGAGATATGCCATGTTGATTTCCTTCTGTGCAGCGTGTACAAAGGAAGCAATTTCCTTTGACTGGGAAAGAGAACACAAAGCTATTTCAACAGCTGGCTCAACAGATCCTACTTTAGCAAGGATTTACAGGGACGACACTAATCCAAGCAAGACTTTTGAAGCCCCTCTTCGCAATATTCAGTGTACTTTCCAAAGGATGCCAAGTAAAGAGCGCTATAAAAAACAACCAATGCAACTCCCGGCACAACGCACAAGCCGAGTGCATTAAATGAACCTCACAGAGGGTACGTGTTCGCTGTCTTATACATGGCACCACTGCTACCTGATTAAGACAAAATGCCATATAATATATAAATATCAATCACCCAAGCCCAACCATTTGCTGAACTTACAAGCACATGGTAGTCATTCTGTACTGGGTTCCCACTGCATTATCCTCTTCTCTGACTAATTACTATTCAATTCTTATAGTTAACAGTTTAGAGTAAATATATTTGGGAGGGGGTGTGTGTAATCACAAGCATTTGATGTCAGGGTGCAAAGGCATCATTCGGGGGTCAGTTCATGACCCAGTAGTAGAACACACACTTTGCAAGTTCAATTCCAAGCAAACCAGCCAAACGATTACAAGCGACCATCCGGGGGGGGGGGGGGGGGGACCTTTTTCTGCCTGAAACCCTGGAGGTTTGCTCCCATTCAGAGTAGACAACATTGAGTTGGATGGACCGGTAGACTACAATGGCAGGTGGCAGCTTCATATGCTGCAGCATTCCTTCAGAGAAGGTGGTGTGGTGCAGAGATTAAGAGCAGGTGGATAATCGAGTTTGATTCCCCACTCCTCCACCTGGGTGGCCGAGGCTTATCTGGGGAACCAGATGTGTTTCTCCACTCCTACACTCCTGCTGGGTGACCTTGGGCTAGTCACAGTTCTTCGGATTTCTCTCAGCCCCACCTGCCTCACAAGGTGTCTGTTTTAGGGAGAGGAAGGTAAAGGAGCTTGTAAGCCACAGTGAGTCTCCTTACAGGAAAGAATGGTGGGATACAAATCCAAACTCTTCTTTTCATTTGCAAGCAAAAACCTTTGTTCACTGGATTGCTATCATCTGCTGTAGATGACTGAGATTTGCCGACGGACCACACATTAGGTTCAAAGAAAGATTCAAGATCTACACTTAAACCAGAGTTCAAAAAGGTTTATAACAAGTCACATCATCTTTGGCCTCTCTTCACAACACACAAAATAATGCAGAATTGATAACTGCTTCGCTTATTGACTTGTCAAGAAACTTTAATTTTATCTACCTGTTATTAACGGGCTCAGAGGTTTTTAAGAAAGTAGTTCTGCGGAAACTAGTTGCAATGATTCAAGTACGCTTGACATCGCCATTTCGTTGCCATTACGCTGTTCCAGGGAGTCATTAAAAAGCACCGCACAGCAGCTTCATAATAAGAATGTATAAAGTAATTCTACCATAAGAAATGGCTGAGTATAAAGTTATTGTTTTTTAAAAAAAAAATAAATCTGAAATCTTTAAGGAACCATGTTCAAGTTTAGTTTCGCTTATCTGCTACAGTTAATGACACCAATAAAATTTAAGAGTGTTCATGGTATGCACTTTTAAGCATCAGTAACTTCTAACAGTAAAAGAGAAAGAGATGAAAACATTGGGCAAGGATAAAACTTCAGTAATAGGAATTTATCCTCCATGGGGGCCACTTGAGTTAATTGGCTTAATTTATTCATAGAGATTTTTGTGTCAAGAGTTTGTTTAGGATATTTGTGTCACAGCTTGCTTAGGAAACAAGAGGTGTGAATCAAAGTGGAACATACAGTTATAATAGGGAAAGATACTACCAAAGTGATCAAACCAATAAGGACTAGGAAGTTGTTTGGAATGTGTCAGCCAGCCAGGACAAAACTACTGACTTGGACTAGTGGTACCAGCACCAATTGGTGGTCCCAGAAGGAGGCTTCTCTTCGTCTTATGACTTGGGATGGAAGGAGATACCTTCTGCAAGCAAAAGTCAGAGCTTTTATAGGTGTCAAACTCACGGCTCTCCAGATGTTATGGACTACAGTTCCCATCATCCTCTGCCAGCATCATGCTGGCAGGAGATGATGGGAACTATAGTCCATAACATCTGGAGGGCCGCGAGTTTGACACCTGTGGCAGAGCTTTGACTGCACCACTGCAGCTTGCCACTCCGGGCCACGGGGCTCAGACAAAATAGTTGGGACTGTAAAAAACGCTCAATGCTAACGGTGACTGTCGAATCGTTGACAACAGACTTGACTAATGAAACTGGAACTTCTCGCTTAACCTGATCCACCAGTAGCTTTTGTGAGTGGCTCTTCAGAACCTCAAAGGTAGATGGAAATCACTGCTCTAAGAGGTAGGGCTTTTACTGTCACCTCAAACTAGTGGGCAAATAATGTGACTATGAACTATTTCATTACCATGAACTGTTATTTAGAAAAAGGCTCTTGAAGACTTAAAAGATGTAGAAATTGAAATGGAAACCTTTTTTTTAAAAAAAAATTAATGTGCCTTCCTAAAAAAGGTTGATTGACTGCCCCCAGGTAGTCCGCTTTCAATCAACGTTAAGCAGGGTTGAAAAATTTGCAATTAGGAGAGGCGCACATATGATAGGTTTCAGATTCCAGGTGTTAAGCAAAATGAAGTGGAAAGAACAGAGTCTCATCTGAACATCTGAACAGAGTCTCTTGAACGAAACTGGTGAACTTGCAAAGGTAACTAACTGGGCAGGAGACTTATTCTGGCTGACAGCTAATAAGCTGGCTGCCCTTCAGCTAAGAGGAAAGAGAAGAGTCAGTGTGGTGCAGTTGTTAGGAGTGGCCAACTCTAATCCGGAGAACAGGGTTTGATTCCCCACCCCTCCACACGAAGCCTGCTGGGTCACCTTTGGCCAGTCACAGTCCTCTCTGAACTCTCTCAGCCCCACTTACTTCACAAGATGCCTGGGGGGAGAGGGCAGGGAACTGTGAACCACTTTGAGACTCCTTATGGTAGAGAGAAGCCGAGTATAAAAACCAACTCTTCTTCTAAATAAGAGGGGCTGTGTTTTGAACTGAGCCAGCACTAAAGGGCAACACTGGGAAATGGGACTAAACAGCAGAGGGGCCTAAGAGAGAAAACTCCACCGCAGTCTTGACTGCTGCTTCAGCATAGGACCGTGGTGGCAGGGGCTGATGGGAACTGTAGTCCATAACACCTGGAGTGCCAAAGGTTCGCCACCACTGGCATAGGAGAAAGCTGTTTAGTTACCTAAAGGGAGAGACTGGCTTGAAACCCCAGGACTGATAGCTGCCCGTTCCTGTTCTACACATTTCAACTAAATTATTTTACCAAACTTAGCCCAATGAACCAAAGTCAGTTCAAAGTTAGGGGAAGGCACACAGACGAGCCCACGCTGGGTGCTCAGTATATTTAAACGGCCGCTTCACTGACAGACAGCTGAGACGCCGCAATATTACTTTTTGGAGCAATACGTACTTTATTCAAAATTTAATAACTTCGATAAATAAGCCTTAATTTACAGTTTTTGTGCTTTCTCCGTGGGTGTCTTTGCTGCAGCTTTAATCCAGCCAAATGGAATGGAAAGTTTCTGAAGTGTAAGAATTTCCCCATTTGCAGCTGCTGTCAAGGTCAAGAGAAGCTCAAAAGTTCTTATTACTATAACTTACTGGAGGGTGAGGGTCAATTGACCGACTCTCTTTTTACACATCTTAGTTTAGAACTTTTTAAAAATAATAATCCAAAGTTAAAGACATACCACAGATGCTCTAGTGTTTCAATGATGAATGCAAGCATCCTTTCATATATTTCATTTGGTATTTTTTGATACGATTGAAGATGCCTGAACATCAACTATCTCCTCTGTAGCAAAAAAACCTCTCCTAAATAATCCACTGGGTTGTATCCAACCACCTACAGACCATAAAGCAAGACATTCCAATTTCCCCTTCCTGCCACAACCTAACCTCCTCCCAATTTTGTTCCTGGGGGGTCAGCAGACCCTCATGAATAGCTTACAGGTCAAACTGGGAGTCTGAGGCCGTTAAGGTTGGAATATTACGAACTGACATATCCACCGCTGCAATTGGAAACATTATTCTGTTGGAGGAACTGAATGACTGAATACTGACAGAAAACATTGGCTCTTTCTGCACTGCGGAAAGGGCGCCCCTGCACCAGCAGGAATTCTGCCGGTGGAGGGGTGGGGGCCGTTCGCACAGGAGCGTGCGAGCGGCCCCCACAGAGGCCGGCGCGGGAGAGGCGGCTCCATACGTCCCCCCCTCACTCACCTCGTCACCTTCGTCGCCCTGCTGGACTCCTAAGACCCGCCCACGCTGCCCTCCGACCTCCAGGGGTCGGAGGACAGCGAGGGAGGGTCTCAGCAGTCCAGTAGAGCGACGAAGGCAATGAGGTGAGTGGGAGAGGGACGGGGAAAACAGCGTGTTCCCGGCGGTGCCATTCGTACCGCGCCGGTGGGAACGCGCTGTTTTCCAAAAACCTCCCTCCACGAGGGAGGTTTTTGGAGGTGGCCTGACGCCACCCTGGGGGTAGTGGAGGTAAGCCAGGTCGGCGCTGCTGCGTTTTAGCAGTGCCACCTGTGCGAACGGCTCCCTGGGGACGGCGTTTTTGCCGTCCCCAGGGCGCTGTATATGGCCCGTGCGGAAAGGGCCACTGACAGAAAACCCTGAAGACAGCAAACTGATTTAGCTTTGCAAGGCTTTTACGAGAGGAAAGGGATGCAGGCAGCTTGGGCGAGCTCTGCAGCATTTTTTAAGCTTGCCCTTCCCCCACACCACCCTTTAAACAGCTGACTCCATTACCATGCCACAAACTGATGTTGAAGCCCTTTTCCATTGTCAAGTAACATTTGTTCAATGATGTGGGCATCAGATGGGCCTGAGAACACAACTAGCCAAAAAAGAAGAGACAATAAAAAACAAAATAAAGCTGTACAAGATGATTCAGTCAGGGTTTTCCCATTCACTCTTTCCCCTTAGAATCATAGAATCAGGGAGTTGGAAGAGACTCCAGAGGCCATCAAGTCCAACCCCTTGCAACGCAGGAACACACATTCAAAGCACTTCTGACAGATGGCCATCCAGCCTCTCTCGAAAAACTCCAGAGACTCCACCACACTCCTAGGTAGAGTCGAAAACCCTGACTGTAAGGAAGTTTTTTGTGATGTTTAGGTAGAATTTTTCCCCTTCACCTTGAACCCATGACTCCTGGTCCTAGTCTCTGGAGCAGCAGAAAACCAGCTTGCTCCCTCACCAACATGACATCCCTTCAAATACCTAAACATGGCTATCATGTCACCTCTTAACCTTCTCTTCACCAAACTAAACATCCCCCACTCCCTAAGTCTCTCCTTGTAGGGCATGGATTCCAGACCTTTCACAATTTTTTTAAACCTTGGAACAAGGGGTTTTGTTTTACCAAACAAACTGCCTAGGGAATTTTTAATTTCAAAGCAAACTAATCCTCATCATGGCAAGTGATGTTATATAAACTGTTTCCTGGCAACAATGTTGGAACTTCACCATCTTTTTCATAAACATAATTTGGCATTATAAACTATTCAGGGCAGATAAACAGAAAATGCCCATATTTTAAAAAGTGACCTACCCGTGTTGGCATGCCACTTTCCGAGGCTGCCTCTACCTAGACAAAGATACTGTCAGGCATCTCTTCAGAGGGCAAGGCAGGTTAGCTTTACCTTCTGGGAAAAACAGCACGGGTAATGATTTCTAGCTTCTTATCTCCCCATTCATGGGAAAGATAACTGATTCCAGCTGATAACTTCATGGTATACATGACAGCACAAAGCAGCGGGTCATCTGTACAGGCCTTGTAGACAAGTCAGCACTACAGTGCTCCTGCCTCTAATGGGGGACTGTTTTATAAGCAAACAACCAAAGTGATTCTGCATCCCTGGATCTTCTGCAATGAGATAACTCTCTCTCTCGTTTTCCTACAACAGAGTGGAGCCCTTTGAAAACCTAAAGCCCATGAATATATTGCAGGCAGTCATCCGCCCCACCCAAGAGAATTCTGATGACCTAAAGAGGTTGTTCCTGACCTGTAGGTCTTCACGCAAAAGTGGGCTGCGACATTTGTGAAAGAGGGTCGCAGGCTTTTGCAGTTTTATTGATTTGCGAATGTTGTTTTGTTTTTCGAAAGCGGACTGCCATACCAAGAAAATTTGGGTTTGTGGGTCACCATAACAAAAAGGGTGGGACTAACTGATCTAAAGCTCTGCACAGTTTTGAGTTTTCTTTTCAGAGCTTGTGTGTTGTAAGTCTACATTTTCAGAAGACACCTGGAATCAAAGGGAAAAGACTTGTCTTATTTCAGCTTTTTACAGTGGAGGAATCTCACTGGCAGCAATATTCAGGAGAAAGGCCGATGCCATTTGACTGGTCCCCTCCACTGAATTTCCAGGATCGCTACTGACAAGGCCAAATGCCTCATGTACTATAAGAATCCCAATACGATAAGGGATTAGGAAGTCTCTGCATTTATTGTGTAGGACTCTACACACTCTAATATTAATTCTGTGTCCCACATGAGAGCTACAGGTTAGTAGCCGGCATCTCTTGGGGTTTGGGTGCATGAAATGGCCTGCTCAAGTTTCTAAATATTCTTTCCAAGAACATCGTTCCCATGGGAATGTAACATTGTTCCCCTGAAACAGGAGAACCAAGGGAAGCCTAATTGTCTACAAGCATAAATATGGCCCACCCACCCTAGCGGAGGGAGGGAAGGGGGAAGGGGAGGCATGCAAGGGAGGGGAGGGGGCTCAGCATCTGGACATTGCCCTAGTGGAGGGAGGGGGAGGGATGGCATGCAAGGGAGGGGAGGGAGGGTTTCCCTGTCTGTATCTCAGGTTCACCTGAATGCAGCACAGCACAGAGAAGCAAAATGCACACCACCGCTCCTTTTTATAGAACATACCTTTGAGCTGTCGCTGGCCTCTTTCTGGAGGAAGAATCTTTTCTTAAATTCATAGTAAGCATTGTACTGGTGCCACGGCTGCAGGAATTCAAACCTGTTAGAAAGGAATGTGATTTGTTAAAGACACGCACCTCGACATAGCCAACGCCAAATGCCATTTAATATTCCTTCACCCCGGGTCCAGAAATGCTATTTGATATTTTGAAATATAATAACTTATAACTGAATGCCCAGAAGATATATACGTTCAGAAGCACCAGCTTCGAGAGTCTTAGGCAAGGAGGCTTCATCATTAACTCTGAGTAGTCTCTCGAATTTTAATATAAGGAAGAACACCACATTACGTGAACGGCTCTCTTTGCAAAACAGACTGTCAGTAAGAGAGATGGGCAAGCTGCTCTCGTTCACCATGTCACATAATGAAACAATTAAGGAAAAAGCCCCTCGTGCTCACCTTGGATCATTCTTGGCACGAACGCTGGTCTCAAATTTAATCCCGTTCCTTGCAACGTATTCCGCAAGCTTGTCAATTACAGGTTGAATGTCTGGGGGCGGGGGGATGATGGCGACCACAGGAGGAATTGTGCTGGAAAACATGGGAAGTTTATTATTTACACAGAACAGAGGAAAGCAGAACGTAGCAAGCCTGTGAAAGAATTCACATCAAAGATCACCATTTGGGAGTAAGCGATGAGCTATTTGATGCTGAAATGTGAGTTTTCATAAGGCAGAGCTATCCGCGAGGCATTAGAAAAATCAGATGCGGAGACTGTGAAAGGAGGCTACACGGATCTGCATAAGACCACCAGAGTTGGACAATTTAATTTTGGCGCCAAGGTGTGAAGGGTGCCAGGTATTTTAGAGGATTTAGGGGGCTGCTGGTTAATTAAATGTGTTAGATGCTCAAGGTTATTGATCTGCAATGTCAGCCCCCCCCCCCCCCCCCAAATCTGCAGTAACCAAATCCTACTTCTCTGGAAGCACCGTGATGACAGCCTCAAATCCCACGCAGGATTCTTCCCCGCAAGCCACAGGGCCATCTGCATAGCAGGCAGACAAGTGGGCTGGCTGCCTGGGGGGCTCTTTGGCACCTGGCTTACATCAGTTTGAGGCAAGCTGAGGGAGAAAGAGCCACCCCAGGTTTATGTCAGCTGGTACTGCTGGTTGTCAGAAATGCAGCCATGACCAGAGACACCAAATTGGATGGCTGGCTGGCTAGAGAGGTGGGAGTAGAGTGCCTCCTATGTGCTCGGAGGTGCAGGGGAATGGTAGCTGAGAGGAGGGGCATTACGTGCCTCTTTATCATGCCCCTGGTATTCATGGGAGGTCGCCTGCGTCGTGCTCCTGGTGTCACCCACCCAACTATTGGTCAGGATCGAGGCTGACAGCGTGTGACTGGCCCAAGGTCACCCAGCAAGTTTCCACAGCAATGTGGGAATCTGAACTTGGGTTTCCAAGATCCAAGTCTGACGCCTTAATCACTACACCACGCTGACCCTCATAGTGGGTTTAAAGTTTGGTACCTTGCGGAAGCTGTGACAGGCATGGCTCCGCTACTATCGTCGGCTGGCTCAGAAGGCGGCGGAGGTGTAGTGCCGGGAGGTGGAGGGGCTGTTATTGTTGCGACTCCTGTAGTGCTCGAGACAGTCACCCCTGCCGGCAGACCGCTGTAGTAAGTGGCGACGTCGATTCCAGGGGGTGGGGGGGCAAGGCAATAGGTTCCATCCGGCAGCATGTAGTAACTGTAATACATGGCTGCCACGGTGGCTATAAAAAGACATTTTACGATCAATGTTTCAGGCAATTTGGAAGAGAAGAACAGTTTTTATACCCTGCTATTCTCTACCTAAGGAGCCTCAAAGTGGCTTACGATCACGTCCGCCCTCACAGCTGGCACCTTGTGAGGTAGGTGGGACTGAGAGAGTTCAGGGAGAACTATGACTAGCTCAAGGACACCCCCACAGGCTTCATGTCGAGGAGTGGCGAGTCAAACCCGGTTCCCCAGATTAGAGTCTGCCGCTCTTAACCACTACACCATGCTGGCTGGGAGAAACACAGGGAGAAACACAGAATTATTCCTTTGCAACATTGTGACCACAAGTACAGTGATGTTTTCATTCAAATTTTCAAACTTGCTAATGTGTCCTTTGCTTTTTCTTGTATGAGGAACAGCGCTCATGTCAACACATCTGGGTTAAATGAGGCAGACACAACTAGGGCCAAATGGTGGCGAATGAACAAAAAAAATTAAAGTAATCCCAAGTGCCCCCATTTTTCTTCAGAAGTTAATTTACTTTAGTGTGCCTTTTAGGTAAATTAAAACTATGTTTGTCTCGTTATGATTGGAAAAGTGCTGTCGCTTTATGGAACGGCTTTCTTTTAACCAGAGGAAGCACAGAGTGGCTTTCAAGTTAACCCGTTCCTCAACAGGACTGCAACTGCCTAGTGAGAGGGCTAAATGTATATATGAATTTGTACTCAGTGGTGCAAACCGTGCAGGCTCCACCAGTTATACAAAACTAAGCAAATCTACGTGATTTATTTTACTCTGAGTAATTCTGAAAATGTTCCTATTTTGCATAAAGATTTGTTCTAGACCTGGGGCAAATTGGTTTAATTAAACTACAATTAATTTTATTTATTTATATTTTTATTCATCTACTGCCTCCCCAGGGCTCAGGGGCGCAACAACACAGAATCCAAGTACAATAATAAAATAACCAACAGTGCAGTATTTAAAACAGCAAGACCAATCATAGATGGCGAAAAATCCCCAAACTTACTGCACCCATGGTAGGCCAATGTTAGTATTGGTCAGGCCAGCTGGCTAGATGGAAATGCCTGGTGGAAAAGCTCCATTTTACAGGCCCTGTGGAAGTCATTCAAGTTTTGCTGGGCCCTGATCTCACTGGGGAGTTTTTCCACCAGGTAGGGTGGAATAGAAGCCAGCCGGACATCCTTCGGGCCAGGGATCTCCAGTAAGTTTCCCTCCGACGAACGGAGGAATCTAATGGGACAATACGGGGAGAGGCAGTCCTGTAGGTATGCAGGTTGATTGTGATGTCTCAACACAGCCAGTGTATTACAGAAATGTCTGCCTGCTATTATAGATATTTCCATCCAGCAGCACCAGATAAACTGCTGGGAAACCCAGGATTTTATTGGATTACTTTCCCATCTTTCAGCGCCAGGATTCCTAGGTGCACCATTTGAAAATGACAGTATAAAACCTCTGCTCCCCCACCCAAAAGAAACACAGATTTGTGTTTCCTCTCCTGAAAGGCATGTTCCGCCCCTAACTCTAAAGACTGAACGGGATTTCAAACTCAAAAGACGCAAGGGGATTAAAAGTGTGTGAAGTCAACCAGGGTGGAAAACATTCTCACTGTCAAAATTCAATGTGAATGAATGGGGTTTTTTTTTTTTAAAAAAAATCATGTTTGCAAGTGTTTCATTTTTGATCACTGTAACATGCATTGCAAAACGGCTCAGCTGTTTACACGACTACCTTGCTGCCATGAGTTGGGAAAAGTGTGCATAATTCATGCGTTCCACAAGCACAACAAAAATGACGAAGGGTTTTTACCCTACCGAGACAAAAAAATACCTAAAGTTCACAGCTGTTAATGGTATTTTATTAATTATACATGCATGAATTCCATATTTATGAAAACTACAGCTGAATGAGCCACTGGAAACAGAGGAAGAGTTATGTCTGAAATTTGGCTGCTTTAATTTCAAATTGTGGCAGTGAGCCTTTCCCAACTATGGAAGAACCACCCCCCCTTCAGTACGAATAATAAAAACCACCTTAGACCCAGCATTTTAAGGCAAGGCGATCACAGAAGGGGAAGGGGAAGGAAAACAAGAAAGCTACAAGGAAGGAAATGTTAACTTTTGTGAATAAAAGACACAGAGACCAAAGCTTACCAGGCACCTGTGTTACATTAGTGAACACTGATGGTGTGTAAACGGCCATCTTTTATTAAACTTGTTTGCAACAGGACGTAAACGACACTCATCTGCATGCACACACATGAGGCACAAGGAAGAACACGGCGTCCATAAAATTCAGCAGAACTTTAATTTTGACCACCAGAAGGGAAATCTGCCAGTATACTTTGCTGCAACAGTAGCATAGTTCACTTCAAAACTTTTGGTAACACAAAAGGATGGCACTTTTGACAAACTGACCCCAAACCACTTTTTCATGCCAGAGACGCAGCAATGTCATTCAACTGTGTGTGCCACCCTTGTCAATTTCACTATATACTTGCAAAATCTGCCACACGGTACGCATTTTGTTTCAGCAGGAAGAGTTTTCCTACTGTAAACCCATTACCTTTTCCAAGGATTTTAAGGATCCGTAGTTTTCCCTCCCTCCCAGGTTTTCAAAGCAAGAGGTGTTTGAAAGTGGTTTGCCACTGCCCACCTCCATGTCTGGATCATGGTATTCCTTGTAGATTTCCCAGTCAAACACTTACAAGGTCAAGGCTGAGAGTGTGTGAGTGCTCCAGCAAGTTTCCATGGCAGAGTGGAGGAGATTCAAACATGGGTTTCCCAGACTCTAACCCTACACCTTAGCCACTACCCCATGCTGGCTCTCCCTCGCTATTTCTACAGTATTAATAATGTCCTCTTTGCATGGATCCCGATCCTAATGCGGATCCGCTCCATGTTTCCTCCCCGCCCCCAACCCTGGTTATTCAAGAATCACACTTTGTGCGATTCTTTGGTTTTAACCCACCTTGCAGCCGCAACCGAGCAAATGGCCGTGGATGTGAGGAGTGTTATGAAGCTGTGCCTTATTGCTTTCCTCCTCCCTGCCTCTCTCCTGCGTGGTCATGCAGGAGAGCATAGACGTCCAGAGATGTCAGAATGGCTGCGGGGGTCGTCCGTGGCCGGCTGCGTTGCCAGGAGAGGTAAGTACACTAACAGATGCGCCCCTGTGCGAAGGCACATTGGCCAACTGCATTGGCTCCAGGGCTGTCCACCCGGAGCCCTGCGAAGGGCCTGGGCCTGCACCGGGCTCATGTACCCTGGCTGCACCCTGAATTTACTGGCCCATGTGGAAAAGGCCTAGTCACTCTCTCTCAACCTAACCTACCTGACAGACAAGTTGCCGTGAGAAATGGAGAAGGATGTTAATAAGCTGCTTTGGGTACATATTGGAAAGAAAAGTGGGGTACACGTTTTCAAATAAAGATGGTACATACTTTAATGTTAACACAAGCATGTTTTAGGCTACTGTTAGAATGCTGTAAATGTTTACAGACATTATTGCTGCTGAAATTAAGCCCATCTTGGTGATCCCTCTGAGATACCTCAAAACATTCTAATGGAGAATGTATTTATAGCATCCCAAATCCTGTTGGCAAAATACTGGAAAAATAAGCTAATACCAATAATGGATAAGTGGACACAGAACACAACAAAGATGATGCTAATGAACAGGTTGATATCTTTTAAATTGTTATGGGAGGGAACAAAACACATTTTAATTTATACTGTAATAAAATATTAACAAAAACACATAACCTTAATTTTACAGGCTGATTTTAATAACATGGTAATTATGAAGCCTGAGATAATCAAAGGTATTGAAACCATTTCTAAAGGAAGGTTGCCTAGTGTGATAAACTCAGCACTTTCCTTCCTTAAGAAAAAGCAAGCTCCAACCTTTAGACAGAGATTTCAATCAGGCACTTAGCAAGCTGGGAGATTTCCAGGCATCTGATTATAACTGGGGGAAATTTTGAGTTGTCGCAATTTGAGGTTTGTTTTCTGCACTGTGCTGTGAAATTTGACAGCATGCGGGAATCGAAAATATTTTCAAGTTCCAGCTTTTAAGCAATCTGTCTGGTATATACCATCTTGCATAAGTTGGATATAGAATATTCTTTCATGCTAGTGCAGCAAAGGCTTCAGAGTTTTTCTAATTCTTCTTTCAGGTTGTCCAAAACCTCAATCAACTGTCCTGTAGAAGGAGGCACCCTATCCAACTAATTAGCCACTCCAACAGTCCATATTGGTAGAACGGCAGGATATAACAAAAGAGACACCACCGAAGCCCAGAAATGACAGATGAACCACAGTTTGGCTATGCCAGCTGAGACAACCCTGGAAGTCTTTATAAACTCCCATACAAGATCCCAATTCATTATTATTTTTGTTTGCTCCCTTTATGCATTCGTTATTCAGATTATGAGCCCTTTGGGGACAATAGTTCTCACACTATCTACGGAATGGCTGCAACAAGTTACAGATCCCACGGAATCGGATAAACTTCCCAAAAAGGAATTGACAGCTTTTTGCTTCTATTTTTCATTAACAGCTAAGTCGAAGTTTAGAGAGTAAAAGAACAGTGAGCCCAAATATATATTGTAAATTTATACCAATTAGAAAAAGGCAACACAACCTCTTGGTTCCTTGTCCATGTATATGGAATACTGAGGACTAAAAACTCTATGCCAAGAAACCAGGATAAACTATGCAAATCAAACACATTTAAACACCCTCATTCTGAATAATTTACTCTTTACCGTTGCCACAACCCCTGGGGGCAAGAAATCTTATTTAGCCACCTCTCTGGCTCTCAGTGTTTCAAGCTGACATTTTTCTTCAAAGCATTTCTATGGATTCTCAATGCATTCATGCAGACTTGGCCGCAACTAATAATATTACCGAGGGAGAAAAGGCACAACTGGAAATCTATGCGTGGATCAAAATTGCTTGAATAATGTGCCCTTATTTTCTTCTTAAAGTTCAAAGATAAAAAATATCCCACTCTAAACAATAATTTACTTTTCATTATACAATGTTGTCATTCTAAATCTTTTCTGGTATTAAAATTATCCAAACGCCCTGCTAGGTCAAATTTACATTTGCATTTTTGTCCTTGTGCTATTTTTAGAGTTCTTTAGTTGCCTCTTTAAAATCTAACTAATACAGATTTTGAACTGCACACCACAAGTGTCTTTTTTGTAGTAGTCCTTGAGACAGCATTTATCTTTCTGAAGTACAGTCAAGAGATGCTCCAAGAGGTGAAAGTGTGACAAAGTTAGAGAGGTTGCAATTTCATTGTCTTCTGCTGGTGAGAAGAAGACCGTTTTGTGGCGAGCTTTCCCAAACATCTGAAATTGCTGGTAGAATCTGATACCCTTTGTGGTGGGGGAGGGAGCTTGAGGGAGGAGGAATGCCCCCCCCCCCCCACTGCCTTCCTTCTTATTCTGAACACCTAGTGCAGTGGTGGTGAACCTTTGGCACTCCAGATGTTATGGACTACAATTCCCATCAGCCCCTGCCAGTACGGCCAATTGGCAATGCTGGCAGGGGCTGATGGGAATTGTAGTTCATAACATCTGGAGTGCCAAAGGTTCGCCACCACAGACCTAGTGCCTCTCCATTCCCACCATAGGTAACCAACCCCCCCCCCCCCACACACACACACACTTGCCCAAATGCCATGTCATTAAAATACAAAACCTGATATTTTTGGGCTTGCTTCTAGAGCCAAAGAAGATTGATCAAAGCCTGTGCTACCTTTGAAATTCTCAAGGGTCCTTTGAAATTCTCAAGGGTCAGCCCAACTGTCATGGCTGCCTGCCAGACCCTGCACCTTCATCTCCAGTGAACCAGACAGACAATGGGACAACAGCAGACATGCATTTGGAGATGAACTCCAAGCTCCACAGTTTAGTGCCTGCTTAGCTACTTCGAAATGCTTTATTGCAAAACTATAGCATTTTGTCAAACCAAGTTTCACGGGAGCAGCAGTGGCGTAGTGGTTAAAAGCAGGTGCATTCTAATCTGGAGGAACCGGGTTTGATTCCCCGCTCTGCCACCTGAGTTGTGGAGGCTTATCTGGAGAATTCAGATTAGCTTGTGCACTCCCACACACACCAGCTGGGTGACCTTGGGTTAGTCACAGCTCTTTGGAGCTCTCTCAGCCCCACCCACCTCACAGGGTGTTTGTTGTGAGGGGGGAAGAAAAGAAGATTGTAAGCCCCTTTGAGTCTCCTACAGGAGAGAAAGGGGGGAATATAAATCCAAACTCCTCTTCTCTTCTTAACAGTGGAAGGCTGTCGCATGCTGTGCCATGGTAACAGGCATACACCTGCCAAGCTCTGATAAAATGCACATTCCGGAAGCACAGTGATTTTAACAAAAAGTCCTATGAGAAGAGGAGGGACATCTTATGAAACAGTAAGACAAGTGACATAATGCTGGACAACAACATACTCAAGGTATCCAACTGCCATTCTGGGCTGTGGTTTGAGACAAAGAAGGTAGTGGAAGTGTTGTTCTCTCTTTTAAGGAGGGGGGCAATAAATATTTTTAACGCCTGTCATGGGAGTTCCCAGTGTGAGCAGTAAAGTGTTGCCACTGAAGCACAGCACTTATGTGCACTAGGGATATGTGTGCTACTAACAGGTGACTGTCTACATCTGCATTTCATCAAATATGAAGCACACCCACTGTTTCCACTGAATGGCCACAATGCAAATCTATATAAAAGATGCCATCCTGAACTACAAGAGAGGTTTCAACAAGACTGCTTAGTCCTGTGCATTGGTGAAGCAAGTAAACGGAAAGAAAGAAGCTCAGAAAGTTGGGCTGTCAGAGATTGAAAATAATCAATGCAGAGGAATTCACCAAGTGACAGTTTTATCACTTGGTATCAACTATATCAAGTGGCATAAAGTACATATGGCATCTAGTTCACAAAAAAAGATCAATAATTTCTGGCTGGGACCAGTAGGCTGTTTGCCTGCAGTACTATCTAAAACGGGGAAACTGCAGAGAAGGCAATCACAAACAAGAGCTCAAGGAAATAGAAAATTAAAAGAAGAGGCTTGGCTCCGGTGACTGCCCCCACTCAATCTACTGTAGCAGTCAGGCTACTAAAAGAAAAAGGGCGCTGTCAGCCCACAACTATTAGCACCTTGTTATCACAGCATGTGATAACACCCCACCCCAAGAAAACAAACATGTTCAGGGGGAATACTGCAAATTGTGTGAAAGCTCAGTAATAATGGATGAGCACTTTCAGAGCTATTGCTTACTTGTAGGAAAAAATGGACCTCTTTACAGAATGTAAAGATTCTAAGAGGGGCTCTTGCATTTAGTACAAACAAAATTTAGCAAACCGAAGATGCCACAGACATAGATGGCTTTAAAGGGGGGCTAGACAGATTCATGGAGGAGAGAGGTCTGCCAGTAGCTCCTAGAACTGGCGAGCAAAGAGAACCACTTTGTTTAGAGACAGTAAACCTCTGAATACAATACCAAGAGGCAACATCAGGGAAAAGTCCTGGCTTCTATGCCCTGTTGCTGGAACTCCAGTAAAAGTGGTTGGCCGCTCTGTAAGACAGGATGCTGGATTAGATGGACCAGTGGTGCGATCCAGCCAGGCTCTTCTTAAGTTCTTACACCTAAATGACTACAAACGCATGTCACAGACACACAGCTGTGAACTGTTTACATCAATGGTATTTAATATAATAGGGGGCCTCAGTGAAATGTCTCAGATTGGGAGATTCAGCTGTTCAAGGTATCTCCCAACATACAAACATTACAAAGCATGGTTTAACCAAACAGCCTACAAATTCTGTGTGGGAAATGGCTCAACTATACCACTGCATCTTTGGTTGCCATCTTCAGAAGCATGTCCTCGTCCATGACATGCCTCTGAAGATGGCAGCCAAGGAGGCAGGTGAAAAATTAAGAGAAAAGCTACCAGACTGCAGCCACACACCCCGGAAAATCCTCAACAGTCAATTGATTTTGGCTGTGAAAGCTTTTGAAGAAGAAGAAGAAGAAGAAGAAGAAGAAGAAGAAGAGTAGTAGTAGTAGTAGTTTGGATTTATATTCCCCCTTTCTCTCCTGTAAGGAGACTCAAAGGGGCTTACAATCTTCTTTCCCTTCCCCCCTCACAACAAACAGCCTGTGAGGTGGGTGAGGCTGAGAGAGCTCCAAAGAACCGTGACTAGCCCAAGGTCACCCAGCTGGCGTGTGTTGAAGTGTACAGGCTAATCTAGTTCCCCAGATAAGCCTCCACAGCTCAAGCAGCAGAGCAGGGAATCAAACCCGGTTCCTCCAGATTAGAATGCACCTGCTCTTAACCATGATGCCACTGCTGCTCTCAATGCATTTTGACAATACATTACACTGGAAACTCTATGAAAGAATCCTGTCTTAAAGCCCTGCTAAAAAGCCCAAAGGGTAAGTGCCACAGCCCCTCTTGGGAGACAGAAAGGCAGACCAGCAATAGTAAAAGTCCAGGCCATATCCATGAGAGCCCAGGGACATTTAGAAGATGATGTTGTTGTGATAGTCTAAAAAAGAGAGGAATGTTCAAAAGAATGCATTTCTCCCATCGGTAATTCAAATCGGAACCCTCCAGCAAATAAACGGAAAACCTGCTTTTCTAGGAAACAAAAGAAAGCGAGGGAAAAAGCCACGTGACTTCCTAAGCAAGCATTACGAATATGATTCAATAGGCCATACATTGTATTTATGTTTGTGACAAATTATGAATGTTTTCATCTTATGGACAGCCTTTTTCCTAAATCACTGCCACATTTACTCTGCAAAAGGCCTGGAACAAACTACACTGGCTTGTGGTCTTTGTCTTCAAGGAAGTGCGTCCTTTTTCTCTAAGTGAATGTAACTGGATGACAAAAGAGCACATCAGGGCAACATGAAAAGGCTTTATTTATGAGCCAATTATTATAACTCGTAAGCCACTGGATGAGTATAGCCACAGGAATGGCAAAATGGGAAACTTTGTTTAAATATATTGTCGAAGGCTTTCACAGCCGGAGTCACTGGGGTGTTGGGTGGTTTCCAGGCTGTATGTCCGTGTTCTAGTAGCATTTTCTCCCAATGTTTTGCCTGTAGCTGTGGCTGGCATCTTCAGAGGAAAGATGCCAGCCACAGATGCAGGCGAAACGTCGGGAGAAAATGCTACTAGAACACGGCCATGCAACCCAAAAACACACACAACACCCAAATTTGTTTAAATAAATCCATCCTGTCTACGCTCTACCTCCAGTAGAGGGGGAAAAAAACTTTGCACATGTTAGAATCACAAAAAAAACTGGTTCACACTCATGAGCACAGGGGAAAGCATCCTTAGCTTTTTGTTTTTTAAAAGTGAAGGAAAACCACAGACACTTTTAATTTTTAATAGTGCATCCTAAGAAGAATTATACCCTTCTAAACCCATTCACTTCAAACAGCTCAGAAGGCTATCTCTCTTAGGACAGCACTGCCAATGTCCTTCATATTAAAGGTAAAGTTTCCCCTTCAGTCGTATCCAACCCTGGGGTACCACTGTGAGCAGTGATTTTTTTAGGCAAGCCGCTTTTGTGGGGTAGTTTGCTATTGCTTTCCCCGGCTATTCTTTATTCCCTAGCTGTGAGCTAGGTACTCATTTACCGACCAAGAATGGATGGATGGCTGAGTTGACCATGAGCCAGCTGCCAGGGTATCTGACCCACAGGGGGCTCGAACTCCTGACCGTGTGAGTGGCAATGCAAGCACTTAACCACTACGGCACGTGGCTCCCTGTCCTTCATATTATCCACTTGCAAAACCAGGGCATTTTCTATGTTTTCTGAGTTCACCACATTCTGAGAAGCTAAACCAAAACAAATCCTACCACTACAAACCCACCTTCAGCCAAGGGTTCAGTATTTGATGCTATACTCCGTTCTGCAGAAAGATGACAGTAGGGTTGTATATTCCTCCACCACAGAACAAAAAAGGCTGTACCTTCTTTGTTGTAGAATGCCCCACCTGGGTCCTAATGCCGAACTAGCCCTGCTCCCTCCCATTCATTTGAAAGTAAAAATACATTTTGGCATCAGTGCTCTTGTATCAAAGTAACATGTTCAACAATGCACGAAATAATGGTTTTGACAAAGGCAGCGCATAAAAATGAACGATAACTTTCATATTAATTCAAAACTGGATTCTAATGCAGAAGCATACAATTTTCTCAACCACTGCACCTCAGCTGACTGAACTATCATCTTTCCGTGGAACAGAGTATACAACACAATGGAATCACTTGATTAAAAATACACCAGATCCAATTTGTATGTTTAATTTATCATCCAGTGCTGACTTGAATCAGATTAGCTTTAGCTGAGACAGAGCTGCAGTCTGAATTATGCAAGAGAGCCCTGACAGAGTTCAGGCGAAAAGGGAATTATTAACAGAGGAGGATTTGGGCTACTTAGGAAAGTTCTGGTTCTGATTTTACCTCATTTTGTTTAAATGCAGATTCTCTCAGAAATAGATGCACATGTCATAGAATCACAGAATCACAGCGCTGGAAGAGACCCCAAGGGCCATTTAGTCCAACCCCCTGCAATGCAGGAACACACAATCAAAGCACTCCTGACAGATGGCCATCCAGCCTCTCTTTAAAAACCTCCAGACTCCACCACACTCCGAGGTAGAGCATTCCACTGTCAAACAGCCAAATCCAAATCCAAAACCTTTATTAGGCATAAAACCAGTGCCAAGAATTTCAAATACAACAAAAAGATCATTATTGCTCAACTTGCAGTACACAGAGAAAAAATATAGCAACAGCTTCAGAGATTTCAACATTAGAGTTATTTAGAAGCTTAGCCATTTTTATTTTATCAGAAAGGAGAATAAATCCTGTTGGTAATACAGTTCTCAAATCAGTTCTGATGTTGTTGTATTTTGAACAATGAAGCAGAATATGAGCAAGTGTATCAGTTGTATCAGGACAAAATCGGCAGCAACGCTCATTTTGTGGAATACCAGAGAAGCGACCTTGAAGATGTACTGACGGAAAAGAGTTACACCTTGCTCTAGTCATGACCCATCTGCAATTGTAATTAATAAGTTGTTGCAGGTATATAGCAGGGCTAGATTTCTGAGGGATAATCCCAAAGAATATTGGAGAGCAAGAGCTTAATCTAGTCTTTAAGCGATGGTAAATCTCTGGAGCGGTGAGCATTTGTAGGGCCTCCCAAGAGAAGCCCAAGGAAAAGATCTTTTTTTCAATATGTAGCCACCATTTCGAAAGCTGAAGCTCTCTCATTTCTAACTGGGACAAACTGTTAGGGTCAGTGCAGTTACAACCCATGCCCTTGTTTCTAATAAATGTTGCCCTGATTTGTCAAACAGCCATTACTGTCAGGATGTTTTTCCTGATGTTTAGGTGGAATCTCTTTTCATTCACCTTGAACCCATCTATGGAAGTTTGGAAGAACTTGTATGCATTTTAAGCAAAACTGTCATCCACTGTAGAATTCAGCATTTTGAGAACCTAAGAAAACATTTTTTTTTTAAAAAAAGGTTTCTGCTCCTTATGTTGACTGCAAAAGTCCTGGAAGAGTGGGAGATGTGAAAAGTGAATACGCAAAAGATGGAAAACAGATAACTGTGAGCAGTTTTAGAGCCAAGATTCCTCAGAGTTCTCTCTCTCTCTCTGATAACTACTTGTCCAGACTAAACTCCGTAACCTCCATGTCATTCTGATTCAATAATTCCAAAGCCTAAAACCCAGAAATTCACGAGCACTATTGAAAAATATCACACCCCAAACAGTGAGGTTTGCATGCTGCTCCCTGCAGAGTAGAATGAAGACCTAGACGTTGTATGGAGAGGTTACATTTTCCCATGTTGTTTTATTATGTCTTCAGGGATTTTTTTTTTATGCTGTAGGATATTAGCTTAACTGAGAAAATTAGGTTTAGGCAAAAATTCAGACGAATCGCTTATTAAAGGCAACTATTTGGTGATTAGCATTATGACCTTAATTCATCTGGCCTTTAACGCACTTAAATATTTAATATGCAATAAACGACCGTACCACTTTTCAATTTCAGCCTGATATAGGAAGGGCAGAAATAACATTCTCTTAGTAGCTGAACATTCCTTCGAGAAAACGACCATGAAAGATCCTTTTCCTCTGAGCGATGGGAGGACATCTTGGGGGTGTTTCCCACCATCCAACTGGGGAATCCGGAAATTATTCTTTTTCCTCTTCCTATTTGGGGTGAGATCGTCCCCTGCTCTTCAGTTTGGTTGTTCCAAATAGCAGTGAAGGTTCTCTACTATAAACTCAACCATAACTTTGATTGATAACTTCAATAACCTCAACGACGCCATGCAAAACATAGCTAACAGTTCCTATATAGTACCCCTAACAAAGTGAACAGGCAGGAAATGGTAAGTTACACCCAGAAACAAGTTAAAAACAGGTTACCTGATAGAGAAGTGTCTCAGATTTAAAATGAAAGTAGTGTGAAAAGAAGACAATGACTCATAGGGAGGGCAAGATGTCTTACTATTGCTCAGAGAAAAGGATCCTTCACAGCTAAGTACCAAGGATCGTTTCCTCTGAGCTGGAGGACTTCTTGTGGGACCTCCCAGAGGAGTCTCCCATCGCCAGGAATGCAGAGAATATGTTGGAGAACACTGAGCCAAAGGCTACATCAGCAGAACTGTAAGAGTTAATTTTATAGTGCCTGATGAAAGCTGAGATAGTCAACCATGTGGCAGCTTTGAACACCTCTCCAATGGAACATTCTTGGGAAAGGCCAAGCTGGCTGCTGCTTCCCTGATGGAATGAACTGTTATGCCCAGAGGTGAATCCAACTTTTGTGAGCGGTATGACTCTATGATGCACGACCTTAGGCATCTGCTAATAGTGCTGCTGGAAACCACTTTGTCCACATTGTGGGGAGTTACAGAGATGAATATGGAGTCTTGGGTGCTGTGTGGTTTCCGGGCTGTATGGCCGTGTTCTAGCAACATTCTCTCCTGACGTTTCGCCTGCATCTGTGGCTGGCATCTTCAGAAATATGGAGTCTGTTTTACGAATCGACTGATGCATGTCTTCAAGGCTCTCCTCGCCTTCGTGAGTTGTAGCCTGCGAGCTGCCACAGAGCAGGGGGCAACCCCACTCCAAACAGGACAAGGAAGAAAGAATAATTTTCTGCCTCCCCAATTAGACAGTGGTAATCACCCACAAGATGCCCTCCAGTTCAGGGGAAAACTATAAATGCAAAAAGCTCTCCACAATCCTTTGTATTACCTTAAATCAAGTACCTTCTCACTGGAAAAGAGTACAAACGAAGGGGAAAAACACTTTCAGCTTGAAAGGAAAACTGTTGCCTTGAAACAAAATAAAAACCTTAGATGAATACAGTAATCATTTGTGAATTCTAGCCTTTAAACATGGTACTTGTAGTCTATTAGGGGTTCCAGAGGTGCAGAGTGGTAAGCTGCAGTGCCGCAGTCAAAAACCTGCTCACGACCTGAGTTTGACCCCGATGCAAGTCGGATGCAGGTATCCAGCTCACGGTTGACTCAGCCTTCCATCCTTCCAAGGTCAGTAAAATGTGTACTGGGGATAAAATGTGAATGACTGGGGAAGGCAATGCCTGACTAGTAAATGTGATGTGACATCACCCCATGGGCTGGTAATTACCTGTTGCTTGCACAGGGCTAGCATCCTAAAACCCTGAGAGTTTATGCAAAAACAAATCAATGAATACAAAAAAAAAATTACATCGAAAGCCCAGGACCAAGCTATAAATAAACATTTACAATTTAACCAAAATTCAATATGCCTTTTTTTTGGCTGTGCTCAAAGTCAAAATATGAAGCTGATGGAATGGGAACTGGCAAAACAATATTTTAAAGTTAAACTGTGATGCTCGTTTTGTTTTGTACTGCTACGTTTTTAGAAATATTATCTTAGTGTATCCATGGCACTCAATTTAAGCTCTTATACTATTTTTGTATTTGTGATAGACTACGGCTGATAATAAACTACCACTACTACAACATTTTTTTTAAAAGAATATGTATCAAGTGGCACCTAAAACAGCATCTCTCACTCATCCCCCAGTCTACTCTCTACCTAGAATCATAGTTGGAAGAGACCCCAAGGGCCATCAAGTCCAACCCCCTGCAATGCAGGAACACATAATCAAAGCACTCCTGACAGATGGCCACCCAGCCTCTCTTGAAAAACCTCCAAAGAAGGAAACTCCAACACACTCTGAGGTAGTGCATTCCACTGTCAAACAGCCCTCACTGTCAGGAAGTTTTTTCTGATGTTTAGGTGGAATCTCTCTTCCTTCACCTTGAACCCATTACTCCTGGTCCTAGTCTCTGGAGCAGCAGAAAACAAGCTTGCTCGCTCACCAACATGGCATCCCTTCAAAAATCTAAACATAGCTATCATGTCACCTCTTAACCTTCTCTTCACCAAACCAAACATCCCCAGCTCCCTAAGTCTCTCCTTGTAGGGTGTGGATTCCAGACCTTTTACCATTTTGGTTGCCCTCCTCTGGACCCGTTCCAGAATTACTTATTACACTATGCCAAGAGGTCAACATGTATCATGTCACGGGCAGTGTTTGCTGTACATAGTGACTGAAGCTACCGAAGTTAGACCATCATATGCAAAAAAACCCTTGTTTATTACTGCCATAAGAAATTCTTCCTCGTGCCCGCTATGATGGAAATAAACAGTATTAATCCTGTTCTCACTGAAACCAATGAGAATTTTACTGTTCGCTGCAAATCACAGAGATATTGAAAATGGTCTAGAGATTGCTGCCTTGTGGATTATGCTCAATGCTTTAAAAAAAAAACCCAGACAAGCAGGATTTTTTTTCATCCAAACTGAATTTTCCATTTGTCTTGAAACATCAGCTACAAGCACTTTCTCAATTAATTTATCTATTTTCCAAGGTTCTCTTGTCTCACTGTGGCTTCTGCAAGCTTGTCTGGAAGTATTATCTATCGAGATGCTATGCTGTTATTTCCAAAAGCAAGCGTCAATGGATTTCAAAATGTGCACGAGAATATCACCTGATAAATCTACGGCAGTCACCTTTTCTTTTCGTAAAACTGACTTACAGAATCGCCACTGAAATATGGAGAAAAACAGAGCTTTCAAAACTTAGCTTAAAGAACTTTACTTCCCCACAACTGGTCAAATTCCTTTAAAACATATAGGACTGAACAAATTAAAACCAACGCCACAAAATATGGAGGTGATGCTGGTTGGAAAGGGGGAGGTCTTGAAGGACATGTTCTCCTTACTTTTAATGGAGTTCTGCTGGGTGTGAGTGACTCATTTAAAAGCCCTGGGGTTATACTGGATCCAGCTTTATTATGGGCAAAGCAAGGTAACCTAGCTGCAAATAACACTTTGCAGTGTTAGGAGCAGCAGTGGCGTAGGAGGTTAAGAGCTCGTGTATCTAATCTGGAGGAACCGGGTTTGATTCCCAGCTCTGCCGCCTGAGCTGTGGGGGCTTATCTGCGGAATTCAGATTAGCCTGGGCACTCCCACACACGCCAGCTGGGTGACCTTGGGCTAGTCACAGCTTCTCGGAGCTCTCTCAGCCCCACCTACCTCACAGGGTGTTTGTTGTGAGGGGGGAAGGGCAAGGAGATTGTAAGCCCCTTTGAGTCTCCTGCAGGAGAGAAAGGGGGGATATAAATCCAAACTCTTCTTCTTCTTTGATCGGGGTGGGGTGGGGTAGGGTAGGGTGGGGTGTGCCACACCAGCAAAGTCAAGTTAGGCGTTATCTGGATTTTTGACATGCTGAACCCAAAAGGTTGGACAACACTTGTCTATACTGCTGTGTATAGCTTACTGTGTATAGGATCCTATAATACATTTTTTTTTGCACATTTAATGTGCCACGTGAATATTTAGTCTGTGCTTTGGTTCTTTCTGGCTGGTTCCAGATTTTTACAATACTAATGCACTATTGAACGAATGCCCCCTTTTGTTCATTGTATTGACTCACGATATGCAAGTCATCTGGAGTCCCTGTAAGAGACTATAAATAACACAAATAAATAAATAAGTGAGAAAGCACTGAGATACAGCAACTGAAACATCAACAGTTGTGCACCTTGTGTAAGCAGAAAACTGGTATTTAACATGCGATTCAGTACCCCAAGAGTTTCAGGGGTTTTTTTTTTTAAACCAACACAAGTTTTAGCCCTAATATCCATGAATGTAAGAAGGATCCAGAAATCTACATTAGGCTTCCTCAAGGGGTAATGCAAAACCTCCAAGTATGATTCCCACCCCAATTTTAATAAAACTCCAGAAGCTGCATCAAATTGGCTCTGAAAAATCTCATTCCCAAAGAAGTAGTTCACCATGCAGCATCCACTAATACCATCAGAGAAACACAAATCCAAAATGCTCTTAGACATATGGACCTTGCTTCACGGTTCTTTATGCCTGCAGTCATGATTCAAAGAGTACTAAGAGTGCCTGGCGAAGCAGGAGAAATGGGGCTGGGTGTCCTGAGTAGGGCTTTGACTTGTCAAGCACCCAGACCTCAACGCCCTCTTTGACCCCACTGCTCCCATACAATTTGGGTAATTTCTACAGGTTGCTACCATTTGGCTTTTGTGTAGCACTTGGTAGGCATATGATAATATGAATGAGTGATAATATGAATCACTGACAACAGAAGCAAAGTATTTTACAGCCAATGGTTACTAGTTCCTGCCAAGACAAGCAAGATTTTGCAAAAAGGGATATGGGCACCCATTCCTTTATTAAGTAAATTAGGTCACCTGCCTTTGAACTATTGTCTGTCAAACATATTTAGGAAATTATTTCTGTATGGACTCGACAGTTAGGAGAAGCAGCACGAATGGTGAGTGTGCAGTTTTCAAATCACTTGCTTTGAAACTGTCCTACTGACTTCCCTAGAATAACTCTGCAATTTTCAGGCAATTGCATCCTTTGTGATTTTTTTTTTTTAAAAATACAGTCACATTGCCAACATTTTACAAAAACAAACAAAACAGCTCCAAGTCTCAATCGCTGACATCTTGAAGGAACTGCTAGTGCAAAGGAGCATCTTTGTGTACATAAAAAGTCATCAGATTCAGCTATATCTGCTGACAGAAACAACAAGTCAAAACAAGCAGAACTGGAATCCACACGCTAGAACCACACACTTTTGTGGTTTAAGTTCCATAACACATTTATTCTCCAGCTTAAGTCCAAAAACAGACTTTCAGGGTGTGACTGAACTGCATTTCAGAAATTGGCAACTTTTGTTGTCACTTAAGGAGTTAGATCAAGGTTTTCCAAAGGTGACTGCTATAACATAAGCCGCTGATATTCCTTTAGTGGCTCTGAAGCCTCATGTGGCTTCTTGGCAATGCCACCTGTGGCTCTTCTGAGCACCGTTCTCAAATGTGGCACCTGGCCTGTGTTCCAGGTGAGAGGGAAGGGGCACTGCCTAGTAGATTGGTTGTTGGCAGGTGGTCCCTTCCTTGAAGCAGTCACAGTTGGAGGGTCTGGGAGGATGAGCAAGCTATGAACTTCCCTGAGACATGAGCCTTATGCCAAGGATCATGATAAAGGGCCTGTTCTCTGCAATACTCCTTTCCCTTCT
This sequence comes from Sphaerodactylus townsendi, assembly GCF_021028975.2. NCBI lineage: Eukaryota > Metazoa > Chordata > Lepidosauria > Squamata > Sphaerodactylidae > Sphaerodactylus > Sphaerodactylus townsendi. The sequence continues at coordinate 48,940,936 of NC_059437.1, forward strand.
ACACAGCCTCTGAACCCTCAGCTGCCACCTGGGTAGGTACTAGCAGGACAGCAAGTTAGCCATAGAGATGGGAGAATAAAACCACCACCATGGCAGCCACCTGGGAAAAAATGAGATGGGAGAAGTGAAGTGGAGTTTTTACTTCCCTTTCTCCAAAGCTTGCTCTCTTCTGGGCACGTTGGCAGTCTCTCTCTCGGGTCTGAACTATTTGCCTCATGCTGAGGGGAGAATGGGAAGGGAAGCCTTTCCTGTCACCCCCAGATGTGCAAGGACTAGGTAAGGTTCAACAATGCTAGCGAAAGACCACTCTTTGTGAACGCAGCTTTCTGTGGGCCACAAAATGAGCACCGCTTGGCAGCACCACTCACTGAAACGCATATATTCAAAGAAAAGTTTGGATGGTACCCCTTTTCACTGAAAGGTGCGAAGGTTTAGGAAAAAAGGAAAATTCAGAGACTTTCGATCAATCTTCGTAATAGAAAAAACTGGTAAAATTGGGGGAGAACAGAAAAAAACACCCCATGAAATATTCCATTTCGAAACGAATGACACACTTTTTAAAGACAAGTACCTACCCACTCAATATGTGTAGTGAATTTTTTAAAATTTAAAACCATCTAGACCTGGGGTCTGCAACTTGCGGCTCTCCAGATGTTCATGGACTACAAATCCCATCAGCCCCTGCCAGCATGGCCAATTGGCAGGGGCTGATGGGAACTGTAATCCATGAACATTTGGAGAGCCGCAAGTTACAGACCCCTGATCTAGACTATTAATGGTCCATCCTACGCGCACCGCAGACACAGCCGACATATTTTCAAGGATATGTTTATCGCAGCAATTAATATACTATGTTTGCTAAACATAGTAGGTATTTTTGATGTTACAAAGTTCAAAGCGGTTAGCGCTGTATGCTGGGAATGCTACTGTGGCTTTTATAACTGTTTCTATTCAAATAACGTATTTTCTTGCATGTATTTCAAAACACATTTTTTCCTATTTCAACTGCCCCACCACCTTTCAGGAAGCAAAAATTAAGATACATGCGCTAAAGTAGCAGAGGGTACAGCAGATTGCAGCAGTTTCTCAGAACACTTCCCATTTTGTTTATATGGCATAATTAAAAGATGCACTTTATGCTGTTAAGGGAATATAACAGGTTTACGTTTGACAAGAAAGAATTACCTATTTTTTTATATATATATAAAAAGTATGCTTGCCTGAAATTTTGGGACAATGCTGAAACATTGTCCCAAACTTCAGGGGAAAAAAATAGTTTTTTCCAACAGCTTCAAAATCTGTGGAAATTTTATATCTCACCCCCCTTCTATGTGTGATGAGATCAGAAATAAGTCTCGTATTTTCACTATCTCTACCTGCCCTTTCAGTAACTGGCACAGAAGATAGCGATCACAGCAGAACTCCACACATTTAATTGATTAAGATCCAATGTTCAAATCGATGCAAGACAGAGTGCATTACAAAAACTACGCCTGGTGGGAGATGTCCACTGCTCTGTGCCCTGCACAATTGGACAACCCAGAACCAGGTTATTCAGTGCAATCCACACTCAGTTGAACCGTATGAGGAATGCTAGAAACATCACTATCCGCCCCCCGCCCCCAAACACCACCACCACCACCACACAGGTCCATTTCTATAGCCCTGAATGTAAAGTGATAGGTAAATACTGAAAAGCAGTGTTTAATGGCATACTGTCAAACTGCAAGGCCACCACCTGTCCATCACTAAGAAAATGCATATCTCTGAACCAAGAGAGCCTCTAATTTTAATTCAAAAAAATGCACGGTCCAGATATCAAAACAATTTTGGTAAGTGCTGCCCTAAATAACCCTTGCAGGCAGATACAAATGGAAAATCAGATCTAGCCCGACACTTAGAACAGCCTGAGCTAGTAATACTTTCATGCCACTAAACCCCTCTAAAGTAAGCTCCTTTCTTTAAGCGCTACATGCAATATTCTGTATTTTACTGCTTTTTACTGTTTGTGTTCACTTTCTCCAAGTACAAGTGAATATTTTATTTCAGATCAAACACCTGGGAAGCTTTGAAACACTCCAAAAGATATTTCCAAGGTTAAGTCAATGATATGTCCAAAGCAAGCATTACAAAAAAGTGCCAGAAGGTTTGATCTCACTAGCAGCAGGCACCTATGCCCCTGACGAAAACAGAAAGAGGCCTTTGAAATGCAGCTTTGGTCAAGGAGAGGAGAATAAAAAACCACTTTCCTTTCCCAACTTCAACCAGTCATAGTAAGTGTGTGATTAAAGTAAGAAAAAGTAAGAAAAAGATTATCAAGCTAACCAACACAGCAAAAGTGGAATAGTCGGCCACTTTCTAAATATTATTTTATCACCGTCTCTCCTACTTCCTATTAATAAAATTTTTTTGCTTGCGCTTAATCCGCTCAACACAATGTACTTACGATCTGAAGGATATTCTATTTGCGATGTCTGAACAGCTGCTCCCTCCACTGACTGCGCAGCAGCCAAGTTATTATCAGCCTGAGCCTTGCGAACGAGCACAGCCAGCGGGTGATCGGGGTCGACCACCTTTAACGGCTAAGGGGGGAAAAGATGAGCTATTCAGAACCAACTTCTCACAGCCTTGAGTTCTCTGGATCAAATTATTTACAACCTCGACAACCAAAAAGAATGCGGGATAATTTAACTTTACAAGTCCAACACTAGCTTCAGAGAGAATTAGAAAAAAATCTACAAATCAGACTATTTCTCCACGTTAATACTTCCCCCCCTCCCCCCCAAAAAAACATTATAAACTGGCATTTTAATCTGCAAAGTATGAGTCCAGTTTATCTAACAAACAGGTATCTTTCAAATTTATTTATTAGTGTGGGTGTTCATTATTGTATTTAAATTTATTTTAATCGTCTTTATAGTAATGCTGTATTTTTAAAGTTAATTGATTGCTTTTATGTTTTGACAGCAGGATATAAAATAACCAACTGAGTCCCTGAGTGAACAGAGATTTGCACAGAACCAGAGTGGTGCAGTGGTGAAAGTAATTATTTTATTTATTTCTGTACATTTATTTCCCACCCTCACCAGAGTCCCTGGGCAAGGTACAGTAATAAAAGAACAATAAAAATACATTGTTGAAGGCTTTCACGGCCGGAATCGTCAGGGTGTTGTGGGTTTTCCAGGCTGTATGGCCGTGTTCTAGTAGCATTTTCTCCTGACATTTCGCCTGCATCTGCAGCTGGTATCTTCAGAGGATCTGAAGATTCCAGCCACAGATGCAGGCGAAACATCAGGAGAAATTGCTACTAGAGTATGGCCATACAGCCCAGAAAACCCACAACACCCTAATAAAAATACAGTTACATGAAACACAATTATTACAGTTACATGAAACACAATTAATACAGTTACATGAAACACAAACATTTCTAAAAACTGGGAGAGAGCTGGCACAGGTTTCCAAAACAAAAAAGGAGTTTAAGGGGAGGGGGGAGGGAGGGAAGGCACCAGCCATATGCCCAAGAACAGAGGGTGGTCTTAGCCAGGCGCCCAAACTCCTGCAGAGTTGGCGCCTGGCAGACCTTCAAGGGCAGAGTGTTCCAAAACACCAAGGCCACTACAGAGATGCTTTCCCCAAAAAATCTTGAAAGGCAATGGGGCCACCACCAAGCCCACCCTCTGAACTGACCTTAGCGCCCAGACAGGTCTGTATGGGGGGAGGTGTTCTTTCAGATTTGCATCTCAGTATCATCCTGGGATGAGGAAGACCATGGAGGTCATTGTGCAACCTTGGCAAATTCTCTCACCTGAATCTACCTCACAGGGTTAATGGGAAAGTCAAGTAGGAAAAGGAAAGAACCGCTTATGCTGCCCTGAGCCCCTTAAAGGAGGAATAAAATGTAAAAGATGTATCCTAGAAATAGCCTAATTGTAGGATTAATCCCTTTTCTAGCATCTTTAGCATCCTACATTTCAACAAAACACCAAAGATGAAACTGCATTGCTTTAGGTTTATCGGTGCTTGAGCTTCAAAAACCATTATTTATATGGAATTCGCATTTGCTATTCAAAAGAACAGCAAGGATTTTTTTTTAAAAAAACACCCCATTGGCATGCACCCGTTTACAAAAGCTCAGTATCACAGCAACTAAGATCTGCCAAAAATACCAAAGACTAGCAATGGATACACTTCTGACAGTCTTATGTGACTAAATACCTTCATAAGCTCCTCAAGTCGGTTGTGCTTTTTAGAGGCAAAGAGGCTTGGATGGAGGTAGTTATCTCCATCATCGTCGTCGTCATCATCTTCATCAGCAGCATCTCGTGTTTCTGTTACAGAATGACATGTTACATTTTCACTTTTTGGAACATCTGGGATGGGAGTTGGAACAGACGTCCAGCGGCACTAACAAAATTTATTCCAACATTAGCATCAGAGATCACAGCAGCTTGAAACAATGGCCAATCAAAGAGAAAATCAAGGCATTCAGAAGCTTAAGGACCACTTCCAACCACTGAAAGATGGGAAAAAGGAGTGACACAGTCTAGTAGTTGGGAGTGGTGCTCAACTGCTCTGAATTGACTGAATGTTCCTTTGATTGGTTATTGTTCCAAGCTGGTCTCTTTTTGTAACATCTCCCTACTCCTGCCTTTCTATTGCTGGCAAGAAGAAGAAGAAGGAAGAAGGAGAAGAAGAAGGAGAAGAAGAAGAGGAAGAAGAGGAGGAGGAGGAGTTTGCATTTATATCCCACCTTTCTCTCCTGTAGGAAGATTCAAGGTGGCTTACAAGCTCCTTTCCCTTCCTCTCCCCACAACAGACACCTTGTGAAGTAGGTAGGGCTGAAAGTTCTGAGAGAACTGTAACAGGCCTAGGGTCACCCAGAAGGAATGTAGGCGTGCGGAAACACATCTGGTGCACCAGATAAGCCTTTGCCACTCAGGTGGAGGAGTGGAGAATCAAACCCGGTTCTCCAGATTAGAATCCATCTGCTTTTAACCACTACACCACACTGGCTCTCAATATTTAAAAATATTTGCTATGCCCATACACTTCATGCGCCTGAAGAAGGGAGCTCCAATTCACAGATGATTATGCTTTAATAAATATTAAAGAGTTTTTTTAAAAAATTCCACTAGACTTTTATTTAATTTTGATGCAACAGACTACCCTCCTGGGATGAGACTGGCTTTCTGATTTCTTTGAACTTTTAGACAAATCCATAATTGGCTGTGGGTTTCAACTGAAATAAATACAACCCTTAGACCCATTTCTAGAACTTTCCTGTTCTAAAAACTGTGCAGGATTGAAAGACATTAAAAGAAATAAACTTAAAAAAATGGCCATTGTACTATTTCAATGAATTTTTCAACATGCTGGAAGATGCTGGGAATTATTCTACATTCAAACAAATGTTACTTCTTTTTAAAACCACACACACCTTTAAAAAGTCCAAGTTTAACAAAATATATTACATTGTTCCAATTGACTCTGGACTAGCAGAAGGGAACCATATAAAACGAAAACATAATTAATGCATTCTAGCCAATGATTACCCCAGCTACAGCAGGAAGTGCTGAAGATCAATTTTTAGCAGGGATACTGAATACTGAAATACAAAAAGTGCACCTGTTGATTCCAATTAAGATCAACTCTGGAGTGAAGGGAATAGTTTGTGGCTGATTAGAATTATCACCACCACTACACATTTTATTTGCTTCATTTATATCTCTCTGGCCAATAGGGACCCAAAGCAGCTTATTCTTCTCTGCTCAATAAATTGTTCGTTATATATAGTTCTAAATACTGGCATGGGTTTTTTTTTCCTCACTAAAGTGAGGGTAAAAGGAGAAGACAACTAAAATGCAGTGAGTCACCGTTCGGATTTTATTCCCCCTTCCGACTACTGTCATGCCCCAAGCTGCTGGAGCTAAACTAGCACAAAAGAGACTTGGAAGAGGTACATCAGTAATAATGTCCCTCAGCAACTGCTATCTTTGGTTACTGTCATTCGAATACCCTTCTTGCTATGAAAACATTGTTTAGCCTGTCTTTTACGTTCATCATTTTTTTTCTTCCTGTCCTATTTAATAGATTAGTAAATATTTAAATGGAGCCAGGAATCCTTGCCTGCAGAAGGGAACTGGAAAATTTAGACCTGCCTCTCTGAGCAGATAGTGGGGAACACCCAAGTGACAAGATGCCCTCTTCCTCAGAACAAGGGTGTCAACCTAATATCAAGCATTTGGAAGTTTATCAGAATCTCACTTAGTATCAGAAATATGTAAAGCGACTGCAGTCACATCCATTCACTTAAAATACATAATTATTTGGAAATGAAAAATAAGCAGGAATTGCTAAGCTCGTTTGTTTCTGTTATTTTAAATGGAAAACAGCTGTTTGTTTTCTCTTAAACCGAGGTGAAATTTTCAGAAATTATACACCGTGAGCAAGCAGAGTTTAGAGAACTAGGAGAATGGTGATGACTACCCTCGCATTTGCTCTTGGCTGAAGGGGGTGTGGAAGGGGAGAAAAATAGTGTCAGATGAACAAGGCCCTCAGCGGCTGGTGGTGTGGTGGAGTCTTCTTTGGAGGTTTTTAAAGACAGGCTGGATGGCCATCTGTCAGGAGTGCTTTGATTGTGTGTTTCTGTATTGCAGGGGGTTGGACTTGATGGCCCTTGGGGTCTCTTCCAACTCTATGATTCTGTGCTCATCCACCCAGTACAATTCCCTCTCTCTCTTTAAGATGTGAGCAGGAAAGCCCATTCTTACATATATAATGGGCTCCGCGGTTTCCATAAGCATGTGGGATTCCATTTCCAGAGCCCTTCAGGGATTGGGCGGGACATCCATCCATCCATCCATCCATCCATCCATCCATCCATCCATCCATCCATCCATCCATCCATCCATCCATCCATCCATCCATCCATCCATCCATCCATCCATCCATCCATCCATCCATCCATCCATCCATCCATCCATCCAAATCCATCCATCCATCCATCCATCGTCAAATCCCATCCATCCAGTCCATCCATCCGTCCATCCATCCATCCATCCATCCATCCATCCATCCATCCATCCATCCGTCCGTCCGTCCGTCCGTCCGTCCGTCCGTCCGTCCGTCCGTCCGTCCGTCCATCCATCCATCCATCCATCCATCCATCCATCCATCCATCCATCCATCCATCCATCCATCCATCCATCCATCCATCCATCCATCCATCCGTCCGTCCATCCATCCATCCGTCCATCCATCCATCCCTCCCGTCATCCCTCCATCCATCCGTCCAAATTCCGTCCATCCGTCCGTCCGTCCACCCACTTACACTATATAAATACATTACCCATCTGGCTTTAAAATAATGTGATAAAGATCAGCTGCACATGTGCTTGATGGACGAGTGGGAGAGAACCCAAGCTGAGGGCTGTCCAGTGGAGAGGTAGAGAACTTGTTTTTGTAAGCCTCTATCTACTTCTTACTTCCCTAACCCTCCAATTGGCCATGCTGGCAGGGGCTGATGGGAATTGTAGTCCATGAACATCTGGAGAGCCACAGGTTGCAGACCCCTGTTCTAACATATATTTCAGCTCCTCAGCATCATGTGAAGTGAGCTACAGAGCCTTTGCTCACCACTCACAAACAGGAATTAGAACAGCTCTCTCACCTGTCAGATTCTGAAGGCAGAAAAGTACAAGGACAGAGATTCCACATGCTCAATTTCACTAAAAAACAGTTACTCACTTTCCTCTTCCTCCTTTTTCTTTTCCAATGGCGTCGCATATCGTCCCTCCTTCATGGCTTTCTGAATAAATTTGTAGTAAGGGTTGAGGTAGTGATCAAACCGCAGAAAGTCAAACTGGGAGTTCCGCGCTTGCTTTGCTTTCAGCATTATTTCAAACTGGGCTCCCTGCTTGCTGACGAAATTGGCGGTCCGTTCTATAATTGCATGCATTTTGGCTGTGGGTGGCTGTGGGAAAGAGCAAAGATGCTTGTGTCTCTAACACCATTCCATTAAACGCCTTCCTGGGGTTGCAACGTCTTCCTGCACCAGGAAGGAAAAGAGCTACACTTGCAAAGGTCTTACAACTACATGCAAAAAACCCCCCACTTTGGAAGGAACAACAATAATGTCTGTAACATGCACAAGTACCCACTAACACATATAGGGTGGCATAGAGTTCCAAAGCAACTTATTGAGGATTGCAGGCTCTGGACAGGTAACCAGGATTCAAGTATTCATTCAGAGCTGGTGACTCACCAAGCTGAACAAGCACTTTTCCGGTCGCAGTCCACAGTTGGTGGGTGACAAATTGTGCAGGCTCAATTTAGGAAATATTTCAAACTCACGATGGCAGACCTAGCTTTGAAAACCCATTAAGCTACAAACACCACAGGCTTAAAGAGATTAAGTAGTTTGAATTCATCACATTTCCCAAATCCATTTTCCAATTTAAAGCGTTCAAGCACGTTCCCCCCCCCCCCCCCCCAACAATGATTCTGGGGCATAGTTCTTTTACAATAAAAGGCATGGCTATTATACAGCGGCACCTGATAAGGCCGCTGAGTGTATTCGCTTCTGTTGAGCAGAATCGAGGAAGGAAATCCATTTTCGCAACAGACCTGCTTTTTTGTGAATGCTGTGCTGAGAGGACAACTGGAAAACACGCACAACACTTAGTACTCCTTGGAACAATGCAAAAAGAGCCCAGGCGTGGTTCCACTGCCATGGCTGACTAAATGTAATCTGGGTCTCTCAAAACCAAAATGTCCTGAATATCACCATTTTGTTTTACAGAAATATGTGGCTCACCGCTTTTGTTTAATTTTCCACTTCACTAGCTCCAGTTTCCTTAATTGCTCCAAAGGCATTTTCGTAATTTTTTTTTTAATTTAGCGGATCTAAAAGACCCATTGCTACTGACACAATCCAGTGAAATGAGCCTGTTGCGTAATTTTCTCCATGTAGTTGGGAGATTTGGTATCAATAAATTCATAGGTTGCTTATGTAACAGCTCAGCATCTTGCTAATTGTGTGGTTATTATTGAAAAGCAAGCATGGAACAATATTTAAGTGAAAACAAGATTAGGACTCCATTCCCTACAAACAAAGAAATCTGACTCAAGGACGCGCGTGGCAGCTGAAAATATCTTAAGCTCGTTTTTGTGATGTATCTCCCCTTTCGTGACAAGATTAAGAGAAAAATACTACAGTAAATAATCTTGATATTGACAGAAAGACATTACAGGAGGCCTCACATAGCTAGCTATGATTACTGGTGCTGCTGCTGTGTCACATGAAGAATGATTTTTAAAATGCCTTCAGTTAAAGCTATGAATATGGTAACAGCGCAGAGCCAAAGGCTACAAGCTAAAAATTGGGGAAGACAGGACAGAAAGACACAACAGCTGCCTGTGCATTGCTTCATTGAGTACTGGAGGCTTGAGCTGCCATGAGAGCCAGTGTGGTGTTGTGGTTAAGAGCAGGTGGATTCTAATCTGGAGAACCGGGTTTGATTCCCCACTCCTCCACCTGAGTGGCAGAGGCCTATCTCGTGAACCAGATGTGTTTCCGCACGCTTATATTTCTGCTGGGTGACTTTGGGCTAGCTACAGTTCTCTCAGAACTCTCTCAGCCCCACCTGTCTCACAAGGTGTCTGTTGTGGGGAGAGGAGGGGAAAGGAGCTTGTAAGCCACCTTGAGTCTCCTTACAGGAGAGAAAGGTGGGGTATAAATCCAAACTCTTCTCTTCTTCTTGAACAGTGAATGCAAGTTCTCCCTCAGAAAGAAGTACACTGTCACAACTGCGGGACACGCCCCATCACAATACATCCTGAAAAGTCACTTCTGCATGCAGTCACAAGGCACATGAAGTTCAGCAAGTATAGGCCTAAATGGCAAGGTGGTTTCCTGGATTTTAAACGAATTAATGAACACACAATCCAAGCCTGCCTTCGGGTACTCGACTTTACGCATGCAGGTCCCTGAGCAAACATCCAATATGTGAATGGGCTTAGAGGAACTGCAGGCACAATAAACAGGAGACACGATCATAAATTGTCTGCACACACACACACACCAGGTTCCCCGACACAGTGCCAGTCACATGACTTCATTGCTCAAGGTCCCCTAAGTATCTTCAGGAAATTAACCCATTTTAAATATAACATTAACAACCCTCATAGCAACAAATGTTCTGTGGCTATCGTTTCCAATATTAACAGAATATGAACATCAAATTATCTCCTGAACACAAAAGAAAGACACCAATTCAGTTAAAAGGTGGGATCCAGTACTTTATTCTCCTTTAAAAAAAGCTTAAACTACTTTTCAATTAAAAAACCATCAACAAGTTAATACATTTCACATCTTTCATCTGTTTCACACTGTTAGGGGACACAATCTAGCAGCAGGTTAACACTTTTGGAAAAGAATTATTTACATGGTACAGAATCTGCTACATAATTTCTTATAAAAATACTGGATTTTGAAAATGCCTGTAATTTACTACTCTGCGTATTTTTTACATCATTTCAGCTATCCAAGGAACACTCCAGACTGGTCCAGACTCTTAAACTGAGAATTTATAGTGATTTCTTGTGGCACTCTAGCAATTTTCCTGAAACATACTGGTATACCTGGGAATGCCTTGTGGAAATTTCTGCATTAATCATTGAAACTGGCTATTAACGTAAAGTCTGGCCTAAGCAGAATGAATTCTGACAAAAACTGAAGAAGCAGCTTCAATGGGTTTTGACACTACTGTTTAGAATTCTGCCAAGTTTTAGCTACATAACTTACCATTCAGAAAAACTAAACTCCAGGTAGTTTTTTAAAAACGCCACTGATGCAACCTACTGAATTATAAAATATACATACCAGTTCCACATCAGAGGGTACATTCAATCCCGGAGGGGCAATAAAAGGTTCTTCATTTTCTTCTGTGGCTTTGACGTTGGCTGCAGCAACTGTAAATAAGAAGATGAAACGCTGTACTACAGAAACATGTTGTAATCTCAGTAAAACACAAAAATCAGAACAGATATCCTAACCTTTTCGTCAGACATATTTATTTCCTATTTTACATTATCATTTTAATAGTTTCTTTTAATATGGTTCGTCTCCTTCTAAACCTCTGTCCCCCAAAATACAGATTGCTCTTCTGATCGTATGACAGCAGATGCAACATCTTGAACGGACTTAACTACAACAGAAACATCCAAACTGTTTGAGAAGTACAGCAATGAGGTAACCGGTAGATGCATGCATTCACTAGATAACCTAAAGCATTTATTGTTCCAGAGGATGGGCTTTGCTAATTAAGCATTCAATCTGACCGCCTGAAATACACAATTTTACATAAACAATCAGGGGAAATTGTACACCCTTGGGACCTCAAAGCCATTAATCCACCCCACTACGTCTGTGCTTTCCACCGGTGTCTCCATAAGTTCTGATGAGATCTAATGCCAGCATATATGACTCCTATGATCAGATCCAATTAGTAAGGAAACCATTCCCTCCAAAACAGACATGCAGCGAGTCAGTAGGAAAACAATATAGGGACCACAAAGTTAAAGACTTCCCACAATCGCAATATAAAGTTTAGGTTGCAACCATGTTATCTCATGCTGGCTGGAGACAATCCTGGTGGGCCACTATGAGTAGCAGAGTAGCACCTGGTGGACCACTGCGAGTAGCAGAGTGCTGGACTAGATGGACTCTGGTCTGATCCAGCAGGCTAGTTCTTAAGTTCTTATGTTCTTAATCCCTTTGTGAATCCGTACACTTCATCTAAGAGGTTGAAGCCAACAGATTCTCCTCCCATCATTGAATCTCCCTTAGTTTACAGTGACACAGTGTGTAACAGATTTCTCTCTGTGATACACCTCTGAAGATGCCAGCCACAGATGCAGGCGAAACATTAGGAACAAGATCCACCAGACTACGGCCACACAGCCAAGAAAACCCAATACAACCAGTTAAACTCGGCTATGAAAGCCTTCAACAATACATCCTAGCAATCAGTTTCTGCAAGTTGCACCTAACGCCTACAACACACACAATCAACCAAACTTAGGTGTCCCCCATCTCTACCCAGAGCTGCTTTTTGTTCTAAAAATTCTGCTCCGCAATGATATTGACCCAACAGAGCCGCAAATTCCACCAAGAGTGCAAAAGATAAATCCCTCCGCCCTCAAACCACTGCCTACACTTTTCCAATAATTATTTAAAAAAACTGCCTTTCAATCTCCCCTGTTCCACAAAAGCATGATTTGGAAGACACTTCTAGACAAGGAAGTTCACACCAGGGAGCCCGCTTTAATGATGTGCCTGAAGAACATCTGTTTCTCTCCAGTGGTGCTGAAAACTCTACAAATGCATTGCAAGATCTGACATAACAGTGAGCCATATCATTACCAAATGCTAAAAGCATTTTAATCTCCCAAGGAGTGACCAAGAGTTAGGTGGGGATTCACATTTTTAACTTCACAAGCAGAAATACACAATTTCTGGAAATTCTGAAGCCATGGAAGACCCCCACCCCCAAAAACCCCCCAATACAGGTTGGGGGGGGGGGAGTTAAATATAGATAATGCCTATATACTTATAGACTCTAAAAAGTCTTAACATATGTATAAAATATAAAAAGTGTGAGCATGTACAAAATTCTGTTTTGTTTATAAACAAAATGTAAATGTAACCAATTACAGAGAGAAATCTTTGCAAACTCCTGCATCCTATGTTAATTTAATGTGCATATGTGTTCGTGTTAGTTTTTGTCATTTCAGAAGGGAATGTACATAGAAAACAAAAATATTCCAGTCAATAAAATAAACTCTTGTTACTTGGCCAGAAACAGTATCACAAAATCACAGCAGAACTAGGAGCACATTAAACTTATAACACAGAAAACAAGGACCCCTTTAATAGTGTATTAGACAAAATTATTCACATTTAAGCAATAACAATATCTTTTAAAAGACAGTGTATGTCGACAACGTACTGAATCCCTACTACTGTAGATTGCCTTGCATAAAAATCTTCACACAACACATTTTGAGCAAAACAATTCTCTTAAAAAGCATTTCATTCCAACTGCAAAAAAATATTTCATACTTTTTTCCAGTACTCCCTCAACAGTTCTCAGGGGAAAGCGTTTTTCTCCTGGGCCTTCACAGCATTATGTACCAGAAACCATTTACAGTAACTGAGTTTGGAATTCCAACCTGCTACTCTCGAGTAGGATTATGATAGCCTGAATTACTTAGAAAACAGGCTGATGTCTTTAACCTTCTTTCACAGCCAGTTTGGCAAGGAACAAAACATACTGCTCCTACCCAAATTTAAGTCACTTGCCCCAGTCTTCACAATGACAACAAAATGGATTACTCAATGTCCTCAATAGTATAATTTCCAAATAATATTATGCTTCTACACTGAACTGAAACATTTCTGCCACTGAAGAGGAATTATTTAAAATAGCCAACTGACAGTCTGCAGCAAATAAGAATCACCTCCAGACAACCCCAGAAATGGACACGTTTCTAAAGCAAAAAATAGTTACTGGTAATTCCATTTTGTTTCAGGCTGGATTATCAACTCAAATACATGTGGAACAGAATTACACACACAGTTAATCAGAGTTTGCAAAAAAAACCCCATTTGACTAAAAATCCTGTGCAATAAATATTGCTTAGCATAAAGTTTTCACAAAAACCAGCATATTTTCCAAACTGCTTATGACAGCCACCTACAGAGCTAGATGTGTTCCTAGGGAGGATCTGCTAATTACATATTTTGCATTCTGTAAACCAGTAATGCTCAAAACCACATGTCAGAGCACAATGAGGCACTATGAGAGGTTGAGTGGTGGGGGAAATCCAAGCTGTGAGCCCCCAAATCCTCACTTGCAAAAGGAAGCTGTTGCTACACCTAACTGCTTGGCTGGACAAGTCTGCCGGCTGTTTGCAGTCCGAGTGACTGAATGAGCCACACGTAAGGGAGAGAAGAAATAAAAAATTACCGGCCTTCACAGGAGGCTATGAGCTCATTTTATGAATCACGACATTGTACGGTGGTCTTGCTGCCTTCCACTCTGAAGGCACTACCAGACTCTAGGATGATTCTGCTGTCTCACTTGTTAAAACTAAACCTTTTCAGACACCATTATTGTTGCCTGTTGTGGGTTTTCTGACCTATGCAGATGTAATTTTAGGAGGAGGAAGAAGAAGAAACTGAAGGAGGAGGAGAAGAGAAGAAGTTTGGATTTATACCCCACTTTTCTCTCCTGTAAGAAAACTCAAGGAGGCTTACAAGCTCCTTTCCCTTCCTCTCCCCACACAGCCCGGAAAACCCACAATAGCCAGCTGATTCTGCCGTGAAAGCCTTCAAGAATGCATCATCATTATTATTTACCAGTACGTTTTGAGATACTTCTGAAGTACTATTTCTGAACAAAGAATATTTTGCCACTCTCTTAATCCATGGAATTGCTTACGTTTTGCTTTTGAAGGCTGCTCCTCTTCCTCAGTGGGTTCAGAAGGATCGTAATAATCACTACTGTAAGTGAATCCCACTGCATTGTAAGTCCCATCCTCTGCCAAAGCTTCGCTCAATCTCTTGTATTCTTCCTCTTGGAACAAAAATGCAAAACTCAAATTAAAAAATGGACATATTTCAGTTACAGTTTGAGTTTAAAAAAGCAAAAACAGAAAGTATGTTAAGGGTTTACTCCTAACATCCAAATGTAAACACTGAAGAAAGTTCACCGCATTGGGTCATCTGTAGACACTGAGGCTTCTGCCAACAAGTTACTGAGAACTCAAAAGGAATGGGGGGCAGAAGGCATGTTTTCTGCTGATCATTTTTTTCCTGCTGAGATAAGTGTCTTAAGAGTTAATCATTCTTACTTCAAGGAAAGGTAAAGACGTGAACTTTCGTTCGTACAATACTGTTAAAGAAGAACAGTTAAAAGTGTCTCAATTCTCAGTCTGCCCACAAAACACAGGCAATTTCTGTGTGGCTCTACATATAAACTATCCTGAGGTCCTCTCAGATACGCAAAGACGCCTGTTTTTCGAATCCACTGGGTACTGTCAAAATAATATCAGAAAGAGTGAGTATAAAATGAGTGGGAACAAGTTTAATTTTTTTTTAAGTTATTATAAATTTTCAGTTAAATGTTTTCTAACTCCGGAAGTTATCCTTGAGCAATACCTTGCCTCGCCTCCTCCTCAAGCAAGTCCGTATGCAAGGCTAAATACCTCTCTTCATCACAGAGGGCTTCTATTCTAGCCTCCTCTTCAGATAATTGGTAATTTCTGTTCCACGTGGAATACTCAGCATCGTATTCAGAAAGGTCATGTAGGTGACCACGTCCATCATACCTGCAACGTGAAAAGAATGGTCAATGGAAGAACTCTGGACTTGGGTTTCTGCCACTACACAAATACTTACCACAAAACATTGAAAAAAATTAATTCAGTTAACTTCACACTAATTTAATCTGACTAATCACTTCTTGCCCACTACAAAGTTCTTTTATATATATATATTTTTAAAGTCTCAGCTCCCCATTAAAGGACTAGTTTGCTTAAAGGCAAAATCATTTATTTTTAAGAGGAAGCAATTCCTTCATAGTTCTTACCGTTTATGGTTCAACCATTCAACACTCCCTTGCCAAAATACTGTTTGTTTGTTTTTTCCGGAAAGTCAAAACAGCTTACATTTACACAAACCCAAATACATAAATACCTATCCGTAAGAACCAAACGGTGTCAATTTCCTCGCTTCTTTCTGCTAGTGTCGAACTCTCAGGAGAAATCTTCACCAAAGAAACTTGCGTCCATTGGAGGTAAAATCATGGCTAGGCTCGGCCTCTAGCCATATGGCTGAGGAAAGAAGTCCTGGGTTATGTGATAGAGAGACACACATACATAGGAACAGTAACACAAATGTGCAATTTAAGGAGGTTCATCACAGAAGTTATAACAGAAATGCTCAGAGGAATACACCTTTTTAATTAGATCTAAACTGACTAGTTTTGGCTTCCAAACAACCACTTCAGTAGTCACCTGGGCAAGTGAAAATCACCTTCAGATGAACAGACAAGGGCATCCTTGCCAACTGCAGAAGCACCTCAAAAGTTTGTGTTGGCATGTACTCTAGTGGTATCTATGGACTTGTTGGGAGGGCTGGTTAAATTCACTGAACAGAATTAGGTTACACTAATATTTTCCTGGTGATCAAGAAAAAGCAACTGATGGAAAAGCCAGAGTAAATTTCACCAGTCTTGGATGGATCTTGCGTCCAAACTTTGAGGAGAGGGTTACATCAAAATCAGTTAAATCAGCACATCAGTTTTGCTAATTGAAAAGTATTTCCCATTAAGAGCTTTTGCCTTAAATCTTTCAATTACAAGTTTTTTTCTGCAGAATAATTCTGCAGAACAATAAACAATTATTCTGGGCTGCTCAAGTTATTAATGTGGATTTCCAAAAGAAGATGATTAGTGAAGGGCTAGGAAAAAACTTTAAAATACCTCCACCACACTTATGTGCCTGATTTCGCCCACTAATTTAGTTCACAAATTAAACCAATTCAATATTGCAGTTAAGAACTTGCTTGTCAAACCTCCTTAATTTACAAATGTAGATTAACAGGTTTAAAGATCCATGTGAACAGGTACAGTTTGCTCCCACCATTTCTCATGCCAACTCATTCCATACTACGACTGCAGAGAAATGAAAAGGACACTCTTTACTAAATTTTATCCTATGCTACAAATTCTGAAAAGGATGCAATTAAACAAACTTATGTTTGTAGTTCATCTAACCTACTGACTGATGTTTTTCATGGATACTGCAGAATCAAACAAAGTCCTTAAATTTAAAGTGCTATTCAATCTGTGTAACTAAGTTCTCCAAACCAATCCTCCATTTTCCACTTAACACAAACACTAGGAATTGGAAAAACTTGTCTGGTCAAGCAGCAAAGATAAGGCACTCATCTATTCCATACTGTTTTTGTATATACGAAACCCGCTACAGATGTCCTAACTCATTTTGCGGCCCTACTAAAAGAAAATTCCTCAGTCTAACCTCTTTCGTTATATCAATGATGGAATGTTTATCCCATCATAAAAACTAGGATCCTCCCCAGATCCCAGCATGAAATCATTGCTAACTGGCAAGATTTGTGTGGAAGATAAATGGAAAGAGCAAACACCTACAATATGCCAAGTGCTCCTTTTCAAACCAAAGCCCTGCAGAGTCTTCTGCACTGACTTCATGGAGAACCTATTTCTGATTTAAATCAATGTGGTTTCAGTCCCACTTTGCAGAGTGCAACCAGACACTGAACTACGGAGACTCAATGCCTCATACCCTGAGATTATTCAATGAAATGGAGTACCAACGTTCAGCTTGATAAAGCAAAAATTAAAAAAAGTTTTTAAACCACAAGAAGCCACCAAACCGCACCTATTTCAGGATTTCCATTTTATGACCAGTAATCAGGATGTCAAGTTTTGACAAAATTCTAAAATCCATCGTAACGGCAAGCAGACCGTAAATTACACTGGGAGCAACTGCAGTCACGCAAGAACTAGCTAACAAGCACACCTTGCCGTCATCATATCAGACATATTATTAAATACCAGAGCAGTTAACATATCAAAAATATTTGAACTGGACACAAGAATCCCAGAATCAACTCCTTGACAACCATAAAGCGCAATGTGCAGCCCTAAGGCCAGCCTTCCAGGGCTGCTAAGACGTATGTCACCCTGACAGACTTGAAAGAGAAGCCCAATTGAAATGTGATAGAAGAGAAGAACTCAACAATCTCCGAGGGAAATACCACCATCAAGTTGCACATCCCACCATTATGAGTCTATGTGCAACATGCTGCGCTGAAAGCTGGAGCAGGCATGACCGTTTGTAAAACATTCTCTGTGTTACAGAAAAGCAGCATCAAAAGCTATCAAGTACCACATCAGCTCGGACTAACCAACTTACAAATCCATATGTAGCCCACAGAAAAATACATCATTTTGTTCATCCACAGGGGTACAAAAGAGTCACCCTCCTGTTTATTAAGAGAAGCTATTACGAAGTTTGGTTTGAAAAGGAGATTATTATTATTATTTATTGGACTTGATTGCCTGTACCTGCACGAAGGGCGGGCCCAGTAACACAGTACCCTCTGCCAGGGAGGAAAAGAGGTTGGGAAAGACCGGAGGCTCTTTAATCAGCCTAGGCAATTCTAGTATTCCACAAGCTTCAGATCCTGGGGCTTTCTGTCAAATTCTATTTGCTTTACTCTATTTGTTTTTATCGGCAGTTAAAATGCAAAAATTGAGCAGGAAAGGTTTTTTGAATCATTTATTTTTCTTCTGCCTCCATGGATGGAAAAAGCTTTGCTGTTGTCAGTTAACATGTGCGTATATCTACATACACACATGCTATATATAAAGTTTATGTGCCTTTAGGTGGTTTGCTCTACAAAAGACATCGTAACGGCAATCCAAAGTTGCCAACCTTGTTCCATTTTTATGTATGTATAAATATATGTACGCACTCAAAAGTGTGTAAGTTAATTTTTCAAAAATATCTCTTCCACCTTCCCATCCAAACAAGGTTTTCAAGGAAGCAAACATCAAAACATCCCAACACTAAAACAGCAATAAAATACATACCTACACTAACACAGAGAACACTGCAACCAGAGAGGACAACAGTAGAGGAAATTTGATTAATCTCTCTTGGGAGGGAGTTTAAAAGCTTTGGCTCTATGAACAAGAAGGCAGTCTAGCCTCAGATGGTGGGGGTACCCAAAGCAGGGCCTCCAAATATGACCGGAGTGGATCAGAACGTTCACAACAGAGTAGGTAGTCCTTAAGCCATGGTGCTCCAAAGCTAAACAGGATTTTCAAGGTCAATACTGGTATGTCAAATTGGGAGCAGCAGAACTTCCATGCTAGAAATCTGTTCTTCTGGGGGAACTACAGCCCCATCCTGCACAGGAGACATCCCAATTCCTGGGTCAAACCTTCCCCTCACCACTCTGACAGCACCTCTGTTCTGTTTCAGTTTGTTAGCCCTCATTTATCCCAGAACCTGTTCAAGGTTTCCACAATCTCCCTGGGATCTGCTGGAAACATGAGACTGACTTGAATATTATCGGCATGTTGGTGGCAACTCAATCCAAATGTTAAGAACATAAGAACAAGCCAGCTGGATCAGACCAGAGTCCATCTAGTCCAGCTCTCTGCTACTCGCAGTGGCCCACCAGGTGCCCTTGGGAGCTCACATGCAGGAGGTGAAAGCAATGGCCTTCTGCGGCTGTTGCTCCCGAGCACCTGGTCTGTTAAGGCATTTGCAATCTCAAATCAAAGAGGATCAAGATTGGTAGCCATAAATGGACTTCTCCTCCATAAATCTGTCCAAGCCCCTTTTAAAGCTATCTAGGTTCACATATGCAGTAAAATGTTCACATATGTAGTAAAATACACACACATTTTCTCCTACCAAGATATATAATACACATGTATATAATTAATAATTGGGTGACATCGCGTTGTAACTCACGGCAATTCCAGGATTCCAAGTTTTCAAGACAAGAGATGAACAGAGCTGACTTTCATGGCCTGCCTCTGTGGAGCAACCCTGGACTTCCCTGGTAGTTCTCCATCCAAATCCTAAGCATTAATTTAATCTGACTAATCACTTCTTGCTCACAACAAAGTTCCAAGTACTAAACAGAGACTGGGTGGCCATCTGTCAGAGGTGTTTTAATTGTGTGTTCTTGTATGACAGGGAATTGGACTTAATGTCCCTTGTGGTCAACTTTATGATGATATGATTACACACATCAACTACATTCTCATAATACATGGATGTATGTATGTGTGATTTTGACCTCAAGGCACAGCTGATGTAGGACCATGGAGTCTTCAAGGTAAGAAACGTTTGGGGATGGTTTGCCATTGCCTGCTTCCGAGAGAGTTCTGAGAGAACTGTGACTGGCCCAAGGTCACCTAGCAGCCTTCATGTGGAGAAGCAGGGAATCAAACCTGCTTCTCCAGATCAGAGTCTGATGCTCGTGTGGAGGAGTGGGGAATCAAACTTGCCTCTCCACATTAGAGTCCACCACTCTGAACCAATAAACCACACTGGCTCAACGTGCACATGTATATGTGTATGTGAATATATATATACACACACAAAAGCACACACATACATACAAACCCATGCATGCATTTGCACATTTTGAACAATTATACTTGAAAACACTTATGCATATGGTTGTTGTGGGTTTTCCGGGCTGTGGACTGAAAACCCCACCCGAAATACAATGCAGTTAACCAACACCTTTGCATAGCAAGTTCCTCCCAAACACTTACTGATTGGTTCCCCACCCTGGAACATGGACAATATATACCCCACTAAACATTCCCATCTCACTGGACACAGTGTGTCACACACATCTCTCTGTGATACACCTCTGAAGATGCTGGCCACAACCCACAATAACCAGTTGAATCTGGCTGTGAAAGCCTTTGACAATACATACCGTGTTTCCCTGAAAATAAGACAGTGTCTTATTTTAATTTTTGCTCCCAAAGATGTGTCATGTCTTATTTTCACGGGATGTCTTATTTTTCCACTCCACAGCTGCATGCTCTGGTGTTCTGTTTGATGGGCATGCTTCCAAACAAAAACTTTGCTACGTCTTACTTTCGGGGGATGCTTTATATTTAGCACTTCAGCAAAATGTTTTAACTGGTTTTAATTGTATGTTGTTTAATCTGTTGTTCACCGCCCAGAGCCCTTCGGGGGTGGGGCGGTATAAAAAACTCAAAAATAAATAAATAAATAAAACCTCTACTACGTCTTATTTTCAGGGGATGTCTTATTTTCGGGGAAACAGGGTATGCATATGTTTTGTTCCTTAGACCGTGATGCTGATTTCCATCACATGAATGTGTTTGTTACATCTGCGTATGTCACACAGTCAACGCCCTGCCTGGGCACTCGTACATCTGTTTGTAAGGAAAAGCCCACACACCTTCACCACAAAAACCAAACCAAGGACCAGCACCTGGCTAAGCGAGGGCTTTAAATCCCAAACCCAGCCCTGCAGTATCAAAGCTAACATCACAATATCTCAGTGTTAGCAGAAGAGGCGGGGAGGAAAAAAGCCTATATTAATTTATTTAAGGGGACGACAACAAAATAATGATTCCCAGGCCTTTCTCTGACTGTACTATGTATGTCTTGTTCTTCTCTCCAATGGAGATCCAAAGATTACAACAACATTCTCTCCTCCTCCATTATATTCTGACACAATGACTTTATGAGGTAGGTTAGGCTTAGTGAGGCTGACTGACCCAGGGTCATCTCACATAGCTAGTGAGCTTCCATGGCAAACTGGGAATTCAACTTGGGCTGCCCATGAGCCTAGTCTGACACTAACCACTTCACCCGCTATCAAGTGGGTTGGATGGATGGCAGCGGAATACAGCTGGCAGGTTCCCGGTCCCATGAATGGAATCTCTACAGCAGGGATGTCCAACCCTGGTCCTCCAGATGTTTGTGGACTACGATTCCCATCAGACCCTGCCAGTACTCGCACATAAGAGGGGTGTCCAGCCTTTAAAGAAGGGGGGGTCCAGCCCTGACCTTCCAGATGTTCACAGATTAAGCTGGCAGGGGCTGATGGGACTCTTAGTCCACAAACATCTGGAGGGCCAGGGTTGAACACTCCTACTCTACAGAGTGCTAGTTTGAAGTACACATCACGATTAAAAGTGACACAAATTCCTGGTTTATGAATTATGAATGCAAATTGAAAATGACTATGAGGATCTACCCCTCTAGCCCATTTCTCTGACCGTTTTGAATGCGTACAAATATTTGACAGCTCCTCTGGCCGAGGCCTCCTTCCCCTTCCTTCCCCGGCTCCTGCCTGGCAGAGGGTCGCGGCGGTTCGCCCCCCCTCCCCTTTCCCCAATATCCCTCCCCCCCAAACCCGGTCAAGAGGAGGGCGAGGCGGGCGGGGGGTCCTGCGGCACCGACCTATCGATCATGATGGCGTTTTCGCCCATCCAAGGGATGAGGTGTCGGCCTTGCTCCTGCTGCAGCGCCTTCTCGTCGTCGCGGAACAGCTTGCAGGCGTAGCCGAAGACCAGCAGCTCCACGCGGCCGCCGCCGCCAGCTGGGCCCGCCGCAGCCGGGGTGGAGGAGCAGGCCGCGCCCGGCAGCGCTCCCCCGCCGGCTCCTCCCGATAACATCGTCCGCGGCGGCGGCGGCGACGTCGCCGGCCTGGCCTCTTCCGCCGCCGCCGCCGCCGCCGCGCTCGCCCGACCGACGTACATGGAGAACCGGACGCCTCTCACCGTTTCGCCCCCCTCAGCTTCGCCATCGCCCGGGAGGCAAAATGGCGGCCAGGCCACTTCCGGCCGCGGAGGGAACTCCGCCAAGCAAATGGCGCTCGCGGTTCTGTACCGCTGATTCGTCACGAGGAAAAGGGCGAGGGAAGGAAACCTTGGACAGGTTGGAAAGTTGGAGCCGTGGGGCTGAGGGGAGGAAAAGGGGGAAGCGGTTCAGATTTCTGTAGGGCTCAGAAAGAAAAGGGGGCGCTGGAGAGAAGAGTGGCGAAAGTGCCAGAGGGAATAGTAAGGGACGAGAGGGGCTAAAGTGGTCTCTCTCCAGAGGACTCTTTTATGTCTGAAAAACCTGTAAAACGTCATGGGGGCCGTTTAATCTTTACATATAATATATGTGTGCGTATATATGTGTGTGTGTGTATATATATATGTGTGTGTGTGTGTGTGTATATATATATAATGTGAATATGCATATATGGGTGTATACAAATATATATATATAACAGTCAGATATTATAAACACACAAATTCACTCACATATATAATATTTTGGCCCAGCATAGAGACTGCAGTTTATAACAACTTCATGTGCAAATGCTTCCACGTCTCCCAGTCTTTCTCAGATTTGGCATGCCACCATCACTGTTTCCTTTCAGTGTCTCTAAAATTCCCAAGAGATCTACCCAGTTACTACCCCTATTGCCCTCCAGATGCTTGGAGCTGACCACAGGGAGGGAGTCATGGCCAAGGCTCAGCCAATAGGTGATTGCGATAGCCCGGCACAGCGTTTTTGGCTACGGGACTTCCCTCCGATGGAGGTCCTGGGTTCCTATCCATGACCGACACCATGAAGTCTATGTAGAAAGGTTTGATTCTCCCAATTAACAGGGAAGAAACCACCACACAAAGCCCCTGGTAGCGGAGGCTGGAGATCCACCAACAGCACTGAACTGAACCCTGCAGTGAATGGTTTGTCTCTCACCACTCAGGCATTTGATGTGGCTCACTGGAGCGAGGTAAGATTTTTTAATATTCCGTGAAGTCACAGCTTACTTATGCCGACCCCATAGGTTTCCAAGATTTCACAGGTGGTTTGACATTGTCTGCCTCCATGTCATGACCCTGGTATTCCTTGGAGGTCTCCCATCCAAATACTAGGCAGGGTCAAGGAAGGCTGAGACTGTGTGACTGGCCCATGAGCACCCTGTAATTTTCCGTGATACAGTGGGGATCCCCGTCCAACACCACATACCACAATGGCTCTCACAGAAATATAACAGAGGCAGTTTTGTCTCGTTATTTGCTGCTGTTGATGAGGACAATTGACAGTAATGCCATCTATGATAATCCAAGCAATGTTGTTTTACTGATGAGGGGAAAATGCGGGGAAAGTTTTTATCATATCCCATTGGGGGTGGGGGGTGGGGTGGCGGTTGATGTTGTCACAAATGTTGTTTCACAAGCCGTGGATTTCATTATACAGTTCTATAGAATAAACCTGGTTTCAAAAACGCTGGAAAGGTGGAAGACCTCTCACAATAATGGCTTGAAGATCTCCTGTATTCACACCGCTCTACTGTTGCTAAAGGACTTCTTTCCTTGTTTAAGACTTGTGGGGCTTGGGTGATTTGCAGACATTGGCAGGGAGCTACGGAGCTGATGCCTCTCTGCAGCAGAGACCTCTGCCAGAGTATGTGTTCACTTAGGGATAAATCTGACTGTGTGCTTGCCTTCCTTTTACCTCTTGTCATATGATGAATAATTACAGCCTTACACATTGGAAAATATGCCCTTTTGGGGAGGAGCGATGATGCAACTTCCAAAGTATCCAGGATCATCATAAGCAATGTTTCTGGGGGATGTTACTGCAAGGTCGGTTACTTAAAAGTGGAGAATTCACAAAGCTGACAGTGTTGTTGTTGATAGCGGAGCCAGAAGTGATTTTATTCCACTTCTGGACTTGTTTTTAATAAAGATGGAACAATGTTGTATTTCTGTATTAGATAGGTAGGAACAAACTGTATTAGATAGAAAGTAGGGTTTATAGTTATCTTTTGTATCCTCTGTATCTGCGTCTGCATGGAACCTCCTTGGCTCAAGGCAGGAATCCACCCCTGCTCCACCTGAGCATGTCCCTTTCATTTGTAAAACTCTTAATGGACGCTAACAAAGGGGACCCCCGGAAGAAGCGCCTCACTCTGTCTAATCTCACCAGCAGGCAGATAAGGGTGCCATCGTTATCAAGTTTCGTTTCCCGACCTCAGGCACCCAAGGGACTCTTTGTGTTCTTCCTGCCAGTGCCTACATCATCACCTCGTCCTACCCCAGCTGCGAAATTCAAGAAGGGGCTGCCCGTCGAACTCTGATTGGTTCCCATGTATTGCAGATGCGTCACTGGTTACTGTGTATTTTGTTAATGAATGGTGGTGGGCGGTCCTGAATTCCCCCGGACTCCCGGCAGGAGAAAGTGTATTTAAGATGTTGTAAAGCTGCTAGGCAGCGCAGTTGCCGTGGTGCGGAGGTGCTGACGCATAGGTCAGCATCTCAATAAAATCTGTTATTACTTACTATACTCGCTGTTTCGGGTCCCGTTTGTGTTCCCCTGCGCTGCCAAGAGCTGGTTGGTCTGGAGCTATTAAAAGTTACCAGGCAGCGCGGTAACAGTTTCACATCTAAATAGGATCTGGGAGACTCAGGTTTGATTCCCCACTCTGTTGTACAAGCTTGCTGGGTGATCTTGGGCCAGGCACACTTTTTCAGCCTAACCTGCTTCAAGTTCACAGGGGTGTTGTGAGGACAAAATGGAGGACCAAGTGTAGTGCATTGAGTTCTTTCGAAGAAGAGCGGGATAGAGAAATACAGGGAGCAAGTCAGGATGCTGAAAGGCATTGCTAGCTCTGCTGCCTCACACAAAGCGAACAACTGTCACCTTCTCGGGATTCTGAAAGGCACAGGAAAGGACTGCTTGTTTATTCAAGAAGAAGAATAGAAGAAGATTTTGGATTTATATCCTGTCTTTCTCCCCTGTAAGGAGTCTCAAAGTGGTTTACAAAGGCCTTTCCTTTCCTCTCCCCACGACAGACTCCTTGTGAGGTAGGTAGGGCTGAGAGAGTTCCGAAGAACTGTGGCCACCCAAGGTCACCCAGCAGGGAAACAAATCTGGTTCAGCAGATAAGAGTCAGTTGCTCATGTGGAGGAGTGGGGAATCAAACCTGGTTCTCCAAATTAGAGTCCACCACTCTTAATCACTACACCATGGTGGCTCAAGGCCTCTTCACTGAAAAAACTATCTGTATTTGACAACAGATAGTAATGCACTATGCTAAAATTTTATTATTGTGACTGTAAGAACACTGTCCATTTGTCCCAGTTAGAAATGAGAGAGCTTCAGCTTTCGAAATGGTGGCTACATATTGAAAAAAAGATCTTTTCCTTGGGCTTCTCTTGGGAGGCCCTACAAATGCTCACCGCTCCGGAGATTTACCATTGCTTAAAGTCTAGATTATTTGATCAAGAATATCAATTTCTCCTGAGCAAAGCGCAAAGCTCTTGCTCTCCAATATTCTTTGGGATTATCCCTCAGCAATCTAGCCCTGCTATATACCTGGAACATCTTGTTAATTATAATTGCAGATGGGTCATGACTAGAGCAAGGTGTAACTCTTTTCCGTCAGTACATCTCCAAGGTCGCTTCTCTAATATCCCACAAAATGAGCGTTGCTGTCAATTCTGTCCTGATACAACTGATTCACTTTCTCATATTCTGCTTCACTGTTCAAAATATAACAGCTTCAGAACTGATTTGAGAACTGTACTACCAACAGGATTTATGCTTCTTTCTGGTAAGGTAAAACTGGCTAAGCTTCTAAATAACTCTAATGCTGAAATCTCTGAAGCTGTTGCTACATTTTTACTCTGTGTACTGCAAGTTGTGTAATAATGATCTTTTTACTGTATTTGGAATTCATGACACACACCGGTTTTATGCCTAATAAAGGTTTTGGATTTGGATTTGGAAGAACACTGTCCAGGGGACAATCCCTGCTAAATAACTTTCATTAGGATTCTAAGCAGTCCTTTTCAGGATTGCTCCCTGAAGTTTTGAGAACTGAAAAACTATCAGTGCCATTCTAATCAGTGTTGCGCCCTTCTGACGCCACTGAACCGGGGGTAACTCATTTTAGAATTGCTATCTGTTTATCCATCTATTGGCTATTCTGATAGAAAGAAGAAAAAGAGAAGGAACAGAAAGAAAAGGAAAAAGGGAAGGATGGGAAAGAAAACTAAGGAAGAACAAAAGGGCAGAAGAAAAACAAAGGAAGAGAAAGGAAGTTAATGAGTATTGGGTGAAAAGAACCAGTGAGAGTCTCTCAAAGTATTCTTTTTTGTCTTTCTATCATCATTTTATTTTTTAGCAATATTAAATGAGTCCTTTTGTTTCCCCATAAACACAAGCACAAAAGCACTCGCTCCATGATTAAATATTTTCAATTTGGGCTTTATCTTTTGGTACTGATGGTCTACTGTTGCTATGGAAATGCCTGAAACCTGTGCCAAAATGCACAGTCCCCCTGGAGAAATTGTCTTGGGTTTCCGAATGCATATGATCAAAGGATTGGGTGTTTTGAAGTGGTTTTTTTTTTTTTTTCCCCCCCCCATGGATGGATGGATGGATGGATGGATGGATGGATGGATGGATGGATGGGTGCATAGGTGGGTGAGTGAATGTAGAGATGGATGTAAACACAGATGTAGAGGTGAATGGATGTATGCATGTAGAGATGGATGGATGGATGGATGGATGGAGAGGAAGTAAGGAAGGAAGGAAGGAAGGAAGGAAGGAAGGAAGGAAGGAAGGAAGGAAGGAAGGAAGGAAGGAAGGAAGGAAGGAAGGAAGGAAGGACGGACGGACGGACGGACGGACGGACGGACGGATGGACAATTGCCTTGGTTATAGATTAATTCCCCTAGCAGTACTTTCTGTCAGCCCTTGTTACAAGAGGCTCATTTCACAAGATGCAATCCTTAAAATTCTCAGGTCTCTCATGCAGCCCTGAAAAGTGCCCTGACACAGCTTCTCATTCTTCATCTCTCAATTGACGGTGGCACTAAGTAATTAAAGAAAGGACGGCAGAGCGATTTCTGACTGGGGTGTTCGTCATGCCGCCCTGGCAGCTGGGTGACACCAGAAGCAAATGGAAAAAGAGATTTGCATTTTGCTTTTTCATTCTTTCCCCTTGCATCCCTGCCCCACCTGCCTGGTTTGTGCAAAAGCGGGAGGGGGAAAAATCTCCATGCTGAGGAAAGCCAGAATGTCAGGATTCTGCAAAGCATGCCCCCAAGTGTACTCTGTTTACAAAGGGACTGCTCAGGGAATGCCACTGCATGATTTCAGATCTCTTTTGCCTCAGTTTCCTTCTCTGTGGAAGCAAAGTCCTACGGCTACTGAGGAACCTGATATATGGCACTCCTAAAAACAGTCACACCAATAGTTCAACTTTAAAGGTACTTGGTTCAACCAGGTGGTGCTAGTGAAGGGCTGCCGGGCTAAGCACCTGCTTAATTGCTTTGCTGGTCTGGATCCACAGTGCCCACCCCCTCCAGGCTCTTAACACTTTGGGACTTGGGCTCTCTTGGTTTTTTGGTTTGAATTGCT
The DNA here is from genome assembly GCF_021028975.2 of Sphaerodactylus townsendi. Classification (NCBI taxonomy): domain Eukaryota; kingdom Metazoa; phylum Chordata; class Lepidosauria; order Squamata; family Sphaerodactylidae; genus Sphaerodactylus; species Sphaerodactylus townsendi. The sequence goes on from NC_059437.1 coordinate 48,968,992, forward strand.
CTTTCGTGGCTTGTTTTGTTGAAAACCCTGACCTGGATGGCCCAGACTTTGCCAGATCTTGAAAGCTAAGCAGAGTCAGTACTTGGATGGGAGACCATTAAGAAGTCTAGAGCTGCTATGCAGTGACAAGAAGAGAAGAAGAAAAAGAGTTACTTTGGATTTATACCCCCCTTTCTCTCCTGTAAGGAGACTCAAAGGGCCTTCTCATCTTCTTTCCCTTTCCCCCTCACAACAAACATCCTATGAGGTAGGTGGGGCTGAGGGAGCTCCAAAGAACTGTGACTAGCTCAAGGTCACCCAGCTGGCAGGTTGGAGTTCTCCTTTACATTTACCTGATCTCCCTGATTTATTTAGATTACACTACTTGCTGGACAATCCTGGTCCTTCCCTCTGTATGATAGTGGCAGACTTTCTTCGGGAAATTACTAAATGCCAGTAGATTTCCTTCCACTTAACATTTATTTCCTGTACTGTATATGTTTTTTAATCAGTTTTTACTATTGTTGTACTGTTGTCTATGCCAATAAAGGCTTGCTGCTGCTGTCATGTTGGACTATACAAGCTAATCTGCTTTACCAGATAAGTCTCCACAGCTCAAGTGGCAGAGCGGGGAATCAAACCCAGTTCTCCGGATTAGAATGCACCTGCTCTTAACCACTATACCATACTGGCTCCCACCACCTTTTGTCTTGGAAACCCTATGAACTCTTTTTGGAAGAAATAAATGCTTTCACAAAAACAGCATGCATTCTAACCCTGCACACATTCCAGCATGTTTTAGTTGAACTGGATGTTAAATGGTTAAGTTGTTCACACAACAACTCATTACATGGCTGCGGTGTTCAAATTTTACTTTGGAGCAATGCAAACCACCCCCACCACCCCCAGCATCTTAGAGCCTTTATTTTTGTGTTATCCTTTATTGTTTCGTGTTACCCTTTACTGTTTTCATGCCAATTATTTTACCTTTTCAAATCAATCCATTCTTTTAATGTAATTTGAGCATTGCTTACATATCAGCAGTTTTGGAAATGGCACGCAGTGTCAAATTTAGATGAAGATAAGCCAGAGGCTATTCCACTTGTGAGGCTGCTCCCAATCCCCCACACTCCTGCCTGGAGGAAAAGGGGTCTACAAAATGGGGTCACAAAATGGGGTCACAAAATGGGGTCCACTTCAGTGAAGTCCTGGAAGGAAAAACCAATACAAAAATCAATGCTAGTGTTGAGCTGTTGTGTTGAAACACTATTATTCTGAAATGGAGCGCAAGGAAAATTACTGAAAGGTTGTTTAGAAGAAGAAGAGGAGTTTGGATTTATATCCCCCCTTTCTCTCCTGAAAGGAGACTCAAAGGGGCTTACAAACTCCTTTTCCTTCCCCCATCACAACAAACACCCTGTGAGGTGGGTGGAGCTGAGAGAGCTCCAAAGAACTGTGAGTAGCCCAAGGTCGCCCAAGTGGCATGTGTTGTAGTGCACAAGCTAATCTGGTTCACCAAATAAGCCTCCACAGCTCAAGTGACAGAGCAGGGAATCAAACCTGGTTCTCCAGATGAGAGTGCAGCTGCTCTTAACCACTATGCCATGCTGGCTGTCATTGTATTATATCAAAAATACTCAAAGGAGTGCAACGTGATAAACTAACGATGAGGGGAAACGGGTTGCACTCTGCTGCTATTTATTTTACCATCATCAAAAGTGCAATCCTAATAATATAATTCTAAAGCTACTACAACCTAAACAAGAGCGAACATATATAATCGTGCACACATAAATACAACACTTAATTCACATGCATTGGGAAACAAACAATAGCAATAACCGAAGTCTCAACGTTCGCTTAAAATTCTTGGTTTCTCTTCGAACTGCAAGCATCGACTCCATTTCTCTTAAAGGGGGCGTGTCTCAATTAGTCTGTTGAGACAGCTTGTCCTACACCTTGGCCAAAGGCCCCCTAGATTTTGAGACCCTAGGCTTCGGCCTGCCAGGGCTGTAGATAAATCCGGCACTGATGGATTGCAACATTTAAGCGGTGTAAGGAAATTAAAGACAGCATAACATGGCATTGTCAGGAGCAAAGAAATCATCACTGATCATAAAGAAAACTCAGGGAAGAGCTGCACCTCAGTGGTAGAGCGTCAGCACCAAAGACAACAGTGTGAAAACGGTGTGAAAACGGTGTATACTCTTTTATACTGTTTTAAACCATTTTACACCATTTTCACACTGCTGTTTTTGGCCCATGCGGAATCCGCCTATAACAGACACCTTGTGAGGCAGGTGGGGCTGAGAGAGTTTGGAGAGAACTGTGACTAGCCCAAGGTCACACATGTAGGAGTGCGGGAACAAATCTGGTTTACCAGATTAGCCTCTGCCACTCAGGTGGAGGAGTGGGGAATCAAACCCGGTTCTCCAGATCCATCTGCTCTTAACCACTACCCCTTGCTGGAAAATGGATGCCTGGGAGGGTGGACTCTGTGGCATCAATGCAAAGAATGTGGCATGCAGGGTTGCTGTGTCGTTTCTGGGCTGTATGGCCATGTTCTAGCAGCATTCTCTCCTGACATTTCACCTGCATCTGTGGCTGGCATCTTCAGAGGATGCCAGCCACAGATGCAAGTGAAACATCAAGAGAGAATGCTGCTAGAACACGGCCATACAGCCCGGAAACCACATAGCACCCCAGTGATTCCGGCCGTGAAAGCCTTCGACAATACAATGTGGCATGCAGTTCGTCATCATATTTCAAAAACCCAGAATGTTTGAAACTGGAGGTTTGCCTAAGAAGATTCAACATACTTCCTCAGGTCCATGAAGTCTGTTTGAGATAGGTTATTACCAGAAGCAGATCAGTCCAGTGGCGTACAACACATTTGCTTATTTTTGTTTGTATAACTTGGTTCAGAGTCCTAAGAGACTCATAGGGCTGTTTAATATTTGACATGGAAACTGTCAAAAATATTGGTATTCTGTGTTGACACTGATTCTTGAACGTTAACTGATGCTTTGGTGTGATGCACACACACCTTTGCTTTACGAGGCTTGTTTGTTAAGGAAACTGGAAACCGATAAGAATTCAGATGCAGTGAAATGCAGCAGTGTTGCTTTGTTAGCCGAGGAGTGCAAATGTCGGGTCTTATGCCTGAAGGTGATGGAGGACTCTGGATTCTTGATCAGGAGTCTTTATTGATAACAACAGCATGTATCTGGTGTTGCGAAAGCCAGTTCTGGGCACACTTGCTATGACAACTACTTTTATCCCCATGTAACACCCAACAATACTCCCCTCCCATTTCCCTGGAATGTGAGAAACACATAGCGGAAGGAAAGAACTGTTGGGGAGGGGAGCATCCCAAGGCCAGAACAGTGATAGATCAACCACCTGCCACCCCCCCACCAGAGCCCACACTTGAGTCCTCCTTCGTTATCTATGTTATCTAAGGAGCATCTATGTTATCTAAGGAGCTGCAGTGGCGCAGAAGGTTAAGAGCTCGTGTATCTAATCTGGAGGAACTGGGTTTGATTCCCCGCTCTGCCGCCTGAGCTGTGGAGGCTTATCTGGGGAATTCAGATTAGCCTATACACTCCCACACATGCCAGCTGGGTGACCTGGGGCTAGTCACAGCTTCTCGGAGCTCTCTCAGCCCCACCCACCTCACAGGGTGTTTGTTGTGAGCGGGGAAGGGCAAGGAGATTGTAGGCCCCTTTGAGTCTCCTGCAGGAGAGAAAGGGGGGATATAAATCCAAACTCCTCCTCCTCCTCCTCCTCCTCCTCCTCTTCATCTTGTAAGCAGCAAAGACAATGAAAGGAAGAGAAAGGTCCATTAACATAGAAAAGGGGAGCAAACACGGCCCCTTCCCCAGAGTAAGTGTGAAGGGCCCCTTAAGGGCAATCCTTTGATGGAAGGAAAGCAGCTCTTGACAGCAAGGTTGTTTATTATGTGGCCTCCAGATGGTGGCTGGAGATCTCCTGCGATGGCAACATTTCCAGACTGCAGTGATCAGTTCACCTGGAGAAAATGGCATTGGAAAATGGCTCTACTTCCCATTTGAGTCTCTCCCCTCACCAAGCACTGCCAGTGTGGCGTAGTGGTTAAGAGCAGGTGTACTCTAATCTGGAGAACCAGGTTTGATTCCCCGCTCTGCCGTCTGAACTGTGGAGGCTTATCTAATGAACCAGATTAGCTTGTGCACTCTAACACATGCAAGCTGGGTGATCTTGGTCTAGTCACAGATCTTCAGAGCTCTCTCAGCCCCCACCACCACCTCACAGGGTGTTTGTTGGGGGAGGGGAGGGGGGAAAAGGGAAAGGAGATTGTAAGCCCCTGACACTCCTTACAGGAGAGAAAAGGGGGATATAAATCCAAACTCTTCTTATTTATTTATTTATTTATTTATTTATTTATTTATTTATTTATTTATTTATTTATTTATTTATTTATTTATTTATATCCCGCCCAACCCCCGAAGGGCTTCTTCTTCCTCAGGCTCCACCTCCAAAATCTCCAGATGTTTCCCAGCTTGGGTTGTTGTGGAGGGAGCAAGCTTGTGTTCTGCTGCTCCAGAGACCAGGACCAGGAGTGATGGGTTCAAGGTGCAGGAAAAGTGATTCTACCTCAACATCAGGAAAAACTTCCTGACAGTGAGGGCTGTTTGACGGTGGAATGCCCTACCTCGGAGTGTGGTGGAGTCTCCTTCTTTGGAGGTTTTTCAAGAGAGGCTGGATGGCCATCTGCAAGGATTGTGTGTTCCCGCATTGCAGGGGGTTGGACTTGATGGCCCTGGGGGTCTCTTCCAACTCTTCTATTATTCTAAATCCATTTAGGATGTAAAATCACCCTTGCCTAGTTCAACTGAACCCCCAAATCTAAACTAATTTGATCCCCAAACACTAAAAGAAGAGCATCCTCCTCCAGCCAGTTATCCCATTTGCGGTGGGGGGAAAAACCTCAAACAGTTTACAATGTTTGTATGTTGCAAATCCCGTTTCTAAAAAGCCCAGTCCTCTTTGATGGCATTGATGGCATTCATATTTCAAACTATAATACTGTTACATAAACCCAGAAGCTGTAAGAGGGAATCCTGATGTTTCAGCTGCCATTCATTTCTCTAGAGAAGTAGCACAGAAGAACTTTGGGGGCTTCATGTCCCAACCATGAAAACATTCACCTTGGAACTGATGGAACCAATTTAACAAATTCATTCCATGTAATGAAACCAAAGGTGATGGATCATATTCAAATGCAATTTGACAGTGGGAGATACGAGCGGGGGCGGGGAACGTTGGTTGTTAAAATGAGGGGGGGGGGAAGCCACATTATGCCTTCAATTACATTTACAAACATTTTGCTCGTTCCACTTCGCTTCTCACTTCATTGCAATATTGGCTGTTCCTGACATTCATTCATTATGAGGCCAATTAAAAAACAGGGGGCTTTTAAAGAAAAATAAAAAGGATGAATTTAGAAACAGGTGTTTCTTTGCTTGGTGGACCTTGAATCTTTAAGAGGATATTTGCGACCTTTTTGCTTGTTCCGTCTGGATTTTGTATGGAGAAAGATGTTCCATAGGCAGAAGACAGACAGTAGCTCTTATCTGAGAGTTACGGTGCTAGTCTAAACAGAACGACACCCTTCTGATTTCTGGAAATCTGTTTAGGAAGGCACTGGTGGAAGTGGTGAGAGAGAACCATTTTAAATTTTTGATATGTATCCTTTCACTTCTTTTATCAGATTGTCACTGTAGGCCAAACAGTTGTTGTAGGGCTTCCATAGTATGCTACCAGTTACCACTGGTTGGGCAAAAATGTACCGCCCATTTCCTTCAAACTGTCTTCATGAAGTTCTCTAAGACATCTAGCTGGACACAAGATGGTGGATTAGGTGGACTTCAGTTTGATCCACCCAGGCAATTTTTCTGTCCTTCTGACAACCTCTTGCATGCCCAGAAGCGTACCGGCTGGAGTCTTTGTGTTTCTGTACAGAACAGTGAATGACACCGACCAGCTACAAACATCAGTACCGCTGAAAAAGATGAAAAAGATCTGAGGAGAAGGAGAACTTTTGATCTTCCTGGCGGCTGTTGACTCTTCTATTGACTCATTTATTGACTCATTTATTTATTTATTTATTTATTTGTTTGTTTGTTTGTTTAATATTTGATATACCGCCCCATCCCCAGAGGGCTCTTGAATGTATCCAGAAATTAAGGCAGAAGAAATCAAATACCTACTCCTCATAAAAGACAGGGCAAAGATTTGGCCTCCATACTCAACAGACAGTTGAGTATGTAACTCAGTTTTCTCTCACGTTAAGTGAATAGCTGCCATGCACTGCTATGAATAACAGTGGTGATCTTGGGTCAATGCCAACTAGGCTCCTGGTGCTGTCAAGGAGTAGGTTTCTCTGAAGAATAAATAATGGCACTAGAGTCAACTAGGGCCGTAATTGCGACAGGGGGCAGGGCACATGGTGAGCTCCGGAGCAGTGAGCATGCGTGCCCTAAGCCGGCCGGGGGGCTGAGCCATACCCGGCCTGATCACTTTGGCGCACGAACGCAATGGGCAGAGCACACTCTCTATATTTTAGGCAGCATGTGATTGCTCCGGCCTTCTTCGACGCTTGAAGCAAACTGACCCACCCTCCCTCCCTATTTGGGGAGGTCGAGCTTGCGCACCGGACCTCCCCGTGGTTGGGGGCCTCCATAAGAGGCTTGGGGTGGGGCGGGCTCATGGCGCATGCCACGGAGGCCTCTGCAATTGAGCCCGACACCCCAGCAGGAAGGGGGCCACAAGGGGCGGGCGCCCAGGTGGCCTGGTACCTTCTCTGTCCTCCCCAAGATGGATTAGGGTTGGTGATGGGGTTTAGCCATGGGTGCTGACCAGCTGCCAAATGGATGTGCTCCTCTTGCTTGCCCAGTTTCTGCCTCAATAAAAAGGGCCGTGGCCCATTTTAATTCCAAGACGTGTCCTGTGGTTATTCACCAGATGAAATCTGCACATCTGGGTGCAAAGGACTCACTGCATTTCTAGAACATTCTTGGTGATTCTCTTGGCCATACTTGTGAAGATATCCACCTCGTCATGGACACTGACTTTGTTTGCCATGTTTCTCAATCAGCTTTGCTTGCCCTCTGATTTGCTCTCGCATAAGCCAATCTGATTGGCTACGTGGTGCCATGACATCATCACTTTGCACTGCATGAGCCCCAAAACTGGAATCACCATGATAACCAACAAAAAAAATGAAAGAAAGGAGCAGTTGTGAGGAGGAGGGATTCTTAAAAGGGGTAATGAAACAGTTGAAGACAAGAGGAACGCTGGCACCAAAACAGAAATAAAAAGGCAAATATTCTCAGTTATTGGGGAAAACATTATTAACCTCCCTAAGCATTAGCTTCAAAGGAGAATAGCGAATGCTGCCTTTCTAGAAAATATTTATTAAAAAAAAAACTAGCGGCAGGATTCGTTTGTCCCCACGTAATGGAAACTGAATTGAAGCTCTGCTTGGTTCAGTGTCTTGAAGTGTCCTCAGCTGGACTTTTTGGAGGAAACCACCCTGATGCCAAGAGGACATAGAACCCCTGATGGGAAATTTGAGATTAAACCACAGAAGAAACTCTACCCTCATATCCTGCTGAATCCAGTGATTTAAAAAGACATTTTTTCCATCCGAAATCCTAATAACTTAAGCAGAAGGTCTTGTTTCGATTAGCAAAACTCAGGGGAGGTTGAAGGGTTAATCCCCTTCTCTGCACTGCCCCAGGCAAACTGCGGCAGCACAAGCCTGCAAGGTACACACACAGAGGCAGTAATCTCTGTTGCCTGTTCTTGCCTTAAACTGAGCATCCCAGTGACCTTGTGAACAGCTCCCCTGCTGTTCAGCAACCAGGGTCTGGAACATAGCTCAGCCCCCGGGTTCCTTTCACTGTCAAACAGCTGTCTGGTGTTGCTCTCTCTCACCCGGCTGCTCCTGGGTGTCAAGAACATGACGCTTCACACCAGTTGAGGCATCATTTGAATTCTCCTTTGCCTTGAGACAATTCCTTTCCCCCTGACCTTGTTCAACAGATGCTCATTTAATTAACAGGGAAGGCAAGTTGAAACCACACCTGTGGCATAGCCCTTCCCCTCTCCTCCCCGGCCAAAGCTTATCCCAGCTCAGACCGTCTGCAATGATTAAGCCTGGTGACAGCTATGAATGAATTAGCTGCCCTTGGAATGAGCCGTGCATACATTAGCTCTTTCGTGGGGATTCTAAATCTCTCAAATCAGAAACATCCGAGGAGCTCTCCGAGGAGCATTCCTGTTTTTCTGTCCTGCTGGCGCTGAGCCTGCTGTCTTGAAGAAGAAGAAGAAGAAGAAGAAGAAGAAGAAGAAGAAGAAGAAGAAGAAGAAGAGGAAGAAGAGGAAGAAGAAGAAGAAGAAGAAGAAGAAGAAGAAGAAGAAGAAGAAGAAGAAGAGGAGGAGGAGGAGGAGGAGTAGTTTGGATTTATATCCCCCTTTCTTTCCTGCAGGAGACTCAAAGGGGCTTACAATCTCCTTTCCCTTCCCCCTCACAACAAGCACCCTGTGAGGTAGGTGGAGCTGAGAAAGCTCTGAAGAACTGGGACTAGCCCAAGGCGACCCAGTTGGCTTATGTTGGAGTGCACAAGCTAATCTAGTTCACCAGATAAGCCTCCACATCTCAAGTGGCAGAGCGGGGAATCAAACCCGGTTCTCCAGATTAGAGTGGACCTGCTCTTAACCATTACACCATGTCGGCTCTCAGGCCTGTAAAGATTTCCAGGTTAGTCTAAACTTTGACTGGACAGCCTTGCCTAATCTGTGGGTCTTGACCCTGCAAGTGGTCTAGGGCTAATGATTGGCTACCATTAATCACAAACACATAAAAAGAAACTTGATGGAGCAGATGAGTGACCCACCTAGCCCAGCATCCTGTTTCATGCAAAGGCCAACCAGTTACTCTTAGAGGTCCCACAGGGGACATAAGCCGAGCCCTTGTTGCTGCCTGACACAGATATTCAGAGGTTTACTGCCTCTAAATTTGGAGATCCCCTTTAGTCCAACATGCGGCAGCACGCCTGCTCACAGGAGGCGCCTTCAGAGAACACATCCAGCCTGTGTTGCGACAGCTGCATTGGCTCCCGGTTGAATTCCGAATCATCTTCAAGGTGTGGGTTTTGACCTTTAAGGCTTTGCGCGGCCTGGGACCCTCGGGACCGCATCACCCCATATGTCCCAACTTGGCCTCTGCGCTCTGCAGAGGCCAACTTACTGGTGGCCCCCGGCCCCTCTATGATGCGGCTGGCCTCCACGCGGGCCAGGACCTTTACGGCACTGGCCCCGGCCTGGTGGAACACCCTTCCTCCAGCTGTCCGGGCCCTGCGGGACCTGGGTGAGTTCCGCAGGGCCTGTAAGACTGTGTTGTTCCACCGGGCCTTTGGAGCGTCCAGCTGCTGACATGGTGCCCCCTTACTGCCCTGCCCCTAGGGCAGTTACATCAGGGTCCCCTCATATTGAGGGGTCCTGCCATCCCCCCCCATGGGGGTAGGTTTTAAATTGGGGTCGGACGCCTTTTATTATGTATTATGGTTTTTTGCTGTTTTATGAGTTTTAAGCTATTTTATGGGATGGAGCCTATGTGTTTATATTTGTACGACCGCTCCTGTTGATGTTGTAGTGAATGTTGTTCACCGCCCGGAGCCCTTCGGGGATCGGGCGGTATACAAATTAAATAAATAAATAAATAAATAAATAAATAAATAAATAAATAAATAATAATAATAATAATAATAATAATAATAATAATAATAATAATAATAATAATAATAATAATAATAATAATAATAATAATAATAATAATAATAATAATAGTCACCCTGGCTAGTGGCCACTGGTGAACTTCTCCTTCATGAAACTGTCATCATTATCTGAAGGCTACCTGTTTTGATGGGTACCTGCAGGCCATGACCCAAAGAACAATTCAACCAGAAGAAGAAGAGTTTGGATTTATACCCCACCTTTCTCTCCTGTGAGGAGACTCAATGTGACTTAAAAGCTCCTTTCCCTTCCTCTCCCCACACCAGACACCTTGTGAGGTAGGAGGGGCTGAGAAGGTTCTGAGAGAACTGTGACTAGCCCAAGGTCACCCAGCAGGAATGGAGGAGTGCGGAAACACATCTGGTTCACCAGATAAGCCTCTGCCACTCAGGTGGAGGAGTGGGGAATCAAACCCGATTCTCCAGATTAGACTCCACCTGCTCTTAACCACGCACCATGCTGACTGTAGAGCTAGATTTGGAGAGATCTGCTAATCAGTACCACCCTCCTTTTAATGAGCCTTGCAGATTACAAAATTTATGTAGCAGCTTATGAAAAAATAATGCGTGACCCCAGGTGTCCACATATATCAACAGGATCCAAAACGGCTTCGGCGCTGAGTCTGGAAAGCTAATTGCCTGTGAGAAGTGATCGTTTGTCCCAAGTGGTGGCTAACCAATCAAGCAAACATTAAGGCATCCCAAGTTCTCCATGGATTTGGGAGTTCCAAATCATCTGGTCTGGTTTCCAAAACAGAATCAAGATGATAGAAACTCTCTGTTGCTTCATTTGAGGTCCGTGGCACACAGCCTTTGCAGCTATGCCGCACCAGCCAATGCAGTTTTATGAGTGGCATGAAACATGGTCTTGCATCTTTATGTAAATAAAAGGACATTTTGAAACCAAAATCAATATTAGCACTTCTGGTGGTAGTGGGGAATGGCAAATATACCCGTGGGCCATTAAAATGCATGTTGTTGAAAAAAATTGTCCTCGTTCAATCTATGAAGCTGCAAATCAGACTATTGGCTTACTGAACTCAGTATTGTCCCAAACGATTTGGCAGTGGTTGTCCAGAATCTTAAGCCAAGAAAGGTCTTTCCACAGTGCCTTCTATCCTTCAACTGGAGATGCCAGGAATTGAAATGGGGATTTTCAGCATTCAAAACAGGCACTCTGCCGCTGGTCTCTCTTTCCCCCTTTCCCCCCCTATATGAATGTACAAAGCTGCCTTATATCAAGTCAAATCATTGGTTCATTGAGCTCAGTGTTGTCTCAAATGATTGGACAGTGGCTCTCTGGGATCTCAAGCATGAAAGGTAGGTGGGGCTGAGATCACTCAGCAGGAATGGAGGAGTGTGGAAACACATCTGGTTCACCAGATAAGCCTCCACCACTCAGATGGAGGAGTGGGGAATCAAACCTGGTTCTCCAGGTTAGAATCCACCTGCTCTTAACCACTATATCACCTAGCTCCTCCCATTTTGTTAAAACTCTTAGAAGGTTCTAGGAAGGATGTTGACAAGCACCCACAAGCACCACGTCAATAGTGGTAGGTAGTCTGATGAAGGGAGCTTTGAGTGGATATTGTGGGCTTTCCAGACTGTGGCTGTGGTCTGGAGCAGGGATCTGCAACCTGCGGCTCTCCAGATGTTCATGGACTGCAATTCCTCTCAGCCCCTGCCAATTGGCCATTCTGGCAGGGGCTGATGGGAGTTGCAGTCCATGAACATCTGGAGGGCCGCAGGTTGCAGCCCCCTGGTCTGGTGGGTTTAACTCCTCCATGGCCTGGTGGTTTCAGCTCCACAGCCATGCCACCTGGAAAATCCACAACAGCTAACTTATTCTAGTCATGAAAACTTTCCCCAATACATTGAACGGCTCTACAGGGCTTTGGATCTTGAAAGCTTATATGCTGGAAATCTTGTTGGATGTTAAAGTACTACTGGACTTGAAGCTTGCTCTTTTATGGCAGTCCAACACACCTGAAACTATCTGGTGGGTGGTGGTTTTTCAGGACCTGGTATAAGGGAAGGTCCTTTCCTAGTTCTCTTCCCTGAGAATGAAAGACATTTCACTCCAGCTCTTTAGGAATGCAACATAGATGCTTCAAAGAAGAAGAAGAAGAAGAAGAAGAAGAAGAAGAAGAAGAAGAAGAGGAGGAGGAGGAGGAGGAGGAGGAGGAGGAGGAGGAGGAGGAGGAGTTTGGATTTATATCCCCCTTTCTCTCCTGCAGGAGACTCAAAGGGACTTACAATCTCCTTCCCCTTCCCCCCTCACAACAAACACCCTGTGAGGTAGGTGGGGCTGAGAGAGCTCTGAAAAGCTGTGACTAGCCCAAGGTCACCCAGTGTGTGGGAGCGTACAGGCTAATCTGAATTCCCCAGATAAGCCTCCACAGCTCAGGCGGCAGAGCGGGGAATCAAACCCGGTTCCTCCAGATTAGATACATGAGCTCTTAACCTCCTATGCCACTGCTGCATACAAGCATCTAAAAGGTGTCAAAGCAGTGGCCCCTCTAGATCAGTCTGACTGTGGACCTTCTGTACTTCATCTTCTCAGCTCTCGGGCATAGCTCGTTTCCTTCTCACTGCAGAACACTGAGAGGTCTCACCTGTGCTGCTTCCCTCCTGAGCATCCTTGCAGCTAAATTGCAGGTGTTCATGCTCTTTAATAAACCGCTGCACATGTATTTGGCATTTGTGTTTTCGGCGTCTTCTCTTGTACTTGCTAATTGGATTAGATTATTATCTCTGTAGTTTGTTTCTTGCAATTAGACGGCACGGCTACGTCAGCGTATCTTGCCATTACTGCTATTAGTATCTTCTTTGCTTCCCAGCATATAATTATGGGAGGGTGAAAAATTTTTTTTTCTATGCCTGCGCATTTCCAGTGGTCTCATTGTAGGCATCTCATGGAAGGGGAGGTCTCCTGCCCTGAATTTAAACATGACTCATCTCCCAAGGGAGGCTATTTTTCAAACATGGATCACAGAACGACTCGGTGAATTAAGTCAGACCCTATGAATAAATCGCCAGCTCCTATTTAATATTCATCTTGCCCATGAAACTTAAGGAAGCCATATATTTCCAAGGGTGTCAACCCCCCCCCCCAGTTTTGCAGAAAGAAAGACCAATTTGTGCAATATTGGGTCACAATGCAAATATCTGCTGCAGATTTCACCAGAAGTATTTCGCCACAGTTAGATAACTCCAGTTGGCCAGGACAAAATTTCTCCTCCATGTGCGTGGAGTCCCTCAAGAATCTAATAATACTCTTTGGAATATTTAAATATTTGAATATTTAAACCTTCCCAGTCTGGGTAAGGGGCATGGACTTGGATACTAATGAAATAACTGAAACAGCAGGGGCTGTAAGAGGGAGCTATTCCATCATGCATATGGTTGAGGTCGCCATGATATCATCTGGCATCTTAAAAAAAAATACATGTCTTATTTATATGTATTTTAAATCTATGTTGTACGCCTTACCAAGCCCAAAAGGGGAAGGGCAGCCTATTGGATTCAAATTACAGGAAAAGAGATTCCGCCGAAACGTTAGGAAGAACTTCCTGATGGTAAAGGCTGTTCAGCAGTGGAATACGGTGCCTCGAAGGGTGGTGGAGTCTCCTCCTTTGAATGTTTTTAAAAAGAGGATGGACGGTCGTCTGTTGGGAGTGCTTGGATTATGCCTTCCTGCATGGCAGGGAGTTGGACTGGATGGCCCTGGTGGTTTCCTCCAACTCTGTGATTCTATGAAAGAGGTCAGGGGTGAAAAATCAGCCAAGCTTCTCTGGGGAATGCCAAACCAGGGAGAGATGTGATCACACAAAGGCGCTGCATTTGATGATACTGAACTGCTGAAGGTGACGAAATGCAGATTGATTGGGCATGAATGACATGTTTGCCTCTTTACGCTTTTAACAATTGCCCTTGTGGCCTCCTCTAATTCTACAATTCTATGATACTAAGGCTAATAAATTAAAATCAGAGGCCTGCACAGCTGCACTGAGTCAATTGCTAATCTGAAATTATTGGGAGCCAGTGCTGATCTGGATTGGATCGCTGTCCACTTTTCACAGCTGCAAAACTTTTAGTGAGGGTAAGCAAGACAGGCATTCAGGAGTGCTACTTAACCTTATGACAGTTCCAAGGGATGAGTGACTGACTCCCAGTGATTAATGGTGTTCTTTGCATGTTCTTTGCATGGTGCTATTAAGTGACTTGGAAGTCAGATCAATTTATTTATTTATTTATTTATTTATTTATTTATTTACTTACTTACTTACTTACTTACTTACTTACTTACTTACTTACTTATTTACTTACTTACTTACTTACTTACCGCCCTCCCCCGGAGGGCTCAGGGCGGTGAACAACAAAACAGAAATAGAGTACATAAACCAAAGACTAAAATCCATTAAATATTAATTAAATTGGCTCTATATAAAATAAAATAAACCCCATCCCATTAAAACGCAGCATACTAAAATCAACATAATAGATGGCACCTACTATCAAATCCCCTAAAAACCAGAAAGCGGGGGGGGGGGGAGGGGGGTGGCAGGATCCACTGATGTTATAGGGGGCCATCAGCGGCTAGCCTCCCCAAAGCCCCGGCGAAACAGCTCAGTCTTACAGGCCCTGCGGAACTCATTAAGATCCCGCAGGGCCCTGACAGCTGGAGGGAGAGCGTTCCACCAGGCCAGGGCCAGAGCTATAAAGGCCAATGTTGGTAGCAACAGCTGTATGACTTCAACTTTTTGAAAGCAAGAGAAGCAAGCTCCACCTCCTTTCCCTGAGGCAGAGTCTCACATTCCACAGTCCTAGAAATCAGAGAAGGCACCATGTTAGCTGGGTAGATCACAGAAGAACTCACCCACTTATCCTTAGAAAGGATTTGTGGACAGGCTGTTGTGGATTGCAGGTGTCTGTGGTCCATTATGGACAACAAGTCTGTCCCGTGGTGAGTATGCATTCCCTTCAGAGGAGATTTTCACTTACCGACACATTTCCCCCACCACAATGCACTGCACCACAGATCTGAGAAGCCCCACATCTTCAAAGAGCAGGCATGGCATGATATTGTCTCTGCCTGAGCAGGGACAGTGAAATAGCCTCAGTGTCCCTCTGCCCACTCCTTCACAGGCACTTCTAGGGATTGGAGGAACATCTCTTTTGAAAAATTTCAACACCATCATTCAATTGTTGCTGTGATGGAACATTGAAACGCTGAAAAAAGGTAGAATGTGAAGGAAAAGCCATGGAATAACACAGCCACCAGAGGCTGGCAAACATGGCATCTGCATTTGGGGCAAGCGGTGGGACACTTCCTTGTGTGTACCTTGCAAGGAGCAAGCAGCCACGGGCAGCTGTGGGGAAGGCACAAATAAAGGACTTACAGCGGGCATGAAGAAGAGGCAGGATTTCAGTACTCTGGATAGCTCCAGGTTTCTCTGTGAAATGGCCATCTACTCATCAGTCCTACCACAGCGTGTCTCTGGGATCGTCTCTCCCAATATGTCCCCCAGAGAGCTTTTCACTCTGCCAATTACAACTTGTTGGAGGTCCCTGGCCCAAAACCAGTCCAGCTATTCCTCAACCAGGGCCGGGGCTTTCTCGGGCCTGGTCCCAACCTGATGGAATGCTTTGCTGAATTAGTTCGTCTGTCAGGAGTGCTTTGATTATGTGTTCCTGCATTGGAGGGGGTTGGACTTGATGGCCCTTAGGGTCTCTTCCAGCTCTATGATTCTATGATTCTATGAGTTCAGAGCCCTGCAGGAGCTATTGCATTCCTGCAGGGCCTGTAAGACAGAGGTTTTCTGCCAAGCCTATGGCTGAAGACAGCAATGGAGCTGAGATACCTAGCTGACTGGCCTCCCTCCCTCTTGGGGCCCATCCCCTTTCCCATCTGTAAATCAGGAGATTGGGGTGTATTAGCCTACTCTGATTTGTTTAAGCACCATATTCATATGAGTTTTATAGTGGTATTTTATGATTTTTATCATCACAGTTAGCTGCAGAGCCTATTGGCCTAAGAATGCTCTTCTTGTTATAAGTAACATTAGTGTGGGAATGGGCATTAAATCAGTCATGTGGAAAATAATGGCTGGTTGCCAAGCCCAGCCCGTCTGTGGATCCCTGTTGCTGTGATCGTGTTAGAATCCTTGCCCATCAGGAACACATGATCCAACACCCCGCTCAATGCAATTGGTGCTGAAATTGTATCAAGACTCATCTCTTTGCTGCTTTTTATCAATGCACACATGTGCATCAGCAGTGTGGTGAAGGAGAAAGTTAGACAGATGCTAAAGGAATGGAAACCTAAGATTAATTGTGCAGACCCCAGTTCTGGAAGTAATTTTTATAAATTCTACTACTTAAAGCAAATTCAGGAGGAGTGAAATAGAAGGCAGAGGGGAGTTATAGAGCAATAAAAGGATTGAATAGGAGAATCCTCTCATTGGTATTCTCATGCATCCTCGCTTTCTGTTGCTCTAGTCCCAAAAAAGGGGGGGGGATGCAGATTAAATACCCACAGTGAAATCCAAAGCAGAGTTGCAGCCATCAAAATCAGCTGAAATCAGTGGGTTTAGGAAGCAGTAACTCTGCACAGGATTGCACTGAAATGGGTTTGAGTTGTAATGAATCCTTCAAGGCATTTGTTGGATCGCCTTGGCATGACGTGACTCATAATTAGCAACACAGATCAGGAACAAGAGAAATGAGCTCAAATATCATTGAGGATTTGGGCTCAAACCACACAAGGTGTCCTGGTTTTAGAACAGGAGGCAGAGTGGGGAAGCCTCAAAAGGACAGGTCATTTCACCTTTTCCCAAAACTTCTGTACTCTGGCTGGTTCCTTCTTAATGAGTGCTACACCTTCTCTGAGTTCACTAAAGCTGATGCATTAAGAAGAAGAAGAAGAAGAAGAAGAAGAAGAAGAAGAAGAAGAAGAAGAAGAAGAAGAAGAAGAAGAAGAAGAAGAAGAAGAAGAAGAAGAAGAGGAGGAGGAGAAGAAGAAGAAGAAGAAGAAGAAGAAGAAGAAGAAGAAAAGAAGAAGAAGAAGAAGGAAGAGGAGTAGTAGTTTGGCTTTATACCCCACCTCTCTCTCCTGTAAGGAGACTCAAGGTGGCTTACAAGCTCCTTTCCCTTCCTCTCCCCACAATAGACACCTTGTGAGGT
Organism: Sphaerodactylus townsendi; assembly: GCF_021028975.2. Classification (NCBI taxonomy): domain Eukaryota; kingdom Metazoa; phylum Chordata; class Lepidosauria; order Squamata; family Sphaerodactylidae; genus Sphaerodactylus; species Sphaerodactylus townsendi. The sequence goes on from NC_059437.1 coordinate 48,985,995, forward strand.
CGGTGGGGCTGAGAGAGTTCCGAAGAACTGTGACTAGCCCAAGGTCACCCAGCAGGAAGGTAGGAGTGCGGAAACACATCTGATTCACCAGATAAGCCTCTGCCACTCAGGTGGAGGAGTGGGGAACTCAACAGGAGTCGAATCATGGCAGAGCAGAGATTCGAACCTGGGTCCCTCAGATCCGAATCCAACTCTTCTGATTAGTACACCACACCAGCTATGGGCTCTTCCCTGTCCTAGCTCAGTCCTTTGGTATCAAACTAAAAAAAAAACAATCCTCAGGAGAGGTTCCTTTAAAACAGACAAAAACGCTGTTCAGCTCTGGTTCAGTCCCACACTGGCGTTGATTAAAGAGCTAGACGGTATAAGTAATGGCTCCACATCAGCGCTGTCAGAACAAAGATATATATTGGTTTTTATCTGGTACAAGCAGGTGTCTGTCGAAAGTGTGAACAACATAAGCGCAGTGTGTAGCGGCGATATTTGAAAAACTTCTCTCTCTCATTGCATTTAGATTAATGCCGAACGCGAGAAAAAAATGTACCAGCTGTCCTTGCTGCATAATGTATTAAAATGCTCAATTCTGCTGTGTGCTCTGCTTGGTAACATATCGAGGGGTTCTTCTTCTTGTTGTCACGTTTTCCCTCTCGTTCATTTTTAAATGCCCACTCCTCTCATGCATCTCTCTTGCTTTCCTTTACCACTTCAGCTATAAATGTTACAAATGAGTTTCTCCTTGGAGTTTTCCCCTCCTCTTCCAAGACGTAGACTCTGCAGTGTGAATGGCCCACAATGCACAATGCCTCCCATCAATATCTGCTAGTCTGCTAGTGATAATTATGTGAGTAAAGCTCGAGTAAATTATTTGAGAGCCAGCATGGTGTGTAGTGGTTAAGAGTGGCAGGTTGTAATCTGGGGAATTGCCTGCAACTATACCCAGCATTGTGGTTTCTTCCACTGGCTCCTGTTTTCTCATAATGCAAACCCAAGTACAGGAACCTCATAATGCAATCCAAGTACAGTTTTCTCATTATGCAACCCAAGTACAGTAGGGTGTTGTGGGCTTTCCAGGTTGTATGGCCGTGTTCCAGTAGCATTTTCGTTTGACGGTTCACCTGCATCTTTGGCTGCCAGCCACAGATGCAGATGAAACATCAGGAGAAAACGCTACTGGAACACGGCCATAACAACCTGGAAAGCCCTCAACACCCTAGTGATTCCGACCATGAAAGTCTTCAACATTACATCAAAGTACAATAGTTTTTATTTGGCCAGCATGGTGCAGTGTTAAGAGCAGTGGACTCTAATCTGGAGAACTGGGTTTGATTCTCCACTCCTCCAGAGGAGCGACAGACTCTAACCCGATGAACCAGGTTTGTATCCCCAGTCCTCCACATATAACCTGCTGGGTGACCTTGGGCCGCTCACAGTTCTCTCAGAGCTCTCACAAGCCCCACCTACTTTACTAGGTGTCTGTTGTGGAGGACGGAAGGAATTGTAAGCCGCTTTGAAACTCCTTTCAGTAGAGAGAAGCGAGGTATAAAAAACCAACTCTTCTTCTTCTTCCTGGCCACACACTGTGTGCTCTCACTTGACTATGTATGTGACTGTGCAGTGGTGTTATAAGTCAGAGGAAGCGTAGTGTAATGGTTAGTACGTTGGATTACTATCAGGAACTTCTGGATTCATATCTCCACTCTTCATTTCCACCTTTATCTACTCACACCCTGACCTGACCAGGCAAGACTGAACTCATCAGCTCTTGGAAGCTAAGCAGGGTCGAATCCCCACTACCGTCTTAGCCAGGTTTTTGAACACAAACTAACCAGGTTTGAGGGACGACCTCCCCATTGCTTGCGTGGCAGATTCCGTTTCTGGCGCTCATTCTCCCCGTTAATCCGCATTCTGGCAGGACCTGATTGCAAGTGGCACAGACCCCATTAACACGGTTCAGAACTGATTCGAGGGGAGGGATGAGGGTTGAAACCCTGACTTGTTTCCCGCCCTGGAGTGTGACGCAGAATTCAGGCAACCAATCAGCGCTGCGATGCATGCCCAGCCTTTCCTTGGTTTCATATCCACTTTTGCGATCAGCCAGCAGAAAGGGACGCAAATATTAAACAGTCAAACGTGTAACTTTGAATCGTTAATGGTTTACACAGGTAACTATTAACTGTTTAACTGTTAAACAGTTAAACGTTAAACTTTTACACGCTGTTTTTTTTATCATGTCCCTACAATGTATGTTTTCACAGTGGGAAAAGGTCCCACCCCATCAAGGCACGCCAGCCAATCAGGGGAGACCGGCGAAGCAAGCTCTCCTGGTAGTGGGGATTGCTAAGAGTTCTGCAACCGAGTGTGTCTGCTGTGTGCTCACTGCAGTGGGGAGGGAGAAACTCCGATGAAGAGGACACGGTTTCACAACCAACAGGTTTGGATCTGTGTGCAAATTTCAAGTGGGGATTCGACCCAGGGCTGGCCATAGGTAGTACTCAGTATGAGAGACCACCAAGGAAGTCCAGGATTGCTATGCAGGAGGAGACAATGGCAAACTACCTCTGTTTGTCTTTTGCTCCAAGAACCCTCCAAGATTGCCTTAGGTCAGCTGCGACTTCACAGCGGAACGTAAAGGCTGCCCAGAGAAACATTCCTACTCTGTCTTCTCTTCACAACAGTTTTGCAAGGTGGAGAGGTGGGGGGAAGTGCCGGGAAGTCGCTACTGATCTATGGTTCAAAATAATATTTACAGGAGCACGTGTGCCAATTTCCCTATCCCAGCAGAATAAATTATCCCCCCCCACTTGTTTTTATGAGATTTAACAATAGAAGTCAATGAAAAGAAACCAAAACAAATGAAAAAAAATCAATACCAAAAAATCTGGATTTTTTTGCTTTTGCCCCCAATAACTGTTGCTGTTACATTGGGGATGCTAAGAAATGCAGCGGAGGCATTTCGCTTTGGGTCTGTTCGTTGAAATGGCTCGTGGGATTCACAGAAAAATTACGGGGAAATGAACAGGTAGGTGGGAGTTGTGTAATTGACCGAGCCATAAAATTCCAAAGCTCTTTCAAAGAATGGGATGGCTATAGGCTGCGTGTCTTTTAAAAGGAGCTCCAAACAGGACAGTCGTTGTCACATTTCTTTAAAATCTGGCATATGCTATGCCTTGAGGGAGTAGTAGAAATATTGAGAACTTCATTTGCATTCAAAGCTCCAGGTCTGCTCACAGAAGAAGAGCGGCTGGTTCTTCCTTTGTAATTAATGGGGATTTTTTTTTTAAGAAAAAGGGGCAAAGATGAAAATTAGTCAAATTATAATGGATGGGAAAAAATGAAATGAAAAGTGGAACAAAAGGGATCTTTATAAAGAACATGAATGGGGAAATAAAGCATTTTTTTGCCTCAGGCGTACCCCAAGAGAACCTTTGGAGTCAAGAAGAAGAGTTTGAATTTATACCCCACCTTTCTCTCATGTAAGGAGATTCAAGGTGGCTTACATGCTCCTTTCTTTCCTCTCCCCACAACAGACACCTTGTGAGGTAGATGGGCCTAAGAGAGTTCTGAGAGAACTTTGACCAGCCCAAGGTCACCCAGCAGGAATGTAGGAGTGTGGAAACACATCTGGTTCACCAGATAAGCCTCTGCCATTCAGGTGGAGGAGTGGGGAATCAAACCCGGTTCTCCAGATTAGAATCCACCTGCTCTTAACCACCACACCATGCTGGCAGATGGGAGAATGTTTAGTCATCATGAATTGTGTCCTAACCCCAACAGATTTCCTCCAGTGTCTACCATTTTCTGGTAGAAGCAGAACAAATTTGACAAAAGGAGAAAACAGTTGTAAATCTGCTTAATTTGTTTACTTTCTGCTTCTGTGCAGGATATTTAGGGTGGACTTTTTGCACCTCTATCTGCCAGCATGGTTTAGTGCACAGGTGTCGAACTCGCGGCCCTCCAGATGTTATGGACTACAGCTCCCATCATCCCCTGCCAGTATCATGCTGGCAGGGGCTGATGGGAACTGTAGTCCATAACATCTGGAGGGCCGCGAGTTCGACACCTATGGTTTAGTGGTTAAGAGTAGTGGACTCTTATCTAGAAATGGGGCTTGGACAGATTTATGGAGAAGTCGATCTATGGCTACCAATCTTGATCCTCCTTGATCTCAGATTGCAAATGCCTTAGCAGACCAGGTGCTCAGGAGCAGCAGCAGCAGAAGGCCATTGCTTTCACATCCTGCACATGAGCTCCCAAAGGCACCTGGTGGGCCACGGCAAGTAGCAGAATGCTGGACTAGATGGACTCTGGTCTGATCCAGCCGGCTTGTTCTTATGTTCTGACATTCTTGATTCCCCACTCCTCCACAGGAGAGGCAGACTCTAATCTGGTTTGTTTCCCTATTTCTACACTTGAAGCCTGCTGGGTGACCTTGGGTCAGTCACAGTTCTCTCAGAACTCTCTCAGCCCTGCCTACCACCCAAGGTTCTGTTGTGAGGAGAGGAAGGGAAAGGAGTTTCTGAGCCGCTTTGGGACTGCTTCCGGTTAAGGAAAGCATGGCAAAAATCCAAAACTGTTCTTCCTCTTCTTCCAACTCAATGGCAAAACAGAAGGATATTAACTGGATATTGCTCAAGAGACACTGGGCATATCTGCACAACAAACACAACAGAGACCTTGTACCACTCTGTCATCATCCCCAAAGAATCCTGGGAGTTGTAGTTTGGTAGAAGGTGCTGAGAATTCTCTTTCAATCCCCCTTGAAGAACACTAGTTCCCAAAATTTCCTAAGAACAGGGGATAGTTTTTAAACTAGTCCAAGTCTGTAATGCAGATTTCTCCCCTTTGTTTGATAAAAAAAATATTCAGCAAGAGGGTATTAGTTTTTCACTTTTCATTTTTTTCTTCCTTTTGTATATATGTGCGTGCTTGTGCACACGTGCATGTGAGCGTACGACTGAAGTTGAACTACTGTGTGCCTTTGGCAATGCTTCTCAACTGGTTCAAAGTAAAGCTTTGCCTCTGGAAAAAAGGATTGCCCCCCTTTTGTTTTTGACCTTGCGGGAAGGAGGGAAGCGCAGAAAAATTCCTGCAGAATAACGCATGAAGGGCAGCAACATTTCTTTGCTGGATAAAAACTGCTAAATTTCAAGCAGAAAGAACAGTTGGGTAGTGGTCTAGTCAGGTCATAGGTAGAGGCCGTGGAGGCGAAAGGCTTCAGTGCTGAGTTTTTTCACCGACAAGACAGAACAGTGCTGGTCAAAAGGTTGGCAAATACTGTTCTGTATTGGTCATTAAGATGTGCCCACAGGATGCCTGGCTTAGGAAAACTTCTGGATGTTTTTGTGTTTCCTGTGTCTTTTTTTCCACTATACTGTCACAAGCTTTAGGGGTGTGCTTTGGTCCCTCCTGGCCTACCTCCTGTTAAGTGCGGAAAATCTTGTTCGCACCTACTGGCAGGCAGGCATGCAGAGACCCAGGGAGAAAATAGAGGTTCCAGGGAGCCTGGGAATTGTACTTGGGACTTTCCAACTAGGTGTCTGATGGAGTATATTTAAGAGGAGTACCAACCCTGATCTGAATTGCCCAGACTAGCTTAGTCTCCTCAGATATCGGAAGTTCAGATCTGACTTAGTAGTTGAATGGGAGACCTGTAAGGAAGTCCAGGGTTACAACATAGAGAATGTTTCTTGCCTCAAAATACCCTCTGGGGGTCACCATAATTCAGTTTTGATTTGACAGCACTTACCACCACCACCACCACCACCACCACCACCTTCCCAAACCTATGAAGGACACTGCAACTCATATGCATGAAGGACACCAAGCTTATTACTAACCCTCTGTCCAAACCTATAAGTGTTGCTTTTTAAAATTTTTGACATCAAGTCATAGCTGACTTATGCCATCTCTGTGGGGTTATCAAGACAAGAGACGTTCGAAGGTTGTTTGCCATTTCTTGCCTCTCTGTATAGTAACCCTGATATTCCTTGGTGGTCTCTCATCCAAATGTTAACCCAAGGCTGACCCTGCTTAGCTTCTGAGATCTGAGAAGATCAGGCCAACTTAGGCTAACCAAGTCAGGTCAAAACATGCTATTAGCAGAGGTGGGATCCAACCAGTTCTCACCACTTCATTTTTTCTGAGTGCCGAGAAGGAGTTACTAAAGCAACCTCTCTGCCCGATAGGGACTGGAGGTGCGTGTGTGCAGCGGCGCCACTGTTTGAATCCCACCACCATCGGAACCTGTTATTAAAAATTTTGGATCCCACCACTAGCTATTAGTAACTATGCAAACTATGGAGCAAACGCCTCTGACTCAATTTCTCACTTCATCTTGGAATGCTCTTTGTTTAATCATCTTCATACACTTTTCTCCATCTAATAAACCTCAAGGGGAAGAACCACTGGAGCAACTCCATGCTGATCCAGCCTCCTAAGGGATCATTTTACTATAGTGGTAGCAACTTGGCTAAAATTTTAAGACAGAAGATCAACTGAAATTCGAAAATGCTGGTTTTATTGGTTTCTTTTTTTTAGCATATGTCTTTTTATCCAAATTTATTTATGTAAAATTGAATGAGAGCCATTAAAGGTAATTTGAATATATTGAACTGAGCAAACCTAACACAGTGGCCCCTTCCGCACATGCAGAATAATGCACTTTCAATCCACTTTCACAATTGTTTGCAAGTGGGTTTTGTTATTCCACGTAGTAAAATCCAGCGGCAAAGTGCATTGAAAGTGGATTGAAAGTGCATTCTTCTGCATGTGCGGAAGGGGCCAGTATTATAACAGGCCAACGAAAAAGGCTGATGATGTCTTCTTTGATGCCTTCTTGGGTAATGGCTCATGTACCATCGTTTTGTCTGTCTTTTTTCACTCTATATTTGAATTCCGTCGGCATCCTGCTGGGAAGATCTGGGCATTTCAAAAGTCCATATTTCCAAAGTCTAGGTCAAGGAGTGTTTTAAGATCGGGTACATTTCTTTCCAGATACTCAGTTATGTTAGCCTTCTGCTTTTTCTCTGCAACATCATCCATCACAGTGGGACCACTGCCATCTAGGCTATTCATCAGGAAATGTGTCAACTTGTTCCCAGAGTTGAGAAGATCTTCTGCTGTGCATTGCTGTAAAAGTCTTCTGCTGCCTTGTTTGCAGTTTCCTTTGGCTGCAATTTTCAGTCACAAAATGTCTTCACTCTGGTTCAGGGTCTGATGGCCCTTAGCGGGTGCTTCTGGCATTCCAACATGGCTCTCGTTAGATCATAGAATAGAATCAGAGAGCTGGAAGAGACCACAAGGGCCATCAAGTCCAATCCCCTGCCCTACAGGAACACACCACCAAAGGACCCTTGACAGATGGCCATCCAGCCTCTCTTTAAAAACCTCCAAAGCAGGGGTGTAATGAGGCAGCCCTGGGCAAACTGTAGCCCTGGGCAAAACCTGAGTTGGATGCCCCCCCCCCGCCCCACCATGGGCGGCCACTCCACCACGACCAATTTTTTTTTGCACCAGGACATTGGTGCCTGCAGGAGGTGCATTTATAGACATAACAGCACAAAAATTTCAGCATATCATCAGGAGACTGTCCTTATGCTATTCCCCAAGTTTGGCGAGGTTTGGTTCAAGGAGTCCAAAGTTATGGACTCCCAAAGGGGGTGCCCCATCCCCCATTGTTTCCAATGGGAGCTAATAGGAGATGGGGGCTACAGTTTTGAGGGTCCATACCTTTGGCCCCCCTGAACCAAACTGCACCAAACTTGGGGGGTGCCATCATCTCCAGATGGTAACCTGAAATTTTGGTGCCGATACATCCAAAAATGCACCCCCTGCAGGAACATTTTAGAAATTTGCCCAAGAATCTTTGTTCTACATTGAGTTTTCTGCATTGCTGTCAATGGGGGTTGCAGGCTGTGGAGGGCACATTTCTGAAGGCACAGTCTCAAAACTTTCAGGGCCTCATCAGGAGACTGCCCTAATGATACCCCCCAAGTCAACATGACAACCCTCCAAATATTTAAACATGGGCACCATGTCACCCCTTAACTTCTCCAGACTAAACATAGCCAGATCCCTAAATTGCTCCTCATGGGCATGGATTCCAGACCTTTTACCATTATGGTCGCTATCCTCTGGACCTGTTCTAACTTGTTAATATCCTTCCTGAACTGAGGGGCTCAGAACTGGACACAGCATTCCAGATGAGGTTTGACCAATGCAGAATAGAGAGATACTGTTCCCTTTCTTGATGTAGACACCATACTCCTTTTGATGCAGTCCAGAATCACATTGTTTTTCTTTGCTGCACATCACACTGCTGAACTCTGTTCTAGCCTCTCAAGACATTTTTTAAAAACTCACTTGGATTTCTTTTAAGTCAATAAGATTTGGAAAACAGCTGTTTCATCCATACTTTCAGATGTCAGAAATGTTGAGGCTTTGTGTAAACTGGGGAAAAAAAGCTGAGAACTTGTTACACAGTTTAATTTTTCAACCTATCACAATTTGATATCTTCCACATCAACTTGACGTTCCCTAGCTGTAACTTCTTGGCAACTGGTGCAACTTGGTAGATGTCTTTTTCTATGTATAAAATATGTCACTAACAGTGCAGTCCTATGCAGTGACTCCAGTACAAGCTCATGGAAACGAATGTACTTAGACCGCAGTAACTCCCCTTAGAATTGCACCATTAATGGTGGAAGTTACTCCCAGATACCAGATAACATAGTGATGACCTCTAGGTGACTTTAAAAAGGGTTAGAAAAATGGTCCCTCAATATCCTCTAGCAATGATGACCACAGGGAACTACTGCCAGCGTGGTGTAGTGGTTAAGAGCAGGTGGATCATAATCTGGAGAACCAGGTTTGATTCCCCACTCCTCCATCTGAGTGGCACAGACTTTCTGCACTCCTACATTCCTGCTGGGTGGCCTTATGCTAGTTACAGTTCTCTCAGAACTTTCTCAGCCCCACCTACCTCACAAGGTGTCTGTTGTGGGGAGAGGAAGGGAAAGGAGCATGTAAGCCACATTGAGTCTCCTTGGAGGAGAGAAAGGTGGGGTATAAATCCTCTTCCTCTTCCTCTTCCTCTTCCTCTTCCTCTTCCTCTTCCTCTTCCTCTTCCTCTTCCTCTTCCTCCTCCTCCTCCTCCTTCTTGTCTAGCTCCTATTAATAAGTTTGCAGTTGCACTAGTGCTTCCATTTCTGGAACATCAATGGTTTTCAATGAGCTGGGACAAGTGAAAGCATGCTCCATGTTAGAGATTATCTAGCTACATGGAACTTGGTCACAGAACCTGAGCCCCGATGTCCAGGGACAATCAACCTCTGAATATCAGCCCTATGAGGCAACCTTCAAGCTTTAAGCCCCTTGGGAGAGGCACCTGTCTTCCTAGTTGGCTTACTGGCAGAGTATACGTTTTGCATGCTAAAGGTCCCTGTTTCGATCTCTGACATTTCTCGTTAAAAGGCTGCCGAGATTGAACAAAATCTTTCTCTGTCTGGACCCTGGAGAGGTGCTGCCAGTCATATTAGATAATACTGAGCTAGATTGATGAACGGTTCTCTCACTGTAAGGCAGCATCCCACACCGATGGTGGTCTATTAAACAGAGCAGCGATAATAATCGCTATTCCTCTTTCAGATTCTGTCCTCTGAGTTGTTTTTCCTTAAAATAAATATATTTGAGTGTCTGAATTTCCATTTGAGCAGATGCTTTTCTTTGCGTCCCTTTCAGTGTCCTCCTTCACTTCTGGTCTGCAGCTGTTTTTGATTCTATAATGGAATCCATCTAGCATCAGGCCGCAAAGTCATTTCTGGCTTCTAAGGTCAGTCCAATTGGTAGACGGAGCATCTCTGAGATGACCCAAATGAACTTTGGTGACCTTTCGGAGAAGGCGTCTGTCACTAGCATTCAGTACCCTTTCTCATTACAGCAGAACTGCTGCCATACCCAATTAAAATGGATTTTAAGCAATTCAATTAAACAATGCTTTCAAAGGCCTCGTCATGTGTCATCTTTAATAACGGTAATTTTTCCAGAAGGGGTACTTTATCTTGTGGGTATGTTTCATCAAGATGATCTATGCCTTGACTTCATTTCATTCAGAGCAAGGGGATTTTTCACAGGGTCAGCCAAATCCTCTCGACCACTCCCTTCTGTCTCCTAAATTGAAAAAGCAAATGTGTCAGGTAGGAGTCACAAGCCAGAACAAATAGCAATCTGACAAACAAACACACTGTCTTACTCTGACAAGGCCAAAGTCTTGGGAAAGTTGATCCAATGGACAAAGTTGGAGGTCACAGTTGTCTCTGGGAGCAGTCAATAGTCAGGACATGACAGCATCTAATCCAGGGTTCGGCGCTTATGCTCAGCTAGTGTTGACAGCCCCTGGATACTTACCAGGACACGGAGGACTCTGAGGCAGAACCTGAAGAAGACCTGGCAGCAGAGCCAACTCCCAGCCCTTCCCTGCTTGATGATGTGCAGGTGGGGGAGCCTGCAGACCCTCCTAGGGAACCCAGTAATGAGTCAGATGTGCATAAGAGGCAGAAGCAGAGGCTGCTACTGCAGAAGCAAAGAAGGAGTGCTCGTCTTGCAGCAAGATATGGGAAAATAGAAGTCTCTGCATCTGATGAGGATTAACTCCTTGCAGAATCCCAGCCCCTTGAACAAGGCTCTCTATATAAGCCTTGCTGTGAGCTTGCTTCTGCCTGGGTGTACTGCTGATTCCCAGCCTGCCTTGACCCATTGGACTGTCCTTTGACTATGCTCTTGTCTGACAATACTGTCCTGCAAGACTGGACCTGACCACGCCCTGCCTGCCTGCAGCTCAGCTGGTTTATAAAGGAAAGCCTGGTTGGTAATTGAATCACAGATGAGCAGCACGTCAGGGCCCACAAATAGGTACGGGGAGAGGTGGTTTCTAAGGTACAGGGGCCCCAGACTGATCGAGGCCTTAAAGGTCAAAACCAAAATATAACATTAAAGAAATAAAAGAAAGTTACATCACTGCAATTCCTGGTTGTTGGGGTATCTGTGCAGGACAAATCGGAGGATGGGATGTTCCGATAGGGGAAGAAGAAGAATGAATTACTGACTATTAATAAACCAGCTCTTTCTTTTTTTTCCCTTGAGTCTGAATCACAATTTCAACAATCCAGCAGGATGCATGGATTTCACATGCTTTTCTGCCCACAAATGTTCTGCCCCCAAATTTCTCACTGCCCCAATTGATGCTTCCATCCCCCCCCCGAGACTTTGAGAATCCTTAATTTAGTATCTCTACCATTTCAAGCATATCTAGTTGATTTCTTAATTGCTCGATTTCAGTTAGAATTGCTTTGTTAAATCAACTTTTATCTTCCTCCAACATTTGAATTCTATTTGCTGTTTTCTTGGTTGGTTCCTATTTTTCTTTCTCCCCCTGCTTCTCGAGGCCATGACTATTACATTCCCTCTCATATAAGCCTTGCTGGTTTCTCAAATCGTTGCAGTGGGGATATCAGCTGTGTTATTTAGCTTTAAAATTGTGTTGGTCTTTGAGGTGCTACCGGACCCGAGTCTTATTCTTCAACTGCAGACCAACACAGCTAACCACCTAAAAATATCTTCTTGGCAGGAATGTGAGATAAGCATCCAAATAACGACATGTGTGCAGCTGAATTTATACGACTGTTTTGGGGCTAGTGAAAAGACGGCAGCGGATCACAACAATCTTTGAAATGCAATCATATTTCATGGATAACTTTTTAGTTATTCTTGGGTGATTGCTTTGAAAATGTCCCTCTGACATGGTTATTTATTGTACTATGGGGAAAAGGAAGATGACCACCTTCCCTTCCTAGAGATGTGGCTTCTGAGAGACCCGTCTCATCCAGCACACTCTCTTTTTGAACTGTTACCATCTGGCAGACAATACAGGTCTATCAAAACTAGGACAAAGAGGCTTAGAGACAGCTTCTACTCTAGAGCTGTGGCTATGCTAAACTCCGTGGCTTCATGTTGATGTGTTTGGGGCTGTGTAGGGATGGGTGGAGGAAGGGGAGAGTGAGGATGGGGTATGAGTCTGAAATTGTGTGCATCGAGGAATGCTGCTGTAAATTTCGTTGTGCGTGCACAATGACAATAAAATGCTTATGCTTATGCTTATGTGGGTCAGCTTCTCTGAAACCCATAAGAACATAAGAACAAGCCAGCTGGATCAGACCAGAGTCCATCTAGTCCAGCTCTCTGCTACTCTCAGTGGCCCACCAGGTGCCTTTGGGAGCTCACATGCAGGAGGTGAAAGCAATGGCCTTCTGCTGCTGCTGCTCCCAAGCACCTGGACTGTTAAGGCATTTGCAATCTCAGATCAAAGAGGATCAAGATTGGTAGCCATAAATCGACTTCTCCTTCATAAATCTGTCCAAGCCCCTTTTAAAGCTATCCAGGTTAGTGGCCATCACCACCTCCTGTGGCAGCATATTCCAAACACCAATCACACGTTGCGTGAACCCAGTCCAAGGAAACAGTGTTATTTCGCCTAGCGCTTTCTTAAAACGACTTTGACAAATGCAATGCCAGCGTGAGAATGGTGTATGTTCAGGCTCCTCTGGAGCAGTTTCAAATGTGCCTGCTGTTCCACGATAGCCCCAAACTCCCCGCAGGCAGAAGGAAAAAATCCTCATCAATTTGATTAATCTGAGATCCTAAGCTGACACCACGAAGCCCCAGCTCGAACAATTTCCCCTCTGCATAGGACACCGTCATAACTTTATGCAGATCTGAGCAAACCTTTGCTGAGCATGCCATCAAATCTTTGTTTTAAGCTGTAAGTTATGGCTGAGCAAAGGAAACAGCAGATAATTGCTTATTTCGTTTCAAAAAAAGCCTAGTGGTGAATGGCTGTGTGGAGGAAAGTCTGGTCTATCACAAAAGTCCTTTCAGGGAGGAATGTATCTGTGTCCAGGCACTCTTTGTCTATAGATTCACTGCCTCTTTCTTGCTGTTCGTGGAGACTCCCGGTACCATCATTAGGATCTAGGACTCCTGTATATTTCAGCAATCTCCTGGGGTATCTTACATGTATTCAGGCATTCTGCACACTGAACCATTCCTAGAACACTGTGCACTCAGAAACATCTGAGATCCTGCAGATAGGGAAGGAGAAAACCCCACGAGGAAGCCTCCTCCAATATCTCCAGTGTAAAGATTCATGAGAGTAAGAAAATGTCAAATTAAGACCCCCCCTCCCATAAATCAGTTGCTAGGGCAACCACATTGCAGGCTGAGCCACAGGCAAAATGCCATTGGCTACAACTGTGGCAGTTTGCTTGCTTCAACGAGGGGAAGTGATATCTCTCCTCCCAAATTCCAGGTGTGGTGGGAGAAATGAGTAGTTCCCAGTGAACATACATGGCCTGCTACATGTACTTGAAAGGAAGCTAGCCTTTGTGCCCCAGGCCCCTTCTACACAGGCCAAGGTTCCCTGCTTGGGCTTTAAAGAAAATTATTTTTTCCATTTTGGTTTTCAAAATGGTTGGTTTGGTTTGAGAGCCAGCGTGGTGTAGTGGTTAAGAGCAGGTGGATTTTAATCTGGAGAACCGGGTTTGATTCCCCACTTCTCCACCTGAGTGGCGGAGGCTTGTCTGGTAAACCAGATGTGTTTCCGCCCTTCTACATTCCTGCTGGGTGACTTTAGCCCAGTCACGGTTCTTCAGAGCTCTCTCAGCCCCACTTGCCTCACAAGGTGTCTGTTGTGGGGAGAGGAAGGGAAAAGGAGCTTGTAAGCCATCTTGAGTCTCCTTACAGGAGAGATACAGGGGTATAAATCCAAACTCTTCTTCTTGTTCTTTTCAGATCTTTTTATACGTACTGGCTTGGTAGATTCCTTGGTATTGTGTATACATGCTGAACTGTTGTTTTAGATAATGTAAATGGTCTTTATGTGCATAATGAATGTAATTTATATTAATAATACGGTGCCTCACTGATCATATGTCGTAACAAATTAAGTTGAAAAATGGATGCTGAGGAGAAAATTCAAAATGGCAAACAGAAGATGGCGAGAAAATGAAAGAATCACCGAGCAAAACAGCAGGGGTGAGAAATCTGAAATGCTCCCTCAGGCAAATATTTTTTCTCACACTATGCAAAATATCCTCTAAGCCTTCCGAACTACCTCGGTGCATTGCTAGATTGCTGATCTTTCTTTGATAGGAATTTATGACCCAATAGATGGGATCCAATTTTTTTTTAAAAAAAGGAAGATCTTTTTGTGTGCCTTCTCAGTCAAATAACTTCACCACGATTTCCCCCACACTCCTATTGCTATTTCAATAAAAAACATCTGAACATCTCGATGTCTCAGATTCCATTCTTTGAGTACTTTGTTCTTCAATGTCCTTTGAGTCACCAAACAAAGCCGAAAAGATATTTTTTAAAAAAGTATTCACAGGGAATAATGTGCTTGCCTGCTTTGCCCTTGAAAAACAAGAATCTCTTCCAGGAATGGATGGATTACTCTTAAAGAGACAGATGAAGATTTCAACCTCCGTGAAGGGAATGCCCAGTATAGATCCGACAGAAATGCAAACCTCCGCTCACCTTGAAAAAAGCTCTCAGCGGTAGTCGAAGGCGAATCTAGGAAAAATGTAGCCTAGTGCAAAATCTGAATTTTCTACCCAACCACCCCCACCTATATGGGTGGCAACCCTCCCCCACTATGACCAAACAAGATTTTTTTGCACCAGGTCTTAAAGTCAATGTATCGACCTGGGAGGAAGGAGGGGGGGTGAGTTTCTACCCCCCATGTGACTAAATGGCCACAGCCTGGGGACATTTGACCCCATATGTCCCCCTGGGTGGTACACCCCTAGAGCTAGCACAGGAGAAAAGGATTGATGGTGGCAATGGCAGAGGAACTGAGTTTGATTCCCAGCTCTGCCGCCTGAGCTGTGGAGGCTTATCTGGGGAATTCAGATTAGCCTGTACACTCCCACACACGCCAGCTGGGTGACCTGGGGCTAGTCACAGCTTCTCGGAGCTCTCTCAGCCCCACCTACCTCACAGGGTGTTCGTTGTGAGGGGGGAAGGGCAAGGAGATTGTAAGCCCCTTTGAGTCTCCTGCAGGAGAGAAAGGGGGGATATAAATCCAAACTCCTCCTCCTCCTCCTCCTCCTCCTCCTCCTCCTCCTCCTCCTCCTCTTCTTCTTCTTCTTCTTCTTCTTCTTCTTCTTCTTCTTCTTCTTCTTCTTCTTCTTCTTCTTCTTCTTCTTCTTCTTCTTCTTCTTCTTCTTCTTCTTCTTCTTCTTCTTCTTCTTCTTCTTCTTCTTCTTCTTCTTCTTCTTCTTCTTCTTCTTCTTCTTCTTCTTCAGTTGTCTTGGAGGGAGGGAATGCAATATGGCAATGCATGGTCTCATCAGATCTTGGAAGCTAAGCAAGGTCAGTACTCAGAAGGGAAAAGACCAAGGAAGTCTCTGCAGAGGAAGGCAATAGCAAACCACCTCTGCATTTCATTTGCCTTGAAACACCCTTGGTTGGAATCTCCACTAAGCCAGATGTGACAGGGGAAGAGTCACCATAAGCCAGAAGAAGAAGGGTTTGCATTTATACCCCCCTCCTCTCTCTCCTATAAGGAGACTCAACATGGCTTACAAACTTCTTTCCTTTCCTCTCTCCACAAGAGATACTTTGTGAGGTAGGTGGGGCTGAGAGAGTTCCAAGAGAACCATGACTAGCCCAAGGTCACCCAGCAGGAATGTAAGAGTGCAGAAACACATCTGGTTCACCAGATAAGAGTCAGCCACTCATGTGGAGGAGTGAGGCATCAAACTCAGTTCTCCGATTAGACCTGCTCTTAACCACTACACCACACTGGCTCTCAAGGAGACAATACTCAGAGAGCCTGACCGATAGAGTGTCTCGGAATAAGGCTGATCCTTGTATTTTTAAATTTAAAATATTTGTATCCTGTCTCTCTCTCTCTCTCTCCAGTTAGGGCCCTCAAAGTAACCAACAGTTAAGACGTTTAAGACAATGTCTTAAACAGTTAAGACATTAAAATCAACTTTATGGCCAATATGTATATGTAAAGCAGCAATTCGAACACACAGAAAAGTGTGGAAGAAGGGTTAACAAGAAGAAGATTTGGTTTTATGTTATGTTGTTAAGGCTTGTGCTATAACACGTAATAAATATTTACACATAGAGTTTCTGGGAAATTGTACAGCAGCCGGAAGTGACAATCACAGGATGCCATTTGTGTAAATTTCTGCCCTGTTCGGTCCCCGCGGTGATACCTGTGGTAAGCCTTAGGTGCTGAATCGGCTCTGGTGCCAGTTCAGACTTTGTGTTATTTTCTGAATATCCATCAGAAGATCAGCAAAACAATTCCGTCCAATTATTTCCAAACTGTGGCACACCTGGCGATCATGAACGAAATCAAAAACCGCTCTGACCTCGAGAGCTCTGCCACATTGATCGGTATCTTCACCTGTTCCGTTCTGCCCTTGAAACCCGGCGGAGGCCGGAGCTTTCAGACTGCAAGTTCATTAATTCTCAGCGCTCGCAGCCACTCCGAAGGCGCTTCCGACTTCCACCGTCACGTCAGCCGTGGGTCGTTCCTTTGTCTTCGAACGATTAGTCTGTGCACAAAGGTGCAGATACCTGATAAAGCTCGGCAGAAGCTAGTTAAAAATGCGCCAGCGGAGCCGCCCGCTTCGAAGGATTATCTCAACTGGAGAGAATGTGTCTGTCGGATGGTGGCACTAAAAGGTCAAGACACCAATGACTTCTCCTGTCTGGTAGGAACGACAATGACCACGGATAGACCTGGTTCCAGAAATCACACCAGCATGAGACAGCCTGTCCTTCCAAAATAAACAGACCTGGTGGTGCAAACAATTCCGTTGGCTTTTCTACAGGCGTGAATGTGGGGGAAACAGCTGTCTCCCACTCACACCCCCACCTATTGTTTCGAGAACCACTTTGCAGCTAAAATGCTTGCATGTTATTATTTATTATATGATTCCATGGCACCTTTAAGACCAGCAAAGTTTTATGCTTGGGGCAAGCTTGCGCATGAATGCTTGTCCCAAGCATAACACTTTGCTAGTCTTAAAG
Source organism: Sphaerodactylus townsendi (assembly GCF_021028975.2). Lineage (NCBI taxonomy): Eukaryota > Metazoa > Chordata > Lepidosauria > Squamata > Sphaerodactylidae > Sphaerodactylus > Sphaerodactylus townsendi. Next base: position 49,003,101 of record NC_059437.1, read on the forward strand.
GTGCCACCAGAGTAAAATTTCTTTCTGCTGCTCTGGAGCAACACAGCTACCTACCGTACCTGAATTTATCATCATTAATAGTAATCTATTACTAGTCTTTCCCTCTGTTATTACTCTTAGTAGTCTTTCTCATTGGCCCGCACATGCAGAATAATGCACTTTCAGTCTACTTTCAATGTACTTCGCGGTTGTGGAATAGCAAAATCCACTTGCAAACAATTGTGAAAGTGGATTGAACTCTAGGACTGTTCAATTCTCTCTGGCCAACCTTTAATCTAAGGACCAAACACTTCCTTTGCTTTGCCTCTTCAGAAATCTACAAGAAGGTGGTGAATATCACCTAGGAAAATTTAGAAGAGAAGAAGAAGAGTTTGGAAGAAGAGTTATATCCCCCCTTTCTCTCCTGTAGGAGACTCAAAGGAGCTTACAATCTCCTTGCCCTTCCCCCCCTCACAACAAACACACTGTGAGGTAGGTGGGGCATTTAGTAAGCAAAGTGGGATACAGAGTGACATATTGAAGGTATGGCAGGTATGGAACATACCTGGGGTGTCCCTTGAAAGTGGGCACCATTCCTACCTGTCTGTGTAGCCAGGCCATCCTTGCTTCTCGGCGTCTGGGCCCTCAGCATCACTCAGCCACTGGAAATGCTGCACCCACCCCACGCCTAGCTTAACTTTGGGGAGAGACTCCCACTGCCCTGAGCCAGCAACAAGACATGTGAGTGGTCAGCCAAAGGACCAACCTCCTGGGCTGGGGACTCAAGGGGAACACCAATGCCAAAGGAGCTATTCTACCTGCACGGCAGAGGCTTATCTGGTGAACCAGATGCGTTTCCGCACTCCTACATTCCTGCTTGGTGACCTTGGGCTTGTCACAGTTCTCTCTACCTCACAGTTCTCACCTACCTCACAAGGTGACTGTTGTGGGCAGAGGAAGGGAAAGGAGCTTGTAAGTCACCTTGAGTCTCCTTACAGGAGAGAAAGGTGGGGTATAAATCCAAACTCTTCTTCTTCATAGATACAACCCTGGAGATACACAAATGTGTCCCCATTTTTCATTTGTGAAATGTCTGATCATAGGCCATTCTGGAACACCCAGTTTCTGGCCAAGGTGCTAGCTGTGACAGAAAGTCTTTTTTTCCAACTTTGTGGCATAGACCAGGGGTCTCAAACGCACGGCCCTCCAGATGTTCATGAACTACAATTCCCATCAGTCCCTCCCAACATGAGCATTGGCTATACTGGCAAGGACTGATGGGAATTGAAGTTCATGAACATCTGGAGAGCCACGAGTTTGACATCTGTGGTATAGACCATGTTTTGGATTTTGTGAGGCTGTGGTCTTGCAAGGGGTCAAAGAGCACGCCCGAATCCCAGTTGAGGCCTACAGAATTCCAGAAGAAGCTTAACCACTGCTAGGCAAAAGGTTTCAGCCGAGTCCCCTGAAGATGTAAATGAGCCTTTTACCAGGGTATGTGAACTGACAGAAATGACAGTTGACGCCCTTTCATTTGAAGTACAAACTGCATTTTAACTGAACGTTAACATCTAGCCCTGTCTGGAGCAACAGGGCTGGTTCATCAGACGTCCTTCCCGGGAAAGGCGTCTGAACCATTTCTTTTGTCTCAGTGGAATGAACACAGAAGGAAGAAGCTGCACGATTCCTCAGGTAAAGAGCTGTGACAGGTAATCATGCTCTCTACGAGATGCTGAGTAATGAGGAGCGGGTCGGCAGAAATAATGGATGGGAGGCAATAACTGAGGTGAATAACAATGCGCCTCTGATGAGACGAGGCGAGGTGGGGAAGAGACGGAGAGCGAGATGGAAATAAAGTAGATGATCAGGCGTACCTTAAACAACAGCAGCACGTGGATCTTGGCTCAGGGGAGATTGACCTAAGAATCACATGATCTCTCATCACAAGGTGACTCTGGAAGGCGACGGCTGTGGCTGCTGGTGGTGGAAAGTGTGGTCCAATCCCAGCTGACTGATGGGGACCTTGTAGGGTTTTCAAGGCAAGAGATTAACAAAGGTGGTTTGCCATTGCCTGCATCTGCATAGCAACCATGGACTGCCTTGGTGCTCTCCCATCCTAGTACTAACCAGAGCCAACCCTGGTTGACTTCCAAAGTCTGATGAGATCAGGCTTCAATTTGGGTTCCAGGTGGTTTACGGTGTGCTTGTAACACAAACCATGGTGGTAGGAAGTGCCATCACATCACACCGAGTCATGGCAACCTCACAGCGTTTTTAAGACAAGAGACAACAACTGTGTTACCTGCCAAGAGAAATGGTGCAGTGGTTAAGAGCAGATGGATTCTAATCTGGGGAACTGGGTTTGATTCCCCACTCCTCCACCTGAGTGGCAGAGGCTTATCTGGGGAACCAGGTGTGTTTCTCCACTTCTACATTCCTGTTGAGTGACCTTGAGCTAGTCACAATTCTTCAGAACTCTCTCAGCCCCACCTGCCTCACAAGGTGCCTTTTGTGGGGAGAGGAAGGGAAAGGAGCCTGTAAGTCACCTTGAGTCTCCTTACAGGAGAGAAGGTGTATAAATCCAAACTCCTCCTACTCCTCATGTTTCATGTTTTATTGTTTGCTGTATTGGACACTGTGATGACCTACATTTTACCCGTGCCCATGTGTATTTTACTCTGTTATGCCAATAAAGGTATTGTATTGTATTGTAACTAGTGCAATATTCCGAATCTACTTCTACATTAACAGTACCTGGAGTGGAATCCAAAGTACCCATGTGCTGTTTCTACCCAATTTCCTGTAGATGAGCTGTGAGCCCATTTTGTTCAAGCCCCAAAGAGTTCAAATGAGTAATCTAAAAACAAATCAACCTGGTAGCTTCATTTTGAGTGTGTTCCTGGGACGTTCCAGACATTAAAACCAACCATTCGCTCTCTACTTTCTGCAAGATCTGTTAATCTAAAATAAAGCTTGCTCTGAATTTCGATCCATTAAAAAAAAAAACTCTGTTCAGGTTTGCACTGTAAATGACACTTTAATCTTTTTTTTTTAAGCACTACCTGGTTTGTGTGCTGTGAGCACTTCCAACTGATTGGACTTCCTTTAGTTTGCTTTAGGGGGACCAAGGAACTGAACTGCACTAATCGATACATCGGAGCGCCAAAGGCATTAATCAGGACTCTTTCGGCTTCGGCGGCGTCCGAGTGAGATTTCATTACTTTGAATTAAGTACAACGAAACAAGGAACCGGCTCGTGCTCTCTGGAATGGAAAACTGAACAAAAAGTTTCAAAATATTTTTTTTTCCCTTCGCAACGTTTAAAGATGAGAGAACCTATGAAGTTGGCCATCCGACAACAGTTGGTTGCTGGCACGGCATTTGCCATAGTAACCAAGGCAGGTGTACAACAGGTGTAGTAAAAAAAAAAAAAGTGACCCCAAGGCGTACTTAAACTCACAAAGTGAGTAATATCTTAATAGGATTTGTTTTCTGGTAACAACTCCAGATGTTCTCAAAATAATCCAACCGGTAAGCATAAAGTCTTATTTGGCTATAAAACCTCCAGATTTGGTTTTATTTAGTTAATTCTTTCTCAAGCCAAATATCATACGTGCAAGGTTTTTCTTTCTTTTCTCCTCTAAGAGTATACTTGTTTTTCTAAAGCTCCCACATCAGATCCTGATGCCTATAGTTAAAGAACTGTAAGAAGGAGAGCCTGTCAAATTTGGAATAGATTCTGGAGATTATATAGCTTTAGAGAAACAAGAATACTCCTAGAGGAGAAAAGAAAGAAAAACGTTGCACGTATGATATTTGGCTTGAGAAAGAATTAACTAAATAAAACCAAATCTGGAGGTTTTATAGCCAAATAAGACTTTATGCTTATGAAAAAGAGTTGCTGGGGGTTCTGGGAAGAGCTATCTTCATAGCGCACTGGCTATTGGGGTGTACCACCCAGGGGAATATATGGGGTCACATGGGGGGCGGAAAATTGCCCCACACCCCTCCTCTTTCCCCCTGGTCCATACACTGACTTCCTCCTGGGTCCATACACTGGTTGTGGTGGGGAAGGGCAGCTGGCCATACCGGGAAGGGGGGGGGGGCGCAGCGGAAACTCCGATTTTGCAGCGGGCTTCATTTCCCCTAGATACGCCTCTGCTGGCTGTACATCAGCAAGAAGCTTTTAAGCCAGCGGAAGGGTGAGTTATCCATCTATCTGCTGCTCTTGGTTTGGGGGACCAAATTTGAGAGGTCGACTTTGTATAAGGTGACCAGACGTCCTGCTTTTGGCGGGACAGTCCCACTTTTGAGCAATTTATCCCACGGGGTTTTTTAATTCTCCCGATTTTTGGAAGGCTGCCGCACTGCCTTCTGGGGCGCTCCCCTTTTCCTGCCCTGTCACAGGGCAGGAAACAGGGGAGTGCCCCAAAAGGCACTCCCCGTTTCGGGGAGCACCCCAAAAGGCAGTGCGCTCCTGCGGCCGCATCAAAAAGGTAAAAATGTTGGTCACCTTAACTGTGTAGGAACAGGGAAACCAATCCAATTCCCCAGATGAAAGTTCACCGCTCCTGTGGAGGAGTGGGGAATCGAATCCTGTTCTCCAGATTAGAGTCCACCTGCTCCCAACCACTATACCACACTGGCTGTCACAGTAAGCAATTTGGCTTCATCCAGAACACTGTTCCATGCTCTTATGTGGAAACCGTTTTATGAAATCGAGTGAGAAACCATACAAATTAAGCAAATGTTTAAGCTGAAAATGGATGAGAATTCATCTGTGAAAGCAATAGAAGGGGTGGAGGGAGAAAAGCCACCATTACCCTATTATTTTTTTCTGATGTCCTGGAGAACTAATCACAGCCAACGGCTGTTGAGTGGAAGGGCGGAAAGGGGAAAGAGACGCTTGACTAGAAATCAGGAGCCTGAATCTTGCTCTCCGCAAAGCGATGTGCGCCATGTTCCAAACTGCCTGGATTATTTCCTTTAACGACTTCCTTAACTTGATTTACACCGAAAGAGGAACTAAATAAGCAATAAGCAGTCAGTTCGTTACAGGGGAAGGAGGAAGAAAAGTATTTTGCGCTACTGCCGTAATGCTGCTCGCTTGAAATAAAGGGCAGCCAAGATTACTGTCGGGCGAAGGAGGAGTTTGTTCGTCGCTATCTTGCAACTTGCATCCATAAGAGGATGAGATCATTGAAAACCAAATAAATAAATACAAGGGGGGATATGCCCCAGACCATTATGGCATAGAAACTGCATTTTTTTTGTCTGGCTTAACAGACAGTGTTACCTCGATTTCTCCATCTTCAAAATGGAGATTGCCTGTGCTGACTGCAGAGGATCACTGTCTTAAAACAGTTTTGGAGAGCAGCCATCTTGGTCTGCAGTAGAAGAATGAGATTCAAGTCCAGTAGGGCTGTCCTGCCCCCCCAAGTGAATCCATTTTTAGTGCCCTGTACTTGGCTAGGACAGAGTGGGGGAGACACAAGCCAGGTTCAACAGTTCTTACAATACAATAGGTTTATTACTGGTGAGAATCAAGACCCTAACTCCTCCCTTGGGTCTATCTAAATCAGAGTACTTGCTTGTCTTGAGCAGGTTTGAAACTGTAGACTGTGTCTTCTCTTGGGTGCTTTCAAGAAAGTCCACTGTGTCTTGCTTCCTTTCAGTTCTTTCAGTCTTTGTCTAGTTCTAACTACTGTTAAACTTAACTTGTGCTCTATGGACCACCATATACTAATATGCACGTCACAAATATTCCAGTCTCCAACTACTCTTAGCACCTCACTCTGACTGACTGGCTAGAACTAAAACAGGGGATTGCTGTGTAAAGAGGGAAACTGCCTATTGGGAAATGTCTTAAAGGGACAGGGGCTAACTAAAATACCCTCCTTTTGAAGACTTAACAATGAACTAAATATGCAAACTATGGAGAAACTAAAGCTTAATGGGGAAATAACAAAAGCCTCTGTGGGGGCACTAGAGACCTACAAGATTTTCGGAGCACAAGCTTCTGAGAGTCAGAGCTCTCTTTACTCCATTAAAGTAGTCAGCTGTGGTTGGTGTACAGATATGAACAATTGAGAGCACCTGTGGCTCAAGGGCACAACGTCTGCTTGGTGTGCAGAAGGTCCTGGGTTCAATCCCCAGCATCTCCAGGTAAAAGAACCAGGTAATAGGTGATGCAAAAGACCTCCACCGGAAACCCTCTAAAGTGCTATCACGTTGTAACTGGCTTACAGCAATCCAATAAGTTTTTTTCAAGGCAAGAGACACTCAGAACTGATTGGCCATTGCCTGCCTCTGCATAGCAACCTTGGACTTCCTTGGTGGTCTCTCATCCAAGTACTAACCAGGGATGATCCTGAATGAGTGTCCAAGATCTGATGGGATCATAAGAACATAAGAACATAAGAACTAGCCTGCTGGATCAGACCAGAGTCCATCTAGTCCAGCACTCTGCTACTCACAGTGGCCCACCAGGTGCCTTTGGGAGCTCACCTGCAGGATGTGAAAGCAATGGCCTTCTGATGCTGCTGCTCCTGGGCACCTGGTCTGCTAAGGCATTTGCAATCTGAGATCAAGGAGGATCAAGATTGGTAGCCATAGATTGACTTCTCCTCCATAAATCTGTCCAAGCCCCTTTTAAAGCTATCCAGGTTAGTGGCCATCACCACCTCCTGTGGCAACATATTCCAAACACCAATCACACGTTGCGTGAAGAAGTGTTTCCTTTTATTAGTCCTAATTCTTCCCCCCAGCATTTTCAATGAATGCCCTCTGGTTCTAGTATTGTGAGAAAGAGAGAAAAATCAGGCTAGCTTGGGCCATCTAGGTCAGTGGTGGTGAACCTATGGCACTCCAGATGTTCATGGACTACAATTCCCATCAGCCCCTGTCAGCATGGCCATGCTGGCATTGGCTGATGGGAATTGTAGTCCATGAACATCTGGAATGCCATAGGTTCGCCACCACGGATCTAGGTTAAAGCAAAGTGTTCATTTCCCACTGTGTTAAGCACCTCATTAGTATCAAATGTAACCCCCCTCCCCTATCTGCTTCCCCCAAGCGCTGAACTCAAGTTTCAGATCATGAAGAGATCTCTCTCATCAGCCGGCCACACTGACTGGTTGCAGTTTGGGAAGAGTCTATTTTCTCCTGACAAGGAGGAAATGCATCTTAGAACACCAATAACGTAGGAGCCTCGGCCATTAATTTAACAGTTCACGCGACTGTCAGAACCCATGGAGCTCCATTAACTTTAACTTGGATGTGGAGCTTGCGATTGGCCAGAAATGAAATGCTTGGTTAGCATAAGTCAGAGTAATTATGGCATTCACAGGGAAAATATAGCCCTTAATTAGCTTTACAATGCAAAGAAAATGAATTACAAACTATCTGTATAATTCATGACTTGCCTCCAGTTAATTTGATGTGGTGATGCATGAAGTTCAACTCCCCTTCTCTCTACAGCTAAACAAAATGTTTACCTCCATGCGACTCTAGCAGGACTGAGATTTGAAGTCCCAACAGGCCCAAGCACTTTACTGTTTAGTGAGGACCCTTAGTGAGGATATTGACAAGCTGGAATGGGTCCAGGGGAGGGCAACTGAAATGGTTAAAGGTCTGGAATCCATGCCCTACGAGGAAAGACTTAGGGAGCTGGGTATGTTTAGTTTGGTGAAGAGAAGATTAAGAGGTGACATGATAGCTATGTTTAGATATTTGAAGGCATATCATGTTGGGGAGGGAGCAAGCTTGTTTTCTGCTGCCCCAGAGCCTGAGGAAGGTAGGGTTTGGAGAGAGAAGGGACCTCAGCAGGTGATAAAGCTACAAAGTCTACCCCCTAAAGTAGTCATTTTTCCCTAGGAGAACTGCTCTCTGTTGCCCAGAGATCATAAGAACATAAGTACTAGCCTGCTGGATCAGACCAGAGTCCATCTAGTCCAGCATTCTGCTACTTGCAGTGGCCCACCAGGTGCCTTTGGGAGCTCACATGCAGGATGTGAAAGCAATGGCCTTCTGATGCTGCTCCTGCTCCTGAGCACCTGGTTTGCTAAGGCATTTGCAATCTGAGATCAAGGAGGATCAAGATTGGTAGCTGTAGATCGACTTCTCCTCCATAAATCTGTCCAAGCCCTTTTTAAAGCTATCCAGGTTAGTGGCCATCACCACCTCCTGCGGCAGCATATTCCAAACACCAATCACACGTTGCGTGAAGAAGTGTTTCCTTTTATTAGTCCTAATTCTCCTCCCCAGCATTTTCAATAGATGCCCCCTGGTTCTAGTATTGTGAGAAAGAGAGAAACATTTCTCTCTGTCAACATTTTCTACACCATGCATAATTTTATAGACTTCAATCATATCCCCCCTCAGACATCTCCTCTCCAAACTAAAGAGTCCCAAATGCTGCAGCCTCTCCTCATAAGGAAGGTGCTCCAATCCTTCAATTATCCTCGTTGCCCTTCTCTGCACTTTTTCTATCTCTTCTATATCCTTTTTGAGATGTGGCGACCAGAACTGAACACAGTACTCCAAGTGCGGTCGCACCACTGCTTTATATAAGGGCATGACAATCCTTGCAGTTTTATTATCAACTTTTTTCCTAATTATCCCCAGCATAGAGTTTGCCTTTTTCACAGCTGCCATGCATTGAGTTGACATTCCCATGGAACTATCCACTAAGACGCCCAAATCCCTTTCCTGGTCTGTGACTGATAGCACTGACCCCTGTTGTAATGCCAGAAGATCTCCAGCTACCTTCTGGTTGTTGGCAACCCTAAGGAAGGTGGGTATAATCTAAAGAAAGGTTCTGTGGGATCCAACCCTAATTAAATACCGTAAGCATTTCCTTTGAACTCCAATAAATTAAACAAATTTAGAGTAATTTGAATTTGAATTCCTTTGAACTGAACATACCCTTTTAAAATTATTGCTTTTTTTTCTTTTTTAGCTGTTTTTAGTTACCCATCCTGAATCCTTAGGAAGTGACAAGGTCCAAATAAATCCAAATGTCTTTCTTTTCCTCGTCCCCCCCAAAATGAATGATGGCTAGACATTTCGGAAACTCTACGACTTAGAAGCCAATCTAGCCCTCGTCACAAACTCGGCTCCGTTTCTCCCCAAAGGACAAATTTGAGAAAACGATTCCACTTTGTCAATCGTCTCATTTGCAGTTTGTCTCCTTTGATGGCCGGCGATGCAAAATTAGAAACCAGAAATGACAATTTCGCCAGAAAAGAGGGAGCTGAAAGATATTAGGCGTCTGTTCTGCACACGTTTGAGTTGCTCGTGTTTTCTTTCCTCTTAAATGACAGCAGCAATATATCCTCCTAACATTAGTTTAATATAATGCAACTCTGGGAAAGTCTGATCCAGGCTTTTTCTAGGGGCTTCATTTTACATTTTCAGAGTCGGAAAGAAAAGTAGTTTCCATTGTTTGGTGCATCAGAGAAACTCTATGCAACTTCCTGCTTCTATTCTTTAAACCTAGACAGCACTCAGCCAGCCTCAGTGTGGGCATCTGAAATTGCTGAGAGGTCAAGAGTACTGACATTCAGTGATGAAAGAAATAGATGTACGTATTTTTTTTCTCTGGTTTAACCCGGGCATCTCCAATGATGACATAAAAGGCAAATCCACCTATTTTCAATGCAAAAAAGAAAAAAAAATCCTCCTTCAATCCTTTGATCTAGTTTCTTCTGAAATATTCCTTGTCATGTTACAAGGCACTTGGAATGAAGAAAAGGGCGATTATACATTCCATCCCAAACTCGGGTGTAATTAGTTATGCAAAATAGAGCTAATAAGGCAGGTAATGGGATTTTTCCTTTGGGGTTGGAGAGAAGAAGTGTGCCTATGAGGGGGCGTGTAGTAGCAACCTCTGCTATCTCTGTCTCTAAAGACGCATGTATTTATAGCAATCTGAATAGGCCGGACTACACTGAGGTCCCTTCCGCACATGCAGAATAATGCACTTTCAATCCATTTTTGATGCACTTTACAGCTGGATTTTTTTCTGTGCAGAACAGCAAAATCCACTTGCAAACAATTGTGAAAGTGGATTGAAGGTGTGTTATTCTACATGTGTGGAAGAGACCTGAGTTTGACAGAGCTTGGAAGCTAAGGAGGGTCAGCCATGGTTAGTACTTGGATGGAGGAACAAGCAAGGAAGAGCTTTAAGTTTAATTACAGTCATAGACTAGCCTTATGATAATGATACACACAAACAAAAGTCAAACAGCCAACATTAAAAGCAAAGGAATTGCAGGAACCACAGCAATAAAAGGAATACAAATGCAAATAAGTATTACTCCTTTTGAAAGTGGGGAACTTGCGCACTTAGCTCAGGGCTTGTTACCTGTAGCCTAGACTGAAACAGAATCAAAGGAAGGAAGGAAGGAAGGAAGGAAGGAAGGAAGGAAGGAAGGAAGGAAGGAAGGAAGGGAGGGAGGGAGGGAGGGAGGGAGGGAGGGAGGAGAAGAGGAGAGGAGGAGGAGTTTGAATTTATACCCCACCTTTCTCTCCTATAAGGAGACTCAAAGGGGCTTACAAGCTCCTTTCCCTTCCTCTTCCCACAACAAACACCCTGTAAGGTAGGTGGGGTGGCTGAGAGAGCTCCAAAGAACTGTGACTAGGCCAAGGTTACCCAGATGACATGTGTTGCAGTGCACAAGCTAATGTGGTCCACCAGATAAGCCTCCACACCTCAAATGGCAGAGTGGGGAATCAAACCCAGTTCTCCAGATTAAAGTGCACCTGTTATTAACCACTACACCATGCTGGAAGGAAGGAAGGAAGGAAGGAAGGAAGGAAGGAAGGAAGGAAGGAAGGAAGGAAGGAAGGAAGGAAGGAAGGAAGGAAGGAAGGAAGGAAGGAAGGAAGGAAGGAAGGAAGGAAGGAAGGAAGGAAGGAAGGAAGGAAGGAAGGAATGCTTGTGTTTTTGGATGTCTCATTCAGTAGGGAAGACCCATCAGAAGTATGATTCTCAAAGCAGGCTTGCCTCCTTCCATACACCACATCAAATCTGCTATGAACTCACTGCCTTGGTGAGTCCAGAAAATAATGGCTGGTAGTTTTAAAAGCTTCTGAGAGAAAGGAAATAATAATTTGAGATTAAAGAGGGCCCCCGATAAAGGAGGTATTTTCTCGGCATTAAAAACTCCATTTTGTGATAATGGAGATAAGTGAACACAATGCATCACGCGATGGAAAAAAATGAAGCCCTTTTTTATCCAGCCACCACAGCTGGGAATATCTTATCACCGTCAGAAAGGCTACCTGGGTGCACGCAGCACACAATGCAATTTAATGATTTAATTACACACAGAGATGGTGTTCAGTGGGAAACCGGAAGATACAGTGATGCTGACTTAAAGGAAAAAGCGTTGGCTGAGAAAATAAACGTGACGGCAAAAGCAAAACGGGAAAGGTATGGCACAGTCAGATAAAAGAAACTTTGCTTTCCCCCATAGGCCTGGTGGAAGAGCTCCATCTTACTAACCTGCGGAATGTCATGAAGTCCCACAGGGCCCGGGTTTCCTTTGACAGAATGTTCTATCAGGCTGGGGCCACTACTGAGAAGGCCCTAGCTCTGGTTGAGGTCAGCCAGATAAATTCGAGGCCAGGGGTCACCATTAGATTTTTATTAGCTGATAGTAATATTTGGGTGCTGTGTGGTTTCCGGGCTGTATGACCGTGTTCTAGCAGCATTCTCTCCTGGCGTTTCGCCTGCATCTGTGGCTGGCATCTTCAGAGGATCTGATGTTGGGAAAGCAAGTGGAGTATATATACCTGTTGGAGTGTCCAGGGTGGGTGAAGAAACATTGTCTGTGAGTAACAAAGAAGACAACCAGGTCAATAGTTGAGGGCATCTGAATAGAAGTATGAGTAACAATGAAGTCTATAGCATGGGAGTAACAATGGAGATAGCAAGGTCACTGGTGGGAGCATCTGAACACTCCAACACCCTGGACACTCCAACAGGTATATATACTCCCCTTGCTTTCCCAACATCAGATCCTCTGAAGATGCCAGCCACAGATGCAGGCGAAACATCAGGAGAGAATGTTGCTAGAACACGGCCATACAGCCCGGAAACCACACAGCACCCCAGTGATTCCGGCCGTGAAAGCCTTCAACAATACATTGATAGTAGTATTCTTTGGGGGAGGGGGCATACTGGGAAAGGTGGGGAGGGCATACTGGGAAAGTCATACTGGGAAACACTGCCTGGATGGAGGCCAGAGAACTGGTTGTTCGTCTGAAATGAGGCCTGCCTGCCACTTTGAAAACCAATTAAAAAAAGCAACTCTGAGCTCAAAGCTCAGAGGAGGCTGCCTGTGACATCTCTGCATGATTCCATGATGTTTGCTTTCCTTCCTTCCAGTCAACTTCCAACGTGGGGAGGAAAGTTTGCAAACCTGCCACATCTCTCTGTTGGGTGCAATCAATTGGATTTGTGATTTGCAGCCTACACAGGAGGCTGCCTGTTGCATTTCTGGATGAATCATGGTTCTGTGCTTTCCTCCTTCCAAATCAGGAGGCACATGCAGAACAACTGCTCATGTGGAAGCGCTGGTCTAAGATATCCAACCCCCCCAAATGGTTAAGGTTCTTCATGTCGCAATTTAGCAACTGAAAGATTGTGGCAGAGCTGTGAGCAATTTATCATCGGTTATTGAAAGCAGGAGATCTCCCCCCACCTCGGGGAGGGGGGGCAGAATTGCCCTTGAAAATCGATGAAAAAGTCATTACATTTGCAATGCAGTGCTTTGATGCATCTACAAACTAGCCAGTTAAAATGATTACCGATAGCAAATAAGAAACATACGGTGATTACAGATGGGTACAGATGTCTCTGCTCTGCTTTGTTATTTTTCTGGTGCATGCAGAATAGTGCACTTCCAATCCACATTCACAATTGTTTGCTAGTGGGTTTTGTTACTCCGCTCAGTAAAATCCAGCTGCAAAGAGCATTGAAAGTGGATTGAAAGTGCATTATTCTGCATGTGCAAAAGGGGCCTTAGTTATAAAGACTTTGGGTAGGGGATGCATTAGCTCAGAGCAGAACTGCAAGAGAAAAATAGTAAAAGGTAACATGTCTACACTAGAAACAATAGCAGAAACTGCAGTCCTGCTAACTAGCAATGGACTGCTAACTAACAGTACTGCTTACCTGATATGTTTGTGTTTTGATGTTGTATACTGTCATTTCATTTTTTTTTTGTTAAACGTGATATAGCATTTGCAGGGGTTGCAATGGACAATTTGTTTTTATTGATAAAAAATAATCATATACAGTAAAATACAAAGTCAAAATCTACCTTTGCTATTACATTTCTAGGAATATTTTTCTTGGAAGTAATAAACTTAATTTTTTTTCCCCTTGGGATACTAAAAATGCTAGGTAGCTATTTAGCTCTTGAGGTTCAGCAATGCAAATTATTTTGTTTCGTACAAAATTATTGCTAACATTTTTACCCGTATAGATCAGAGTTTTTAAAAAGATTTTGAGTAAATTCTAAACTTGAACCTAGAAATCAGTTCCAACCCCCCCCCCCCCTCCAATTCTGGATGTAGCCAACACTTGAAGGATGCTAGTACATTAATATTACATGATCTTCTATACAATTTTTAAATACTGTAGATTTTAAATGTACCTCTTGGGAGGTTTAAAATTCCCTACCTCTCATCCTGGATTGTAAGCATTCTTGAAAAGCTTATTTATGAAGGTAGGGTAAAAATGTGATATGTGAAGAAACTTGACTTTCAGAAGACTGATCGCTGTCTTGGAAAGTTTAAATAGGCACTGTCACATCGAAATGACAATGTTTTGGACAAAGATAAACAGGTTGATTAAATCAATAACCAAGGCAGTGATAAGTCTTGCCCCAGAAATATTTGTGTTAAATATGTGAAAACAGGAAAGCAGAAGCTTGACAAACTGTTATTATATATGATTACAGCCGCCAAGTTGTTATACGAATGAGGAAAGATTGGAGAACATCTTCATCAGAAGACTCAATATTTCAGAGTGTGAAACAGACTTTTCTCTGTGATACCCCTCTGAAGATGCCAGCCACAGATGCAGGCGAAACGTTTGGAACAAGATCCACCAGACCACGGCCACACAGCCTGGAAAGCCCACCAGAACCAGTTGAATCCGGCCGTGAAAGCCTTCGACAATACATTAACAGCTGATTGTTTACAAGAACCATTTTAACAACTGGTTCTGCCCAAGTGGTGCGAACCTGCTGAATCCCACTACTGAAAAGAGCTCACCGCCTTGCTCGGCAGCCAATTCCACCGCTGAGCTACTCTTACTGTAAAATGATCCCCCTCATTTCCAGCTAGTACTTTTCCATCTGTAATTTAAACCCACACATTTAAACCTATTGCTTTGACAAGTGTTCCATTGTGCCAGCTGCTAGCCCTGGTCCTAGGCCCGTGGTGGCAAACCTTTGGCACTCCAGATGTTATAGACTACAATTCCCATCAGCCCCTTCCAATTGGCCATGCTGGCAGGGGCTGATGGGAATTGTAGTCCATAACATCTGGAGTGCCAAAGGTTCGCCACCACGGTCCTAGGCTGAACTCCCCGTGATAAACTCCCTGCCTGAGATCAGCCGTGGTCTTGTGAGGCAGGAAAATCCACTGCCAAATAATGTTGAGCATGCATTGAAAGTGCATTATCCAACATGTGCGGAAGCAGCTTTGGACGCGACAATGGCTGGCCTCCATCAGATCGGTTCTCTTCCCAGGCTACCTGCTTTTCAAGCTCGACCTGGCAGTCTCTCTTTTCTGTTCCCGCCCATCTTTATCTGGGCTCTTCTTGAGGGATATCGATTCCATCTTGTGCCAGAGAGCTGTGAGCAGGCAGCGATTGTGCCCGGTGAGGCATTTTGCGAGCTAAAAGTTTACTGTTTTTCCTAAGCGGAAGTGAGGGCGTTCAGGCTCATGATGGATAGCTTGGGTTTTGTGATTTATGGGATGAGACCAGACGGCACATTCAAAGAATTAGATCAGCCTGAAGTACATTCTTCCACCCTTTTGCCAAGGAAGCAAACTTTCTAGATCTCGAGCCTCAGATTTGTATGCATCGAACACACACCGATCGCTAGAAGCCCAGACCTATATTAACACCACTTATTTGCAAGTCAAATCGATGCATGCCTGCAGTTCTCCAAGAGAGACGGGGGCAAGAGAATGCCTCCATTCATTCTGCTCAGGGTAGGCATAATTCACTGGTGAGCACGACGGTCAACATTATTTAGCATTTGGGGGAAAATATTTAGTATTGCTTTCCTGGAAGTGATGAAAAACCACGTTTAGAAACTGGAAGGCGTTCTCTCTCTGTTTCTCTCACACTTTTCTTTCCTTTTCTTTTTTGCTATCTTTCAAGAGAGCGCTGACTTTATTTAAAATGCAAATTAAAATCAATACAAAGTGTATGTTCGTTCAGCTTTAAATCTCCGCATAATGCAGACAGGCTGGATTTCATTGCCACTTTCCTGGAAAAAGGCAGTGGCCATTAACGTAACTCTTTGTTATCTCTCTCTCCTCTCAATCGCCAGAGGAGGATTTGGAAAACAGCGTTAAAAAAGAACTTTGCCATTCGAACGGCCTCAGGTTGATAAGCCTTGTCCAAGCTTGAACTTAGCCCAGGGATTGCTGAACTTGGGTCTGGTTTGAAATAAAGTTTGGTTTTGCTCTGCTTAGTAGCAATGAAAACAACCTCTTGTCTCTTTCTAAGCAGCAAAGCTTTTTCAAGTGGGAAGGCAAAGTGAACAAATCCAAGAATTCTCAGCAGGAAATGAAGGTCAGTGGTGGTTGCTAACAACTTCCTCAGCAAATGTTGTGGGATTTTGAGGGTAGTACCTGGGGTTTGGAGAGAATGTGACATCACTTCAGGGCCTCACTCTGGGAATTTACTCTTGCTCCTCAGTTTCTCAAGGACAGGGAACTGAGGGGTAATGTTGATGAGCCATGGGAGGATAAATGACAAGCTTAGTTATTTTGTGAAATAAAATAAATAACTGTTCTCAAAGTCTGAAAAGAACCAGTGGTGGGATCCAAAAATTTTAGTAACAGGTCCCCATGGTGGTGGGATTCAAACTGTGGCGTAGTGCCAATGGGGCTGGGCGGGGCATGATGGGGGCGTGGCCGGGCATTCCTGGGCGGGGCTGTGGCCAGGACGCAGCCACTGCATCGGTCCTTGGGTGGGAAATGAATGCACACAGGCGCAGGCTGCCACGCTCGCTGATGCACCTCCTGCTAGACTGCTTCAAGTTCTGCGCACTACTGCTGAGAGGAGGGGCGTAACTAAGGCAAAAATCACATGGCAAAATCACCAATTAGTAACCCCCTCTCAGCACACACAAATAATTAGTAACCTACTCTCGGGAACCTGTGAGAACCTGCTGGATCCCACCTCTAAAAAGAACCCATAGCCACGGAGATCTCTGATCGCTGCATGCTTGACTTGGGAGAGAACACACTCTGTGGATGAAGTAAGATCCACTTTTCAAACATCTGGTTTGTGAAACATGAATAATCTCTAGTCAGTTTTTTTTCCGCATCCTCTAAGCTACAAATCCTGCATCGCCTCGCAGGAAAAAGAGGGAAGTTTTTCAACTGAAGGTTAGCCACTGGCCATTCTACTGTTCCCCTCCCCTTTCAGATCAATAAAACATGAACTTTGATTAATGTTACTTATACAGATGGGGAACTCAGGTGCAGCCTGAAAATGTAAGCCATCCATTATCAAAAGTGGAGCCCTGGTTTTTTAGCAACGGGCCTTTTAAAATCAAAGGACCAGAATTAATCAGGGGGGAACCGCAGAAAGTTTTGGGAGAAAGCAAATGGGTGACTGGAAACTTATCAATAGTTGCTACGGTGCTAGAGAAATTGTCATTCGTTTCTTAAAGAGAAGAAGAAGAAGAAGAGGTTGGATTTATAACTCGCTTTCCTCAACTGTAAGGACTCTCAAAGCAGTTTACAAATTCTTTCCCTTTCTCTACCTGCAACAAACAACCTGTCTGGTATGTGGGGCTAAGAGAGTTCAGAGAGAACTGTGACTCACCCAAGGTCACCCAGCAGGCTTCATGTGGAGGAACTGGGAGACAAACTAAGTTCTCTGGGTTAGAGTCCACCTGCTCTTAATCACTATGCAAGGTATATTGTATTGTACCGGTTAGGAGACCCAAGTTTGAATCCCCACTGCCCTATGGAAGCTTTCTTGGTGAACTGGGCCAGCATGGTGTAATGATTACAAGCAGTGAACTCTAATATCATGTTTGAAGCTGGGCATTCTTTAGAAGGAGCCATGTGGCGTAGTGGTTAAGTGCTTGCACTGCCACTCACACGGTCAGGAGTTTGAGCCCCCTGTGGGTCAGATATCCTGGCAGCTGGCTCATGGCCAACTCAGCCATCCAGCCATTTCGTGGTCGGTAAATGAGTACCTAGCTCATAGCTAGGGGGTAAAGAATAGCCGGGGAAAGCAATGGCAAACTACCCCACAAAAGAGGCTTGCCTATGAAATCACTGCTCGCAGTGGTACCCCAGGGTCGGACACGACTGAAGGGGAAACTTTACCTATTCTTTAGAATGCTCCATTTGGGTCCTTGTCGAAGCATTCTAAATCGAAGACAGTCCAGCACGGGGCAAATGAAATTACAATTTAAGGTTTTTTTTCTTTGGGTGAGACAGAGTGTAGTAATTCTCACCTTTGAGCTACTTTTCCATACATGAAGGGGAAAAAATGTACGGGCAATGAAAGTGACCTTACTTACAAATGGAAATATCTCCATCTTAACCTGGTGGATCACTTTTCTTTATCGTTGCTTCTCGTGACAACTACAATAGAAGTCGTGCTGCCACGGCTAATTTCCGTTGATGAAACTTACAAGGCCGTGCCCTCCTTGTGGGGGAAACAGGCAGGTGAAGTGGAAGGGTTGCTCGCGTAGCCACGGTGGGAAGCATTGCCTTCTGTCCTTGCTCTTCTTTTCCGAATGACAGAATTGGCAGCACAAATGTTCCTTCCAGCTGAGCTGCGGAAGGCAGATTTATTCAGCAAGCATTTCCTTACTGAGACGCGACCACTGAGAGGAGGCCTGCACAGAATTCTGAGTGCTTTGGGAGGATTTGGGTGAAAGTAGCGGCTTTCTGAGCAGTCCTCCAAATGGGATTTTTACACCGGGGATCTTTCGATGGGCCAGATAAAACTAAAAACCACTCCACAGGTGGTTGAGATGTTCTTAGCAAGAGATCTGTATACCCCGCCTTTCTCTCCTGTAAGGAGACTCAAGGTGGCTCGCAAACTCCTTTCTTTTCCTCTCCCCACAACAGACACCTTGTGAGGTCGGTGGGGCCGAGAGAGTTCTGAAACAACTGTGACTAGCCCAAGGTCCCCTAGCAGGAATATAGGAGTGCAGGAACAAATCTGATTCACCAGATAAGAGTCCACCACTCATGTGAAGGTGTGGGGAATCAAACCTGGTTCTCCAGATTAGAGTCCACTGCTCTTAACCACTACACCACGCTGGTTCTCAGCGCAGGTAGTTAGCCTGAATTTACCTCTATTTTTGTTTAGGTCTGTGTTCAGTCGGTGCTTCGATGCTTCATAGCTTCGTGCTGCATTCTCTACTTGTATACTCGATGCTTCAGAGATTGTCCCCCCAAAATAAAAGGGCAAATGGCTAAATGCTACAAAATACAAGCGAGAGGAAACTGAGTAAGCTCAGGAAATGGCACCGAGGAAGAAGTTCAGAGAAGCAGAGAAGTGTGGGAAACAATAGTATGTTAGATCACACATAGCTGAAGACGTTTTCAAAACGTTTCAGCCAGGGAATCACTGTAAAAGGGGATTCATTTAAAACGTTTTGAGCAGTGGTTCTCAACCTTCCTAATGCCGCGACCCTTTAATACAGCTCCTCACATTGTGGTGACCCCCAACCCTAACATTTATCCATTTTACAGATGGAGAACACTGATGCAGAGAGTCTTAGGTGACCCCTGTGAAAGGGTCGTTCGACCCCCCAAAGGGGTTGTGACCCACAGGTTGAGAACCACTGGTTTTGAAGCTTCAAATAAAACTTTTGGGGTAAAAACAACATGGAACTCCATGGAGAAAACATCATATTTTCTACCTCAAAACGTTTTCAGGCATCTGTGTGGAAAGGGCCCAAGTTGTACCAGAGTTGCACTAGTTTGTGCTTAGATGGGAGACTTTGAAGGAAGTCCAGAGTTTGTACACAGAGGCAGACAGTTGCACCACCTCACTTCATCCCTTGCTTTGAAAACTGTACCTGTTGCAACTTGATGGCCTCTTCCACCAGCACACGTACTCTTTTTTAAAAGAAGAAGAAGAAGAAGAAGAAGAAGAAGAGTTTGGATTTCTATCCCCCCTTTCTCTCCTGTAGGAGACTCAAAGGGGCTTGCAATCTCCTTTCCCTTCCCCCCTCACAACAAACACCCTGTGAGGTAGGTGGGGCTGAGAGAGCTCCGAGAAGCTGTGACTAGCCCGAGGTCACCCAGCTGGCATGTGTGGGAGTGTACAGGCTAATCTGAATTCCCCAGATAAGCCTCCACAGCTCAGGCGGCAGAGCGGGGAATCAAACCCAGTTCCTCCAGATTAGATACACGAGCTCTTAACCTCCTACGCCACTGCTGCGGAATAGCAAGAACATCATTTTAGAACTGAAGCTGGAAACAAGCCTTCCTGATTATTATTAAAAAGACGCTTTCCCATCAGTTGATAGTGCAGCGTGTGTTCACTTAGGTATATAATTATGCAATCGTTCAGCCAAGATCTATTCAGCTGATGCCGATAATTGGCTCACGAATGACTTGGTGCCATTGAATAGCAAACAGCTTACCTAATGTTTGGATCAAGCAGGTGTTGGTCATATGGGAAGATTTGGAGTTGTACTAATAACAAAGAAAATGAGGGAAGCATGGCTCCAGTGGCTCAGCACATCATGCGACTGGAGGAGACTTCTGTTGATAAAACAGCCCTAAACTTTGACCCTGGAGGCCACCGCCCACGTGGAAGACAAAAGAAATGGTGGATGGACAGAATTGCTGAAGACATGCGTGCAGTCAACCTTACCCTGAAAATGCCCAAAATCAAGCTATTTGGTGAAGAAAATGTCAGTGCTTATCCTCTCAAGGGGAATATAGCCCAAAAAGAAGCAGAGACAGTGGTGGGATCCAAAAATTTTAGTAACAGGTTCCCTCGCCAGCCCCCCCCCCCAGCAAAGGGGGCAGAGGCGTACCTTGGCAAACCTGAGCCCTGGGCAAAACCTGAGTTGGATGCCCCCCCATGGGCAGCCACCCCACCACAACCCCAACAATTTTTTTTGCACCAGGTCATTTCTAAATCATCATCACATTATAGGAAATGCCCCAACTCACAAATCTGAACACAGCAATGGTGAAACACACAGGTTCTTTGATAGAGACAGGTGAGATAAAAGGCGCGAAAGGCTGAGAATCAATGAATTGCAGTACCTGAAAGGGATTAACCCAGTTCAGGAAGTTACATTATTAGTCGCAATTGCTATATGGAACCTTCACGTTCAAAGGCAGGATGCCTCTCGGGGAGGCGAGGGTGTGGAGATGGGAAAGCGGACCCAATTAGTCACCCCCTCTCGGCACACACAAATAATTAGTAACCCACTCTCGGGAACTGGTGAGAACCTGCTGGATCCCACCTGTGAGAAGAGGTGTTGGTCATACGGGGAGGGAAAGATTGTTTGGTGAGAATGTATTTACCATCAGTAATACCAGGATCCACTTAAAACTAAGGATTTTTTTTAAAAAAGAAATGAATATGGTAGCTGAGATTTGCTCTATGCTGGAACATTTATTACCTTCTTATGCTGGTGAGCCCCAAATGTTGTTTTACGTTTGGTTGTGAAGTGTTGGAGTGAACGGGGGACACCCGCAAGACCAATTGGATTCATATCAGTAAGATCAAGGAGACAGATTTGAGTGGCGTAACTGAACAACGTTACCCTTTTCATTCCAGCCTGTCTTGTGGGTCCAGTTCTTCCTCTAGATGAAAAAGCAACCAGTGTCTTCTGCCCGAAAAGTCGATACCTTCATTTCCTGTTTATTCCTCCGCCTGCATTTTAACATCCACATTTTCCCGTTTACTCGTCTTCCCTTGCAAAGCAGTGTGGAGCCCTTCTTTACGCCATAGCAACGTCTTCCCTTCCTTAATGTATTTTTCTGTGGTGATTTTGATATTTACTGGGTCTGTGCATCTTCAGCTTTTGCTTGATACCCCAGTGTGAAGAATCAATTTTTCAAGAATTGCACAGCCCCAAACTGAAAGGCTCCGCGGAGCTGTTTGCGCCAAAATCCCCGGCAATTAAGACAAAATAAACGTGACAGCATGGAATTAAACATGACAATAAGAAAGAAGATAAACGCTTTAAGTGCCCTGGCAGTGATAGAAAGATCCGGCAAATCTATATAGCAAGAATCAATGCAGCCAGCTTGAACGGGAGCTATAAAAACCAATGACGTGTGAATACCCCTGCCAGAGCGATCCAGAATGCCTTGTGGAGAGCTGGGGACAAATGTACAGAGCCATAGACAGACTACTGTGCTAGAAGTAATAAAAGAGGAGATTTGAAAGCTTTGGCATGTTGTGTTTATGTCATGGCAGGAGAACGAAGTTGCTTCGCACACTAATGTTCATCAGTTGCACACTGCATCATCCCATAGCGGCTTGTGTGCATGGATGGGCCACTGCTAGCGCCGATTCAAAATTTTGGGGATGAGCATTCTTGAAAAAGAAGTTGGAAGAAATTTCCCAAAAGCCCCCCCCCCCCGCCCCCCCCATGTTATTTCCCCTCACTCATGTTCCTCTCAGTTTTACTTCTGCTTGCTTCTCCACTTAGGACTCCCTTTGTGCCTTTTTAAAAATAAAAGATCCCGCCCAGTGGTGGGATCCAAAAATTTTAGTAACAGGTTCCCAGGGTGGTGGGATTCAAACTGTGGTGTAGCACCAATGATGCTGGGTGGGGCACAACGGGGGCGTGGCCGGGCATTCCAGGAGTGGGGCATTCCTGGGCGGGGCTGTGGCAAGGACGCAGCCGCTGCGCCAGTACTTGGGCGGGAAACGAATGCACGCAGGCGCAGGGTGCCACGCACGCCGGTGCACCTCCTGCTAGACTGCTTCAAGTTCTGCGCCCTACTGCTGAGAGGAAGGGCGTAACTAAGGCAAAAATCACGTGGCAAAATCACCAATTAGTAACCCCTTCTCGGCACACACAAATAATTAGTAACCTACTCTCGGGAACCTGTGAGAACCTGCTGGATCCCACCTCTGATCCCGCCAAATCTCAGAAGCTAAGTAGTTTCAGCCCTGGTTAGTGATTGGATGGAAGGTTAAGGAACTTTAGGGTTGCTACGCAGAGGCAGCCAATGGCAAACCACCTCTGTTCATCTCTTGCTTTGAAAACCTTCCAGGGTACCATAAGTCAACTATGATTTGTTGGCCCCTTTCTCCACTTCTTTGGGCTAGCAGTGTGAACTAGCCAATCAGGAATCCTGTAAGCACATTATGGCACTACGTAACCAATCATACACCTATCTTGTCCAACCAAAGTGATTCAGGGAAGCAAGGACCATGATGGTTGGCTGCTCTGGTACTCAAGCTGAGGCAGAGGTAGTGGTGGAGCCAAAGCATGAGGCAGGGACGGTAGAGAAGGCAAGCGAGATGGCAGATTTGTGTGCGTAAAGTGCCATGAAGTCACACCGACTTATGGCAACCCCAGGAAGGGGCTTACCAGGAAAAGGGCAGATTTATAACCCACCTTTCCAAGGAGACTCAAGGTGGCCTACAAGCTTCTTTCCTTTCCTCTTCTACTACCTTGTGAGGTAGGTGGGCCTGAGGGAGTTCTGAGAGAATTGTGACTGGTCCAAGGTCACCCAGCAGGAATGTAGGAGTGTGGAAACACATCTGGTTCACCAGATAAGCCTCTGCCACTCAGGTGGAGGAGTGGGGGAATCAAACCCAGTTCTCCAGATTAGAATCCACCTGCTCTTAACCGCTACACCACGCTGGAAGCAGAAGTGGTTTGCCTTCTTCGGCACAGCCTTCCTGGGTGGTTTCCAAGTTCTGACCCACCTTAGCTTTCGAGACCTGCCGATTTCTGAAATTTGCCACCACATTCCTTCTGGAGCCTTCCTCTTCCAACAAAGCAGCTAAGCTGAGGGCTGCTCTCATTCCTTTCTCCTGTTACATTTCCACTTTGGTTCTGCTGTTCAAGAAGCAGTGAGACTTGATTGGCTTAATAAGGGAGCCGGGGAGTCTGCTCCGTGCAGAGCTGTTTGGTTTGGTAAGATTTCCGCTTCTTTGTCACCGTAATGTAAGCTGATTACTCGACGTGTTTTGCAAATAAAGCTCTCAGAAGTCTGATAGCGGGGGGGGGGGGGGGGGGTTTGAAAAGATACATTTCACAGTCAAATGTCTTCCCGAATGCACGGAGGTACTTTTTATAGCTTGCTGAACGCTCTGAGCCGGCCTGCGGAGCACTACACAATTCCTTTAGGCGTGAGCAAGATAAGAGTCAAAAGGATCCGAGCCGGCTTGCTGCTAGTTTTTGAACTTTCGGTGTCTGATTACAAAAATCGTTTCTTTTGGCTGAAAGCTTGGCTTGGGATGCTGTGTCATGTGGCATTAAGCGTTAGAGCATTATTTGAAACGTAAGAGTTTTGTAGAAAACTAACAGGGATATGCGTAGAAGAGAAGAAGAAGAAGAGTTTGGATTTATATTCCCCCTTTCTATCCTGCAGGAGACTCAAAGGGGCTGACAATCTCCTTGCCCTTCCCCCCTCACAACAAACACCCTGTGAGGTAGGTAGGGCTGAGAGAGCTCCAAGAAGCTGTGACTAGCCCAAGGTCACCCAGCTGGCATATGTGGGAGTGCACTGGCTAATCTGAGTTCCCCAGATAAGCCTCCACTGTAGTCTTGCCCACGAGGCCCCAATGAAGAGACGAGACGCGGAGATTTCATCTGGTGGAGAGAGAGCCAGCTGCAGGAAGTGCGGGATCCCGTGATCCTGGCAATTCTTCTGCCGTGCGCTCGCCCTTCCCACCTTTTATTAGGGTTTCTCTAATGGGGCCGTGTAAGGGGGGTCGGGCAGGCGGGAGAACAGGAGGTCGGGAGAGCGGGAGAGCGGGAAATCATCATGTGATGCATGATCTCATCGGGCTGCTACGTGCGGGAGGAAGCATCCGTGTCTGGGTCTAATCTTCACCTGAGGGCAGGGGGCCCTTTTGTCCCTTTGTATGGGACACCTGGTGACCGCGAGTCAGGCAGTTCATGACCCGTGACTCATGGGGGAGCGGGGGTCAGGGGAGCGTGTGAGCCCGGAAGGCCGTAGCCGGCACCGGCATGCCTGGCGCTCCTTCTACGGTTCTGCCGGGTTCACGGGCTCACCCCTACACTCCACAGCTCAGGCAGCAGAGCTGAGAATCAAACCCGGTTTCTCCAGATTAGATACACGAGCTCTTGACCTCCTACGCCACTGCTGCTCCACGACACAGGACTTACCCTGGGTTGTCGTTGCTGTCCTGGGGAGGCGGAAGGCTGGTCTTGTGCCAGGTCGGTCTTGTGCTGGCTGCCAGGCTCCATGTGGGCCTGGCTAGGTTTTCTGGGTTGGCACCAGTATCAGCAGAGTTTAAAGCGGAGCTACTCTGGTAAGATGATAAGGTCTAGTAGTCTTGCACTTACATCAGCCTCCTACCACTCTGGAAAAGAATACTCTCCACGCAAGATGTTCTTTCCATAGGAAGGTTTAACTTTAGCAGTTGCAAGGCTACACAAGTCTATTCTATACAAGACTGTAAAGTGATACAGAACTCTTCAGCAAGAACAAAGTTGAACACACACTGAACTAGACACTCTGAACTTAGACTCAACTCAGAACTTAGGATATACAATGCAACGGTTCTTATACATCCAACAGGATACTTTCCCCCTGCCCCGGCAACAGCCTCTCATTGGTCTAGAGCAGTGGCGGCGAACCTATGGCACTCCAGATGTTCATGGACTACAATTCCCATCAGCACCTGCCAGCATGGCCAATTGGATGATGGAATTGTAGTCCAAGAACATCTGGAGTGCCATAGGTTCGCCACCACAGGTCTAGAGTCACAGTTGAACTCACCAACCATGTTAAAGGTCAACTGTTGCTACTTCGCCCTAGAGTCTAGACTTACTGTCTCCGGCCTTGCTGTTGGGCAAACTTCTGCTGATTAGAAGATGAACCTTTTGTGAACCTTTATTTCATATATCATGACAACCAGCATGTGAAGTCACTGTGGGGAAGCGGTCTGGAAGTGCATGGCCTTATATGGCTGTGTGAGGTCTTCCCAGCATCTCTCTGCCCCTTTCCGCACAGCATTGAGAGAGTGGGTTACAGGTGGGATAAAAGGAACCCGCTTTCTCTCCAGTCCCATTTTTATGCTTCGGTGTAGGCAGCGACTAGAGCCCGTGGAAGCAACGTGGGCTACTGTTGTGTCTTTTCACCTCTTATGCTGCGTAGCTGCGCAGGGAGTACCTTTGAAAACCAAGAAGCAATTGCTTCTGGGGTAGCCGTTCGCTCAGCAGTTGCAATTACAACTAAAGAATAGCAGATAGTGCGATTCTTGAAAAACTTGGGTTGCGGTTGGGGGGTGGGAAATGCGGAGTGGAGTCGCATTAGGAGCAGGATCCATGCAAAGTCCCCCCCACATGTGTTTTATCTCGTGGTTAGCCTGGGTTTATTGGCCCTTACTGGCCCTTTCCCCACTTACCTTAAGCCCCGCGCTACTCTCCTAAAGTAGCGCGGGGTCCAGCTGCACTCCCCACTTCAGGGGCGGCGACAACGCAGCTGCCCCGACGCTGCCTCTCTCGCGTCCCCTCAGGGTGCGTAATTCCTGATGCCTTTTCAAATGGCGCCTTTTGATGACCCCGCGCTGTCGTGGGGAAGCCGGGGCATGCGTCAGGAATTGCGTGCGCTGGGAATTGCGCGCAGCAACCCTCCAACAAGGGTAAGTGGGGAAAGGGCCACTGTCTTCCACCCTGACCAAAGCTGCAAATGAAATTCTTTTTCAGGGAAACAAGAACTTTATCAAACTGAATAAGCACAAGCCTGCCCTTTAGTTTAGACTGTGAGGGAAAAACCCTGTTTTAACATTTAAGCTACAACTCACACATTAAGAGCCTATAATGGTTTATTTTATTCATTTCACTCAGTTTCTCAGGGAATAAGTGTACATGAGACAGAACACTTATTCTCTTGACAAATGCCTTTCTTCCACTTTAGTGAGAGGCTTGGTTGCAATTTAAAGCTCATGATTGGAATGTTCTAAGGTTTAAAGTGAAAACATTTACACGCTATGAAGGCATGTGGAAATATTAATTCCACACAAACTTTACTGATCACTTTTATGCTTTGCCAAAGCCAAATTTCTTATTCCAGATGATCCCTATATAAATACACACCCACACCCACACCAAAAAACGTTGAAAGAATGGCAAATCCAAATCAGTACATTTATTTGGAGCGACAAAAGGCCAAGAATAAGATTCAAGGTGTTACAAGATGAGAAAAAAAGAGGTCTATCCGTGCCTAATATTAAATTATACTATCAGGCTGCAGGACTCGTATGGACTGCGGATTGGATAAAAAACTCAGATCTAAGAATAATTGTAGTAATGCACCGCTGACCCAGCAGCACCGTGGTCGAGCGCTGGAACACCTACGCTCCTACGGCCTTCTGGTCGCACCGCACCCCCACTCCTCATCCCCCTATGAGTCACGGGTCATGAACTGTCTGGCTCAGTCACCGGGCGCAGGGACAATGGTCTTGCCCCCCAGGTGAGGATTAGGCTCCAGACAGCTTTACGCTCCTCTCCTCAAGCCGTGAGCCAGGTGAGACTTCATGCATCACATGATGATCTCCAGGTCTCCCGGTCTCCCGCTCATCTCCTACCCACCTCCCTTTACACGCCCACAATGAACACCCAATAACAGGTGCCAGAGACTAGCACAGGGCAGAGTTGTCCGGATCACGAAATCCCGCGCTTTCTGTTGCTGACCCTCTCCGCCAGATGAACCCTCCCCCGCGTCTCGCCTATTCCTTAGCGACGACCCTGCGGGGATCACTACAAGCTGGTCCCGAACCCCCGCAATCCTCGAACCTCCACCCTCCCCCCCCCCCTCCCGCACCCCCCCCCCCGACCCCCCCCCCCCCCTCCTCCCACACCCCCCCCCCACCCCCCCCCCCCCCCCCCCCCCCCCCGCCCCCCCCCCACCCCACCCCACCCCCGCCCCCCGCCCCCCCCACCCCCCCCCCCCCCCCCACCCACGCCACCACCCCCCCCCGGCCCCCACCCCCCCCCCCCCCCACCCCCCCCCCCCCCCACCCCCCCCCCCCCCCACCCCCCCCCCCCCCCACCCCCCCCCCCCCCCACCCCCCCCCCCCCCCACCCCCCCCCCCCCCCACCCCCCCCCCCCCCCACCCCCCCCCCCCCCCACCCCCCCCCCCCCCCACCCCCCCCCCCCCCCACCCCCCCCCCCCCCCACCCCCCCCCCCCCCCACCCCCCCCCCCCCCCACCCCCCCCCCCCCCCACCCCCCCCCCCCCCCACCCCCCCCCCCCCCCACCCCCCCCCCCCCCCACCCCCCCCCCCCCCCACCCCCCCCCCCCCCCACCCCCCCCCCCCCCCACCCCCCCCCCCCCCCACCCCCCCCCCCCCCCACCCCCCCCCCCCCCCACCCCCCCCCCCCCCCACCCCCCCCCCCCCCCACCCCCCCCCCCCCCCACCCCCCCCCCCCCCCACCCCCCCCCCCCCCCACCCCCCCCCCCCCCCACCCCCCCCCCCCCCCACCCCCCCCCCCCCCCACCCCCCCCCCCCCCCACCCCCCCCCCCCCCCACCCCCCCCCCCCCCCACCCCCCCCCCCCCCCACCCCCCCCCCCCCCCACCCCCCCCCCCCCCCACCCCCCCCCCCCCCCACCCCCCCCCCCCCCCACCCCCCCCCCCCCCCACCCCCCCCCCCCCCCACCCCCCCCCCCCCCCACCCCCCCCCCCCCCCACCCCCCCCCCCCCCCACCCCCCCCCCCCCCCACCCCCCCCCCCCCCCACCCCCCCCCCCCCCCACCCCCCCCCCCCCCCACCCCCCCCCCCCCCCACCCCCCCCCCCCCCCACCCCCCCCCCCCCCCACCCCCCCCCCCCCCCACCCCCCCCCCCCCCCACCCCCCCCCCCCCCCACCCCCCCCCCCCCCCACCCCCCCCCCCCCCCACCCCCCCCCCCCCCCACCCCCCCCCCCCCCCACCCCCCCCCCCCCCCACCCCCCCCCCCCCCCACCCCCCCCCCCCCCCACCCCCCCCCCCCCCCACCCCCCCCCCCCCCCACCCCCCCCCCCCCCCACCCCCCCCCCCCCCCACCCCCCCCCCCCCCCACCCCCCCCCCCCCCCACCCCCCCCCCCCCCCACCCCCCCCCCCCCCCACCCCCCCCCCCCCCCACCCCCCCCCCCCCCCACCCCCCCCCCCCCCCACCCCCCCCCCCCCCCACCCCCCCCCCCCCCCACCCCCCCCCCCCCCCACCCCCCCCCCCCCCCACCCCCCCCCCCCCCCACCCCCCCCCCCCCCCACCCCCCCCCCCCCCCACCCCCCCCCCCCCCCACCCCCCCCCCCCCCCACCCCCCCCCCCCCCCACCCCCCCCCCCCCCCACCCCCCCCCCCCCCCACCCCCCCCCCCCCCCACCCCCCCCCCCCCCCACCCCCCCCCCCCCCCACCCCCCCCCCCCCCCACCCCCCCCCCCCCCCACCCCCCCCCCCCCCCACCCCCCCCCCCCCCCACCCCCCCCCCCCCCCACCCCCCCCCCCCCCCACCCCCCCCCCCCCCCACCCCCCCCCCCCCCCACCCCCCCCCCCCCCCACCCCCCCCCCCCCCCACCCCCCCCCCCCCCCACCCCCCCCCCCCCCCACCCCCCCCCCCCCCCACCCCCCCCCCCCCCCACCCCCCCCCCCCCCCACCCCCCCCCCCCCCCACCCCCCCCCCCCCCCACCCCCCCCCCCCCCCACCCCCCCCCCCCCCCACCCCCCCCCCCCCCCACCCCCCCCCCCCCCCACCCCCCCCCCCCCCCACCCCCCCCCCCCCCCACCCCCCCCCCCCCCCACCCCCCCCCCCCCCCACCCCCCCCCCCCCCCACCCCCCCCCCCCCCCACCCCCCCCCCCCCCCACCCCCCCCCCCCCCCACCCCCCCCCCCCCCCACCCCCCCCCCCCCCCACCCCCCCCCCCCCCCACCCCCCCCCCCCCCCACCCCCCCCCCCCCCCACCCCCCCCCCCCCCCACCCCCCCCCCCCCCCACCCCCCCCCCCCCCCACCCCCCCCCCCCCCCACCCCCCCCCCCCCCCACCCCCCCCCCCCCCCACCCCCCCCCCCCCCCACCCCCCCCCCCCCCCACCCCCCCCCCCCCCCACCCCCCCCCCCCCCCACCCCCCCCCCCCCCCACCCCCCCCCCCCCCCACCCCCCCCCCCCCCCACCCCCCCCCCCCCCCACCCCCCCCCCCCCCCACCCCCCCCCCCCCCCACCCCCCCCCCCCCCCACCCCCCCCCCCCCCCACCCCCCCCCCCCCCCACCCCCCCCCCCCCCCACCCCCCCCCCCCCCCACCCCCCCCCCCCCCCACCCCCCCCCCCCCCCACCCCCCCCCCCCCCCACCCCCCCCCCCCCCCACCCCCCCCCCCCCCCACCCCCCCCCCCCCCCACCCCCCCCCCCCCCCACCCCCCCCCCCCCCCACCCCCCCCCCCCCCCACCCCCCCCCCCCCCCACCCCCCCCCCCCCCCACCCCCCCCCCCCCCCACCCCCCCCCCCCCCCACCCCCCCCCCCCCCCACCCCCCCCCCCCCCCACCCCCCCCCCCCCCCACCCCCCCCCCCCCCCACCCCCCCCCCCCCCCACCCCCCCCCCCCCCCACCCCCCCCCCCCCCCACCCCCCCCCCCCCCCACCCCCCCCCCCCCCCACCCCCCCCCCCCCCCACCCCCCCCCCCCCCCACCCCCCCCCCCCCCCACCCCCCCCCCCCCCCACCCCCCCCCCCCCCCACCCCCCCCCCCCCCCACCCCCCCCCCCCCCCACCCCCCCCCCCCCCCACCCCCCCCCCCCCCCACCCCCCCCCCCCCCCACCCCCCCCCCCCCCCACCCCCCCCCCCCCCCACCCCCCCCCCCCCCCACCCCCCCCCCCCCCCACCCCCCCCCCCCCCCACCCCCCCCCCCCCCCACCCCCCCCCCCCCCCACCCCCCCCCCCCCCCACCCCCCCCCCCCCCCACCCCCCCCCCCCCCCACCCCCCCCCCCCCCCACCCCCCCCCCCCCCCACCCCCCCCCCCCCCCACCCCCCCCCCCCCCCACCCCCCCCCCCCCCCACCCCCCCCCCCCCCCACCCCCCCCCCCCCCCACCCCCCCCCCCCCCCACCCCCCCCCCCCCCCACCCCCCCCCCCCCCCACCCCCCCCCCCCCCCACCCCCCCCCCCCCCCACCCCCCCCCCCCCCCACCCCCCCCCCCCCCCACCCCCCCCCCCCCCCACCCCCCCCCCCCCCCACCCCCCCCCCCCCCCACCCCCCCCCCCCCCCACCCCCCCCCCCCCCCACCCCCCCCCCCCCCCACCCCCCCCCCCCCCCACCCCCCCCCCCCCCCACCCCCCCCCCCCCCCACCCCCCCCCCCCCCCACCCCCCCCCCCCCCCACCCCCCCCCCCCCCCACCCCCCCCCCCCCCCACCCCCCCCCCCCCCCAC
Source organism: Sphaerodactylus townsendi (assembly GCF_021028975.2). Taxonomy (NCBI): domain Eukaryota; kingdom Metazoa; phylum Chordata; class Lepidosauria; order Squamata; family Sphaerodactylidae; genus Sphaerodactylus; species Sphaerodactylus townsendi. The sequence goes on from NC_059437.1 coordinate 49,033,893, forward strand.
CCCCCCCCCCCCCCACCCCCCCCCCCCCCCACCCCCCCCCCCCCCCACCCCCCCCCCCCCCCACCCCCCCCCCCCCCCACCCCCCCCCCCCCCCACCCCCCCCCCCCCCCACCCCCCCCCCCCCCCACCCCCCCCCCCCCCCACCCCCCCCCCCCCCCACCCCCCCCCCCCCCCACCCCCCCCCCCCCCCACCCCCCCCCCCCCCCACCCCCCCCCCCCCCCACCCCCCCCCCCCCCCACCCCCCCCCCCCCCCACCCCCCCCCCCCCCCACCCCCCCCCCCCCCCACCCCCCCCCCCCCCCACCCCCCCCCCCCCCCACCCCCCCCCCCCCCCACCCCCCCCCCCCCCCACCCCCCCCCCCCCCCACCCCCCCCCCCCCCCACCCCCCCCCCCCCCCACCCCCCCCCCCCCCCACCCCCCCCCCCCCCCACCCCCCCCCCCCCCCACCCCCCCCCCCCCCCACCCCCCCCCCCCCCCACCCCCCCCCCCCCCCACCCCCCCCCCCCCCCACCCCCCCCCCCCCCCACCCCCCCCCCCCCCCACCCCCCCCCCCCCCCACCCCCCCCCCCCCCCACCCCCCCCCCCCCCCACCCCCCCCCCCCCCCACCCCCCCCCCCCCCCACCCCCCCCCCCCCCCACCCCCCCCCCCCCCCACCCCCCCCCCCCCCCACCCCCCCCCCCCCCCACCCCCCCCCCCCCCCACCCCCCCCCCCCCCCACCCCCCCCCCCCCCCACCCCCCCCCCCCCCCACCCCCCCCCCCCCCCACCCCCCCCCCCCCCCACCCCCCCCCCCCCCCACCCCCCCCCCCCCCCACCCCCCCCCCCCCCCACCCCCCCCCCCCCCCACCCCCCCCCCCCCCCACCCCCCCCCCCCCCCACCCCCCCCCCCCCCCACCCCCCCCCCCCCCCACCCCCCCCCCCCCCCACCCCCCCCCCCCCCCACCCCCCCCCCCCCCCACCCCCCCCCCCCCCCACCCCCCCCCCCCCCCACCCCCCCCCCCCCCCACCCCCCCCCCCCCCCACCCCCCCCCCCCCCCACCCCCCCCCCCCCCCACCCCCCCCCCCCCCCACCCCCCCCCCCCCCCACCCCCCCCCCCCCCCACCCCCCCCCCCCCCCACCCCCCCCCCCCCCCACCCCCCCCCCCCCCCACCCCCCCCCCCCCCCACCCCCCCCCCCCCCCACCCCCCCCCCCCCCCACCCCCCCCCCCCCCCACCCCCCCCCCCCCCCACCCCCCCCCCCCCCCACCCCCCCCCCCCCCCACCCCCCCCCCCCCCCACCCCCCCCCCCCCCCACCCCCCCCCCCCCCCACCCCCCCCCCCCCCCACCCCCCCCCCCCCCCACCCCCCCCCCCCCCCACCCCCCCCCCCCCCCACCCCCCCCCCCCCCCACCCCCCCCCCCCCCCACCCCCCCCCCCCCCCACCCCCCCCCCCCCCCACCCCCCCCCCCCCCCACCCCCCCCCCCCCCCACCCCCCCCCCCCCCCACCCCCCCCCCCCCCCACCCCCCCCCCCCCCCACCCCCCCCCCCCCCCACCCCCCCCCCCCCCCACCCCCCCCCCCCCCCACCCCCCCCCCCCCCCACCCCCCCCCCCCCCCACCCCCCCCCCCCCCCACCCCCCCCCCCCCCCACCCCCCCCCCCCCCCACCCCCCCCCCCCCCCACCCCCCCCCCCCCCCACCCCCCCCCCCCCCCACCCCCCCCCCCCCCCACCCCCCCCCCCCCCCACCCCCCCCCCCCCCCACCCCCCCCCCCCCCCACCCCCCCCCCCCCCCACCCCCCCCCCCCCCCACCCCCCCCCCCCCCCACCCCCCCCCCCCCCCACCCCCCCCCCCCCCCACCCCCCCCCCCCCCCACCCCCCCCCCCCCCCACCCCCCCCCCCCCCCACCCCCCCCCCCCCCCACCCCCCCCCCCCCCCACCCCCCCCCCCCCCCACCCCCCCCCCCCCCCACCCCCCCCCCCCCCCACCCCCCCCCCCCCCCACCCCCCCCCCCCCCCACCCCCCCCCCCCCCCACCCCCCCCCCCCCCCACCCCCCCCCCCCCCCACCCCCCCCCCCCCCCACCCCCCCCCCCCCCCACCCCCCCCCCCCCCCACCCCCCCCCCCCCCCACCCCCCCCCCCCCCCACCCCCCCCCCCCCCCACCCCCCCCCCCCCCCACCCCCCCCCCCCCCCACCCCCCCCCCCCCCCACCCCCCCCCCCCCCCACCCCCCCCCCCCCCCACCCCCCCCCCCCCCCACCCCCCCCCCCCCCCACCCCCCCCCCCCCCCACCCCCCCCCCCCCCCACCCCCCCCCCCCCCCACCCCCCCCCCCCCCCACCCCCCCCCCCCCCCACCCCCCCCCCCCCCCACCCCCCCCCCCCCCCACCCCCCCCCCCCCCCACCCCCCCCCCCCCCCACCCCCCCCCCCCCCCACCCCCCCCCCCCCCCACCCCCCCCCCCCCCCACCCCCCCCCCCCCCCACCCCCCCCCCCCCCCACCCCCCCCCCCCCCCACCCCCCCCCCCCCCCACCCCCCCCCCCCCCCACCCCCCCCCCCCCCCACCCCCCCCCCCCCCCACCCCCCCCCCCCCCCACCCCCCCCCCCCCCCACCCCCCCCCCCCCCCACCCCCCCCCCCCCCCACCCCCCCCCCCCCCCACCCCCCCCCCCCCCCACCCCCCCCCCCCCCCACCCCCCCCCCCCCCCACCCCCCCCCCCCCCCACCCCCCCCCCCCCCCACCCCCCCCCCCCCCCACCCCCCCCCCCCCCCACCCCCCCCCCCCCCCACCCCCCCCCCCCCCCACCCCCCCCCCCCCCCACCCCCCCCCCCCCCCACCCCCCCCCCCCCCCACCCCCCCCCCCCCCCACCCCCCCCCCCCCCCACCCCCCCCCCCCCCCACCCCCCCCCCCCCCCACCCCCCCCCCCCCCCACCCCCCCCCCCCCCCACCCCCCCCCCCCCCCACCCCCCCCCCCCCCCACCCCCCCCCCCCCCCACCCCCCCCCCCCCCCACCCCCCCCCCCCCCCACCCCCCCCCCCCCCCACCCCCCCCCCCCCCCACCCCCCCCCCCCCCCACCCCCCCCCCCCCCCACCCCCCCCCCCCCCCACCCCCCCCCCCCCCCACCCCCCCCCCCCCCCACCCCCCCCCCCCCCCACCCCCCCCCCCCCCCACCCCCCCCCCCCCCCACCCCCCCCCCCCCCCACCCCCCCCCCCCCCCACCCCCCCCCCCCCCCACCCCCCCCCCCCCCCACCCCCCCCCCCCCCCACCCCCCCCCCCCCCCACCCCCCCCCCCCCCCACCCCCCCCCCCCCCCACCCCCCCCCCCCCCCACCCCCCCCCCCCCCCACCCCCCCCCCCCCCCACCCCCCCCCCCCCCCACCCCCCCCCCCCCCCACCCCCCCCCCCCCCCACCCCCCCCCCCCCCCACCCCCCCCCCCCCCCACCCCCCCCCCCCCCCACCCCCCCCCCCCCCCACCCCCCCCCCCCCCCACCCCCCCCCCCCCCCACCCCCCCCCCCCCCCACCCCCCCCCCCCCCCACCCCCCCCCCCCCCCACCCCCCCCCCCCCCCACCCCCCCCCCCCCCCACCCCCCCCCCCCCCCACCCCCCCCCCCCCCCACCCCCCCCCCCCCCCACCCCCCCCCCCCCCCACCCCCCCCCCCCCCCACCCCCCCCCCCCCCCACCCCCCCCCCCCCCCACCCCCCCCCCCCCCCACCCCCCCCCCCCCCCACCCCCCCCCCCCCCCACCCCCCCCCCCCCCCACCCCCCCCCCCCCCCACCCCCCCCCCCCCCCACCCCCCCCCCCCCCCACCCCCCCCCCCCCCCACCCCCCCCCCCCCCCACCCCCCCCCCCCCCCACCCCCCCCCCCCCCCACCCCCCCCCCCCCCCACCCCCCCCCCCCCCCACCCCCCCCCCCCCCCACCCCCCCCCCCCCCCACCCCCCCCCCCCCCCACCCCCCCCCCCCCCCACCCCCCCCCCCCCCCACCCCCCCCCCCCCCCACCCCCCCCCCCCCCCACCCCCCCCCCCCCCCACCCCCCCCCCCCCCCACCCCCCCCCCCCCCCACCCCCCCCCCCCCCCACCCCCCCCCCCCCCCACCCCCCCCCCCCCCCACCCCCCCCCCCCCCCACCCCCCCCCCCCCCCACCCCCCCCCCCCCCCACCCCCCCCCCCCCCCACCCCCCCCCCCCCCCACCCCCCCCCCCCCCCACCCCCCCCCCCCCCCACCCCCCCCCCCCCCCACCCCCCCCCCCCCCCACCCCCCCCCCCCCCCACCCCCCCCCCCCCCCACCCCCCCCCCCCCCCACCCCCCCCCCCCCCCACCCCCCCCCCCCCCCACCCCCCCCCCCCCCCACCCCCCCCCCCCCCCACCCCCCCCCCCCCCCACCCCCCCCCCCCCCCACCCCCCCCCCCCCCCACCCCCCCCCCCCCCCACCCCCCCCCCCCCCCACCCCCCCCCCCCCCCACCCCCCCCCCCCCCCACCCCCCCCCCCCCCCACCCCCCCCCCCCCCCACCCCCCCCCCCCCCCACCCCCCCCCCCCCCCACCCCCCCCCCCCCCCACCCCCCCCCCCCCCCACCCCCCCCCCCCCCCACCCCCCCCCCCCCCCACCCCCCCCCCCCCCCACCCCCCCCCCCCCCCACCCCCCCCCCCCCCCACCCCCCCCCCCCCCCACCCCCCCCCCCCCCCACCCCCCCCCCCCCCCACCCCCCCCCCCCCCCACCCCCCCCCCCCCCCACCCCCCCCCCCCCCCACCCCCCCCCCCCCCCACCCCCCCCCCCCCCCACCCCCCCCCCCCCCCACCCCCCCCCCCCCCCACCCCCCCCCCCCCCCACCCCCCCCCCCCCCCACCCCCCCCCCCCCCCACCCCCCCCCCCCCCCACCCCCCCCCCCCCCCACCCCCCCCCCCCCCCACCCCCCCCCCCCCCCACCCCCCCCCCCCCCCACCCCCCCCCCCCCCCACCCCCCCCCCCCCCCACCCCCCCCCCCCCCCACCCCCCCCCCCCCCCACCCCCCCCCCCCCCCACCCCCCCCCCCCCCCACCCCCCCCCCCCCCCACCCCCCCCCCCCCCCACCCCCCCCCCCCCCCACCCCCCCCCCCCCCCACCCCCCCCCCCCCCCACCCCCCCCCCCCCCCACCCCCCCCCCCCCCCACCCCCCCCCCCCCCCACCCCCCCCCCCCCCCACCCCCCCCCCCCCCCACCCCCCCCCCCCCCCACCCCCCCCCCCCCCCACCCCCCCCCCCCCCCACCCCCCCCCCCCCCCACCCCCCCCCCCCCCCACCCCCCCCCCCCCCCACCCCCCCCCCCCCCCACCCCCCCCCCCCCCCACCCCCCCCCCCCCCCACCCCCCCCCCCCCCCACCCCCCCCCCCCCCCACCCCCCCCCCCCCCCACCCCCCCCCCCCCCCACCCCCCCCCCCCCCCACCCCCCCCCCCCCCCACCCCCCCCCCCCCCCACCCCCCCCCCCCCCCACCCCCCCCCCCCCCCACCCCCCCCCCCCCCCACCCCCCCCCCCCCCCACCCCCCCCCCCCCCCACCCCCCCCCCCCCCCACCCCCCCCCCCCCCCACCCCCCCCCCCCCCCACCCCCCCCCCCCCCCACCCCCCCCCCCCCCCACCCCCCCCCCCCCCCACCCCCCCCCCCCCCCACCCCCCCCCCCCCCCACCCCCCCCCCCCCCCACCCCCCCCCCCCCCCACCCCCCCCCCCCCCCACCCCCCCCCCCCCCCACCCCCCCCCCCCCCCACCCCCCCCCCCCCCCACCCCCCCCCCCCCCCACCCCCCCCCCCCCCCACCCCCCCCCCCCCCCACCCCCCCCCCCCCCCACCCCCCCCCCCCCCCACCCCCCCCCCCCCCCACCCCCCCCCCCCCCCACCCCCCCCCCCCCCCACCCCCCCCCCCCCCCACCCCCCCCCCCCCCCACCCCCCCCCCCCCCCACCCCCCCCCCCCCCCACCCCCCCCCCCCCCCACCCCCCCCCCCCCCCACCCCCCCCCCCCCCCACCCCCCCCCCCCCCCACCCCCCCCCCCCCCCACCCCCCCCCCCCCCCACCCCCCCCCCCCCCCACCCCCCCCCCCCCCCACCCCCCCCCCCCCCCACCCCCCCCCCCCCCCACCCCCCCCCCCCCCCACCCCCCCCCCCCCCCACCCCCCCCCCCCCCCACCCCCCCCCCCCCCCACCCCCCCCCCCCCCCACCCCCCCCCCCCCCCACCCCCCCCCCCCCCCACCCCCCCCCCCCCCCACCCCCCCCCCCCCCCACCCCCCCCCCCCCCCACCCCCCCCCCCCCCCACCCCCCCCCCCCCCCACCCCCCCCCCCCCCCACCCCCCCCCCCCCCCACCCCCCCCCCCCCCCACCCCCCCCCCCCCCCACCCCCCCCCCCCCCCACCCCCCCCCCCCCCCACCCCCCCCCCCCCCCACCCCCCCCCCCCCCCACCCCCCCCCCCCCCCACCCCCCCCCCCCCCCACCCCCCCCCCCCCCCACCCCCCCCCCCCCCCACCCCCCCCCCCCCCCACCCCCCCCCCCCCCCACCCCCCCCCCCCCCCACCCCCCCCCCCCCCCACCCCCCCCCCCCCCCACCCCCCCCCCCCCCCACCCCCCCCCCCCCCCACCCCCCCCCCCCCCCACCCCCCCCCCCCCCCACCCCCCCCCCCCCCCACCCCCCCCCCCCCCCACCCCCCCCCCCCCCCACCCCCCCCCCCCCCCACCCCCCCCCCCCCCCACCCCCCCCCCCCCCCACCCCCCCCCCCCCCCACCCCCCCCCCCCCCCACCCCCCCCCCCCCCCACCCCCCCCCCCCCCCACCCCCCCCCCCCCCCACCCCCCCCCCCCCCCACCCCCCCCCCCCCCCACCCCCCCCCCCCCCCACCCCCCCCCCCCCCCACCCCCCCCCCCCCCCACCCCCCCCCCCCCCCACCCCCCCCCCCCCCCACCCCCCCCCCCCCCCACCCCCCCCCCCCCCCACCCCCCCCCCCCCCCACCCCCCCCCCCCCCCACCCCCCCCCCCCCCCACCCCCCCCCCCCCCCACCCCCCCCCCCCCCCACCCCCCCCCCCCCCCACCCCCCCCCCCCCCCACCCCCCCCCCCCCCCACCCCCCCCCCCCCCCACCCCCCCCCCCCCCCACCCCCCCCCCCCCCCACCCCCCCCCCCCCCCACCCCCCCCCCCCCCCACCCCCCCCCCCCCCCACCCCCCCCCCCCCCCACCCCCCCCCCCCCCCACCCCCCCCCCCCCCCACCCCCCCCCCCCCCCACCCCCCCCCCCCCCCACCCCCCCCCCCCCCCACCCCCCCCCCCCCCCACCCCCCCCCCCCCCCACCCCCCCCCCCCCCCACCCCCCCCCCCCCCCACCCCCCCCCCCCCCCACCCCCCCCCCCCCCCACCCCCCCCCCCCCCCACCCCCCCCCCCCCCCACCCCCCCCCCCCCCCACCCCCCCCCCCCCCCACCCCCCCCCCCCCCCACCCCCCCCCCCCCCCACCCCCCCCCCCCCCCACCCCCCCCCCCCCCCACCCCCCCCCCCCCCCACCCCCCCCCCCCCCCACCCCCCCCCCCCCCCACCCCCCCCCCCCCCCACCCCCCCCCCCCCCCACCCCCCCCCCCCCCCACCCCCCCCCCCCCCCACCCCCCCCCCCCCCCACCCCCCCCCCCCCCCACCCCCCCCCCCCCCCACCCCCCCCCCCCCCCACCCCCCCCCCCCCCCACCCCCCCCCCCCCCCACCCCCCCCCCCCCCCACCCCCCCCCCCCCCCACCCCCCCCCCCCCCCACCCCCCCCCCCCCCCACCCCCCCCCCCCCCCACCCCCCCCCCCCCCCACCCCCCCCCCCCCCCACCCCCCCCCCCCCCCACCCCCCCCCCCCCCCACCCCCCCCCCCCCCCACCCCCCCCCCCCCCCACCCCCCCCCCCCCCCACCCCCCCCCCCCCCCACCCCCCCCCCCCCCCACCCCCCCCCCCCCCCACCCCCCCCCCCCCCCACCCCCCCCCCCCCCCACCCCCCCCCCCCCCCACCCCCCCCCCCCCCCACCCCCCCCCCCCCCCACCCCCCCCCCCCCCCACCCCCCCCCCCCCCCACCCCCCCCCCCCCCCACCCCCCCCCCCCCCCACCCCCCCCCCCCCCCACCCCCCCCCCCCCCCACCCCCCCCCCCCCCCACCCCCCCCCCCCCCCACCCCCCCCCCCCCCCACCCCCCCCCCCCCCCACCCCCCCCCCCCCCCACCCCCCCCCCCCCCCACCCCCCCCCCCCCCCACCCCCCCCCCCCCCCACCCCCCCCCCCCCCCACCCCCCCCCCCCCCCACCCCCCCCCCCCCCCACCCCCCCCCCCCCCCACCCCCCCCCCCCCCCACCCCCCCCCCCCCCCACCCCCCCCCCCCCCCACCCCCCCCCCCCCCCACCCCCCCCCCCCCCCACCCCCCCCCCCCCCCACCCCCCCCCCCCCCCACCCCCCCCCCCCCCCACCCCCCCCCCCCCCCACCCCCCCCCCCCCCCACCCCCCCCCCCCCCCACCCCCCCCCCCCCCCACCCCCCCCCCCCCCCACCCCCCCCCCCCCCCACCCCCCCCCCCCCCCACCCCCCCCCCCCCCCACCCCCCCCCCCCCCCACCCCCCCCCCCCCCCACCCCCCCCCCCCCCCACCCCCCCCCCCCCCCACCCCCCCCCCCCCCCACCCCCCCCCCCCCCCACCCCCCCCCCCCCCCACCCCCCCCCCCCCCCACCCCCCCCCCCCCCCACCCCCCCCCCCCCCCACCCCCCCCCCCCCCCACCCCCCCCCCCCCCCACCCCCCCCCCCCCCCACCCCCCCCCCCCCCCACCCCCCCCCCCCCCCACCCCCCCCCCCCCCCACCCCCCCCCCCCCCCACCCCCCCCCCCCCCCACCCCCCCCCCCCCCCACCCCCCCCCCCCCCCACCCCCCCCCCCCCCCACCCCCCCCCCCCCCCACCCCCCCCCCCCCCCACCCCCCCCCCCCCCCACCCCCCCCCCCCCCCACCCCCCCCCCCCCCCACCCCCCCCCCCCCCCACCCCCCCCCCCCCCCACCCCCCCCCCCCCCCACCCCCCCCCCCCCCCACCCCCCCCCCCCCCCACCCCCCCCCCCCCCCACCCCCCCCCCCCCCCACCCCCCCCCCCCCCCACCCCCCCCCCCCCCCACCCCCCCCCCCCCCCACCCCCCCCCCCCCCCACCCCCCCCCCCCCCCACCCCCCCCCCCCCCCACCCCCCCCCCCCCCCACCCCCCCCCCCCCCCACCCCCCCCCCCCCCCACCCCCCCCCCCCCCCACCCCCCCCCCCCCCCACCCCCCCCCCCCCCCACCCCCCCCCCCCCCCACCCCCCCCCCCCCCCACCCCCCCCCCCCCCCACCCCCCCCCCCCCCCACCCCCCCCCCCCCCCACCCCCCCCCCCCCCCACCCCCCCCCCCCCCCACCCCCCCCCCCCCCCACCCCCCCCCCCCCCCACCCCCCCCCCCCCCCACCCCCCCCCCCCCCCACCCCCCCCCCCCCCCACCCCCCCCCCCCCCCACCCCCCCCCCCCCCCACCCCCCCCCCCCCCCACCCCCCCCCCCCCCCACCCCCCCCCCCCCCCACCCCCCCCCCCCCCCACCCCCCCCCCCCCCCACCCCCCCCCCCCCCCACCCCCCCCCCCCCCCACCCCCCCCCCCCCCCACCCCCCCCCCCCCCCACCCCCCCCCCCCCCCACCCCCCCCCCCCCCCACCCCCCCCCCCCCCCACCCCCCCCCCCCCCCACCCCCCCCCCCCCCCACCCCCCCCCCCCCCCACCCCCCCCCCCCCCCACCCCCCCCCCCCCCCACCCCCCCCCCCCCCCACCCCCCCCCCCCCCCACCCCCCCCCCCCCCCACCCCCCCCCCCCCCCACCCCCCCCCCCCCCCACCCCCCCCCCCCCCCACCCCCCCCCCCCCCCACCCCCCCCCCCCCCCACCCCCCCCCCCCCCCACCCCCCCCCCCCCCCACCCCCCCCCCCCCCCACCCCCCCCCCCCCCCACCCCCCCCCCCCCCCACCCCCCCCCCCCCCCACCCCCCCCCCCCCCCACCCCCCCCCCCCCCCACCCCCCCCCCCCCCCACCCCCCCCCCCCCCCACCCCCCCCCCCCCCCACCCCCCCCCCCCCCCACCCCCCCCCCCCCCCACCCCCCCCCCCCCCCACCCCCCCCCCCCCCCACCCCCCCCCCCCCCCACCCCCCCCCCCCCCCACCCCCCCCCCCCCCCACCCCCCCCCCCCCCCACCCCCCCCCCCCCCCACCCCCCCCCCCCCCCACCCCCCCCCCCCCCCACCCCCCCCCCCCCCCACCCCCCCCCCCCCCCACCCCCCCCCCCCCCCACCCCCCCCCCCCCCCACCCCCCCCCCCCCCCACCCCCCCCCCCCCCCACCCCCCCCCCCCCCCACCCCCCCCCCCCCCCACCCCCCCCCCCCCCCACCCCCCCCCCCCCCCACCCCCCCCCCCCCCCACCCCCCCCCCCCCCCACCCCCCCCCCCCCCCACCCCCCCCCCCCCCCACCCCCCCCCCCCCCCACCCCCCCCCCCCCCCACCCCCCCCCCCCCCCACCCCCCCCCCCCCCCACCCCCCCCCCCCCCCACCCCCCCCCCCCCCCACCCCCCCCCCCCCCCACCCCCCCCCCCCCCCACCCCCCCCCCCCCCCACCCCCCCCCCCCCCCACCCCCCCCCCCCCCCACCCCCCCCCCCCCCCACCCCCCCCCCCCCCCACCCCCCCCCCCCCCCACCCCCCCCCCCCCCCACCCCCCCCCCCCCCCACCCCCCCCCCCCCCCACCCCCCCCCCCCCCCACCCCCCCCCCCCCCCACCCCCCCCCCCCCCCACCCCCCCCCCCCCCCACCCCCCCCCCCCCCCACCCCCCCCCCCCCCCACCCCCCCCCCCCCCCACCCCCCCCCCCCCCCACCCCCCCCCCCCCCCACCCCCCCCCCCCCCCACCCCCCCCCCCCCCCACCCCCCCCCCCCCCCACCCCCCCCCCCCCCCACCCCCCCCCCCCCCCACCCCCCCCCCCCCCCACCCCCCCCCCCCCCCACCCCCCCCCCCCCCCACCCCCCCCCCCCCCCACCCCCCCCCCCCCCCACCCCCCCCCCCCCCCACCCCCCCCCCCCCCCACCCCCCCCCCCCCCCACCCCCCCCCCCCCCCACCCCCCCCCCCCCCCACCCCCCCCCCCCCCCACCCCCCCCCCCCCCCACCCCCCCCCCCCCCCACCCCCCCCCCCCCCCACCCCCCCCCCCCCCCACCCCCCCCCCCCCCCACCCCCCCCCCCCCCCACCCCCCCCCCCCCCCACCCCCCCCCCCCCCCACCCCCCCCCCCCCCCACCCCCCCCCCCCCCCACCCCCCCCCCCCCCCACCCCCCCCCCCCCCCACCCCCCCCCCCCCCCACCCCCCCCCCCCCCCACCCCCCCCCCCCCCCACCCCCCCCCCCCCCCACCCCCCCCCCCATGCTGACAGAGGCTGATGGGAATTGTAGTTCCTGAACATCTGGAGAGCCGCAGGTTCCCTACCCCTGATCTAGTTCAACCCCTATGCAAGGCAGGATCAGCCTGAAGCATCCCTGACAAGTGTTTGTCCTGCCACTGCTTGAAGATACTGCTTCCTTCCAGTGAAGAGGAGCTCACCAGCTCCCTAGGTAGCCAATTCTACTGTTGAACTACTCTCCCTGTGAAAAATATTCAGCCTATACTTTTCTGCAGGTACGGTAATTAAAACCCATTATCACAAGTCCTACCCTCTTCTGCCAACAGGAACAATTCTCTGCCCATCTCTAGCCAGTGTGGTGTAGTGGTTAAGAGCAGGTAGATACTAATCTGGAGAATCGGGTTTGATTCCCCTTTCTCCACCTGAGTGGCAGAGGCTTATCTGGTGAACCAGATGTGTTTCCGCACTCCTACATTCATGCTGGGTGACCTTGGGCTAGTCACAGTTCTTCGGAACTCTCTCAGTCTCACCTACCTCACCAGGCATCTGTTGTGGGGAGAGGAAGGGAAAGGAGCTTGTGAGCCAACTTGAGTCTCCTTACAGGAGAGAAAGGTGGTGTATAAATAAAAAACTGTTCTTCTTCTCTAGGTGACAATCCTTCAAACACTTAAAGAGAGCACTCATGTCCCCCCTCAAGCGCCTCTTCTCCAGACTGAACATTCCCATGTCTCTCAGACTTTCTTCACAGGGGTCTCAGGGGTCTGCAACCTGCAGCTTTCCAGATGTTCATGGACTACAAATCCCATCAGCCCCTGTCAGCATGGCCAATTGGGACTGTTTAGTTCAGCAGGGGCTGATGGGAATTGTAGTCCATGAACATCTGGAGAGCCGCAGGTTGCAAACCCCTGCCCCAGATCATCCTGGTGGCTCTCCTTGTTACTTACACATCCCCTCTCTATGTGTATTGATTAATTCACATAGGGCTGCGTGTAAATGGCTACTGGGGTCAGGTCTTCCATCTACCCAGGTCACCTTTATCTCCTCTTACTGACAGAGGTTCTCCAGGGTCTTGGGATAGATCTTTCACATCTACCGCCTGATCCTTTTGACTGGGAATCTCTTGGTGTGAAGCATATACTCTGCCACTGAGCCCGGTCCTTCCACTCAGGAGGCAGTAAAATCTGGGCACGTGCAGACGAAAAAAAATGGCTGCGAATATACAAAACACACATCCCTCTCCGATTGCTAATGCAGCCCAAGCTGGAAAGAGATTTTCTAAATATCAGATGAAGCATTTCAATTTTGCAGGAGGAGACAAGATCTCTCCATATTAGTGTTGACTGTATTATGTAGTCATTCTGAACTTATCTCGTTCGAGACACAGATGGACATTTCTTTGAAAACAAATATATTGATCAACTGGTACATGCACGTAGGCCCCCGTTATCAGTACAGCAAATGAGTGACATGTTCATTTCTGGAGATGTTGCAGTTCTCTGTTTTTGAAGATGGCGTTTAGAAGTCCTTTGGATGAAAATGTTGTTTCTCTTTGGGGCCAGGTTTATTCGACAGCCTCACCTAGCCAGCTCATGATAAGAATTAATAATAGCCGCACCATCTTCATATATTAATCTGGCAGCCATCATGTCTAGGTCCCATGAAATGTTTTTTAAAGGAATGGTGCTTCTTTTTATTTTTTAAATCCTGTGTTTCACAGTCAGTCTGATTTTTTTTCCACACTGATGAATTTACATTTTTGGTGTTTATCGTACATCACCAGCAATATCTTTAAAGGGCAGAAGAACACGGGAGAGAAAAAATCCATATAAAAATGTGTCTCCAGAAGGTAAATAAAGATTATGAAAGCCCCCCTTTTAAAGTTCAGCTGATCCAATTGCTGATGTTACAGTTTGGGGCTGCGCGCAGTGTGTTCCTCTTTTAAAGTCGCTCAAAATGAACCGGGGTGCTCTGAATGCTAATTCCACCATTTCTTTGGCGCTTCGCTTCTTTTTCGCCAAGACTTCAATTTTGTTGCTGTTGCAAAAAGCTTGACAAGGGGGTCAACAAAGACACAAATATAAACAATACAACAACCACAAGAAAACGTGATACAAGGATGCCTTTTGCCATATCGGATTCGCTGTAAATAAGTGTTTCAAAAATCATATCCCCTACCCAATTTATTCATCTCAAAAGAAGAAGAGGAGGAGGAGGAGGAGGAGGAGGAGGAGGAGGAGGAGTTTGGATTTATATCCCCCCTTTCTCTCCTGAAGAGACTCAAAGGGGCTTACAATCTCCTTGCCCTTCCCCCCTCACAACAAACACCCTGTGAGGTGGGTGGGGCTGAGAGAGCTCCGAGAAGCTGTGACTCGCCCAAGGTCACCCAGCTGGCGTGTGTGGGAGTGTACAGGCTAATCTGAATTCCCCAAATAAGCCTCCACAGCTCAGGCGGCAGAGCGGGGAATCAAACCCAGTTCCTCCAGATCAGAGCGCACTTGCTCTTAGCCACTACGCCACTGCTGCTCCCTTCAAAAGCAGATATGCCTTCATAATGCTTAGTGCTTTTTCTTTTTTCCAAGGGAAGCACTTTTTTTTGCTATTTCTCATGTGTGGAATAAAGAGATGTGATGCACAAACTTTACCAAAACTCAGCAGAGAGGCAGTCTATTTAGTTCCTAGATGGCAGGTTCAGATAAAACCCAGGTTCTAGATTGCCAGTTAGTTCGCTGTTTCAGAGCCAGAGCAGGTGGACTCTGATCTGGAGAACTGAGCTTGATTCCCCCTTCCTCCACATGAGCTGTGCAATCTCAATAAGAACATAAGAACAAGCCAGCTGGATCAGACCAGAGTCCATCTAGTCCAGCTCTCTGCTACTCGCAGTGGCCCACCAGGTGCCTTTGGGATCTCACATGCAGGAGGTGAAAGCAATGGCCTCCTGCGGCTTTTGCTCCCGAGCACCTGGTCTGTTAAAGCATTTGCAATCTGAGATCAAGGAGGATCAAGATTGGTAGCCACTTCTCCTGCATAAATCTATCCAAGCTCCTTTTAAAGCTATCCAGGTTAGTGGCCATCACCACCTCCTGTGGCAGCATATTCCAAACACCAATCACACGTTGTGTGAAGAAGTGTTTCCTTTTATTAGTCCTAATTCTCCTCCCCAGCATTTTCAATGGATGCCCCCTGGTTCTAGTATTGTGAGAAAGAGAGAAAAATTTCTCTCTGTCAACATTTTCTATCCCATGCATAATTTTATAGACTTCTATCATATCCCCCCTCAGACGTCTCCTCTCCAAACTAAAGAGTCCCTCAAGAACCAGGTTTGATTCCCCACTTTTCTACACGAGCATGAGCTCTAATCTGGTGAACTGGGTTTGATTGGACATTCCTCCACATGAGTGGCAAACTCTAACTTGGAGAACCGGGTTTGATTCCCCATTCGTCCACATGAGGTGTGGACTTCAAACTTGAGAACCAGATTTGATGCCCCACTCCTGCACATGAGCAGCAGACTCCAATCTGGTGAACTAGATTTGTTTCCTCGCTCCTACACATGAAACCTGCTAGGTGAATTTGGGCCAGTCACAGTTCTCTGAGAACTCTCTCAGCTCCACTTACCTCACAAGGTGTCTGTTGTGGGGAGAAGAAGGAAAAGGCATTTGTAAGGTGCCTTGAGTCTCCTTACTGGAACAGTAGTGGCGTAGGAGGTTAAGAGCTCGTGTATCTAATCTGGAGGAACCGGGTTGGATTCCCAGCTCTGCTGCTTGAGCTGTGGAGGCTTATCTGGGGAATTCAGATTAGCCTGTGCACTCCCACACACGCCAGCTGGGTGACCTTGGGCTAGTCACAGCTTCTCGGAGCTCTCTCAGCCCCACCTACCTCACAGGGTGATTGTTGTGAGGGGGGAAGGGCAAGGAGATTGTAAGCCCCTTTGAGTCTCCTACAGAAAGGGAGATATAAATCCAAACTCTTCTTCTTCTTCTTCTTCTCTTCTTACAAGACAGAAAGGTGGGTACAAATGCAAACTCTTCTTCTTGTGATAATATATCAGCAATTCTCTCCTCAGTTTCAGTTCATGGCTATGTCGGACATTTCTAAATGGCTGAAGCAAATGTCTTAAGAACTGACATGACATCCATTGTGAAATACCAACATCTGTAATGCTTACTGCCCAGAGAAATTAGCATCTTTTCACGACTCCTGAATGTCCTCTGTAATAAGCCCTAATGAGGGGATGTACATCTTTTTTCTAATTGCAATCTGCTTATTAATACCCAGATATCTTTACAGCCTGGCTCCTCTTCTTGAATGTGTCGTAAATTTGATGGAGTTCTCCGTGGGTATCAGCCATTGAATATGCATAATGTCTTCTGCATAAATTGGATAGTTAAACTAAAATAGCTTTATTGGTAGCCACTCAGCCTGTTGCATGCTCATGGCTGGGAAGCATGATACATGGAAGTTAGGAAGGAATATCTCCTGAGCATGCTACAGGTACATACCACTATTACCCTGCTGTCAAATACATAGGCTCCTGGTTTTTTTTATTTTGATGTAGGGCGTTTCCCCACTTACCTTGGTCCAAAGGTTGCTGTGCGCAACTCCCAGCGTGCGCCATTTCTGGTGCATGTCTGGGCTTCCCCACGACCCCGCGGTCTGCGTGGGGTCATCAAAAGGCGCCATTTCAAAAGGCGCCAGGAATGACGTGCGCTGAGGGGGCGCAATAGCAGCAGCGTCGGGGCGACTGCATTGTCACCGCCCCTGTAGTGGGGAGTGCTGGGGGACCTGGCGCTACTTGAGGAGAGTAGCGCGCGGCTTAAGGTAAGTGGGAAAACACCCATAGTTATAAAATGAATATCCCACTTTTCTGCCCAAGTAGGACAAACGAGGCAGCTACTAAAGAGTAACAGTTTAAAACCAATCATAAAACCAATTGAAACCAGAAGTAAAATGCCCATAGAAAAACACAAAAACAACAATTAAAGCATAGATCAGGAAGGAGGGGTCATAAGGGGATTCCAAGAGGAAACAAAGATGTCTTTACTGCTGGTGGAAGTCAGTGATGGAAGGTGATGGAAGGGAGTTCCATTACTTTGGCACCACAATGACTATTTGATAGGTTCGACACTGACTCCCTGAAAGGAGAACAATCAATGCACTGACCTAATTCCTGATGCTGATTAAGCAATTGTGGGAGAACCACAAAGCGAACCAGAGATCCATTTAGGGAGTGAAATGGCTCTCCAGATATAAGTCTCCGAACCAAACAGGATGTCTACAGATCTGCCTCAAAGTTTCCAAGTCTCATAAACAGGCCATGGTATCACAAAGGACTGCACGGCTTCAAGCTCAATAACACGTTCTTGAGGAAGGGGCTTCTGATCCTAAGACGGTGGGGCCTGGCTAATAAAGGGTCATCTCATTTGTAAAAATGGAGTCCAGCGAGGTCCAAGGGTCACCCCAAACTCATGCAAGAATTACAAGAAGAACTGTGGGCCTTTCCGCACTTACCTTCTGCCCCATGCTACTGTAGGCAAGTAGCGCGGGGTCCCCCGGCACTCCCCACTACAGGGGCGGCGACAACGCAGCTGCCCCGACACTGCCGTTGTTGTGCCCTCTCAGTGTGCGTCATTCCTGGCTCTCTTCCAAAGGGCTCCTTTTGAGCGTGGTGTCATGGGGAAGCCCGGGCGCGCACCAGAAATGACGCACGCTGAGAGCAGCGCGGGGCATACAGGGGGTCGTGGCAAGTGGGGAAAGGCCCAGGAACTCTTGCATGGGTTGGGGTGACCCTTGGACCTTGCTGGACTCCATTTTGACAAATGAGATGACCCTTTATTATTTGCTTCTTCTCAGAATGCAAGTGTTGTAATCTAACACCAACACCCTCTGTTGAATGCACTGGTCTCTTGCATGAAAAACCGACAGCCTTAAGACCTAGACCTGGCAATTTTACATTCTCCTTCATTTTTAAAATGTTGCCAGCTGAAGCATTTCGGGGTGGCGACTGCTACCAAAGCAACAAATCTGAAGAAGAAGAAGAGTTTTGGATTTATATCCCCCCTTTCTCTCCTGCAGGAGACTCAAAGGGGCTTACAATCTCCTTGCCCTTCCCCCCTCACAACAATCACCCTGTGAGGTAGGTGGGGCTGAGAGAGCTCCGAGAAGCTGTGACTAGCCCAAGGTCACCCAGCTGGCGTGTGTGGGAGTGTACAGGCTAATCTGAATTCCCCAGATAAGCCTCCACAGCTCAGGCGGCAGAGCTGGGAATCAAACCCAGTTCCTCCAGATTAGATACACGAGCTCTTAACCTCCTACGCCACTGCTGCTCCTCCAATCAAATCTGCACATCCAATCAAATCTCTAATAGTCAGACAGGAGCTTTGCTGGGCAAAACCCCGATCTTCCCCATCCTCTTCCTGAAAACACCTGGCAGG